>NC_048319.1:3298036-3365910 GCF_013100865.1 Trachemys scripta elegans | reverse complement strand
AGGGGAAGGGAGGGGAGGTGGGTGCTGGGCGACAGGGAAGGAGGATGGAGGTGGGTGCCGGGCGACGGGGAGGGGAGGGGGGTGACGGGGAAGGGAGGGGAGGTGGGTGCCGGGCAACAGGGAAGGAGGATGGAGGTGGGTGCCGGGCGACGGGGAGGGGAGGTGGGTGACGGGGAAGGGAGGGGAGGTGGGTGCCGGGCAACAGGGAAGGAGGATGGAGGTGGGTGCCGGGCGACGGGGAGGGGAGGGGAGGTGGGTGCTGGAAGCAGGAGGTGTCTGTGAAACATCCCGGGGCTTGACAAAGCCCTGACTGGGATGATTTAGTTGGAATTGGTCCTGCTTTGAGCAGGGGGTGGGCCTAGATACCTCCTGAGGTCCCTTCCAACCCTGCTAGTCTCTGATTCTATGATCCCCAGGCTGAGCCGTGGCCCCACCACGAATGCCCGAGGTCCCTGCCCCTGGGGGACAGGCTGCAGGGTAACGGCTGCGTCTCAAGCGTACTCAGAGCGATCCACAAAGCGCAGGGAGGCTGGGGCCCAGCAGAGACTGGGCCAGGGGCATTCTCGGTGCTGAGCCGGAGGCTCCCACCTGTGCCTGTCCTGGTCCCTTAGGGGAGACGTGGTCTGGGGACACGGCGCCGTCCCGGGGATCAAAACCCAGGTGGAGGAACCTGCCTGGGAGCAGGGACAGGCCCAAGCCAGGGTTCTGGTTCTGTCCCAGTGGACAAGTTCATCCTCTAGGCCAGACTTCCCAGAGATCAGACGCACGGTGTGGAGTTTTTAATCCGAATCCTAGTGGGGGAGGGTCATTGACACAAGGGAATATCCTGGGGTGACACCGACGGCCCCGTTCTCCCAATCCTGCTGCTCACCCCCCTCCCTGGGTTTTGTGAATGGTCTGAACCCAGCGCTACCTGAATCCCCTAAGACACACAGGGGATGCTCAGCCAATCACAGGCCGCCTGTGACTGAACGTTCTTTGAGGCGGGTGCCTGGCGCAACAGACCGTTCCATTGTGATTTACCGAGGGAGGGGCATGGCTGGTCCCCATGGTAAATGGAATTTTAAATGTTTGGCAAGGAGAGATTTCCGCGCCTTGCACCATCATTTGCACCAGTGCAAAGTCAAACGCTGCCGAGTCAGAGTAGCAGCGTTTCACGCCCGCTTTGCACTGGTGCAAATGGTTGCACAGCGGTGCAGGGCCTCGGTCCCCTGGCCTCCAGCTTCACTCCAGTATGTGGGTTCTGATGGCAGAATCCAGGGAACTTTCAAATCAACCCTTTTCCTTTGAAGCCAAACTTCAGATCCTGGCAGGAGCGGCGGGGAGACGGGGGGCGAGGGGTCTGGTCCTTTGTGACTTTTCCTTAGGAATATCGAAATTTTTTTTTTAAGGGAAAAATAAAGAAAGAAAGAGTCCAGCGTATGGCCAGTGTTTTGTATGCACTGTCGCAGGATGCGGCGTGGCGAGATCTGTAATATTTACTGGACGAGCGGTTTACTTCTTTCTCCTCCTGCGATGTCAGCTTGTCCTGAGATATTCGTGTTATCTCTGGGGCTCTGGGGAAGTCTTGGTTGGGGGTTCCTGGATTAGAAGACGACCTGCAGAGGGAGCCAGCTACGGCGCTGAAGGAAAGCCAGAAGGTTGGCTAGTGTGTAACTCACTGGTGAGTGTGTCTAGCAGGGAGATCTGGGGCAGTAACGGATTTTTCGGTTCACTGTCAATTCCGGAGGGAAAAAACTGTTCCGGGTCGAACCGAAAACAAACGTTCTTGAAATGTGGGGCAAATCCAAGTTGGGGGAAAAAAATGTGTGTCAGGTCGAAGGAAACGGTTCGTTTCCGGTTTGAGCGTTTCTGCAGTTTGTCCTTTTTTTGAAAACACAGTGAGCTAAAACATGGAAACTGTCCAACAAAGTGTTTTGATTTGATTTTTGTCGCGGGTTTTTTCCGACTGAGCCAGTTCGGCGAAAGCGACACAAATTCACGGGAGGTTTTGGGGTTGCCGAACCTGCATTTTTGGCTACAAAAAGTTTCGGTGGAACGACGTCACCCAGCTGTCGTTCTGGGCGCCCCTCTGGGCCCGAGCTACAGCGCGGAGTCTGGGCAGCCCCTGCTGGGGCACGTTGGCTCTTGGCGAACTGCCTTGTGCTTTGAGCTCTGGAGCTGCCCGGCTCAATCCCCTGGGATTGCGGCTGTCAGGGTCCTACAGCTCATTCCGCAGGCTTGATAGCAGTGGCTGGGCCAGATCACGCATCCTGTGGAAGCCAGTAGGAGCTTTACCGTTGATTTTGGTAGGAGCAGCATTTAGGGGCTGCCGCCCACATGGGTCTTGGCCTTGGTTTGGAAACTGATCGTCCCGTGACCTGCAGGGACGGGGCACACGAAGTCCTCAGGGCTGGATTGTAGCTTGGTGCAAATTGCTTTAGCTACAGACATCTCTGGGGACTGACTGCAGCAGGGCTGGAGTTGATCCAAGAGCCCAGCGTCAGCCCTGGGTCACAGAGGAGTCAAGCAGCCTTGAGTGCATTGGCAGCGTCCCTGGGCTGGTTCCATGGCCAGGGGGAGCACGGGAGCTGCTGAGGTCCCGTGGGGGTGACTTGCTGCCTGTCGCTCTCCTTTAGCGTGCTGAGTGGCCAGCTCCACTGGAGGGGATGCTCACCCTTGAGCTGAGCAGGGCCGGAGGAAATATTTGTCTGGGATGGTGTTGGTGATTCAGTAAGAGGCGCTCTTCCCTTGTGTTAGCTCCGACCGGCACAGTTCCTGAGCTCTTGCAGTCACCAGAGACCCCCTGGCACTTTACCAATGAGTCGGGGCATGACCTCTGGCCTCCCGGCCAAATTCCAACTGGTCCAATCGCATTCTGCAGGAGCCAGGCTTGGTCCTGGCTCTGAGATGAAGGATTGGTTCATAACACCCTGGGGAATGGGGAGCCAGGACCCCTGGGTTCTATCCCTGGTTCTGGGAGAGGAGTGGGGTCTAGTGGTTAGAGCAGGGGGGGACTGGGAATCTGTACTCCTGGTCCCAGCTCTAGAAGGGAGTATTCTCTAGTAGGTAGAGCAGGGATCAGGACTCCTGGGTTCCATTCTCCTTGTTGTAATCTGGGCAAGTCACTTCACCTGTCTGTGCAAGTTCCCCCCTCCCTCACACAGGGATAAGCCTCACCTGCCTCCCTGAGAGGGCTTTATGGATTAATTAACTAATTTACTTTGCAACCGGGCAGAGGATGGCGATGCAGATTGTGCCCTCGGCTCCAGCTGGCAAAGGCAGGAGCTCGCCCCCTCTCGCTTGCATTCCTTAGGGCTGTAGGATCACAACCAGCGAAGGGCTTTGATGCAGAGTGAGTGACTCTAACGGAGCTGGGAATGGAGCATGTGTCAGCCCGACTCTCCCCGCAATCTGAGCCCCGCCGGGCAGTGCGGGGAAGGAGCACAGAGATCTGAGACTGGATCACATCGGACCACACAGTGAGTAGCCACGCCCTCCGCAGAACCCGGCAACCAACGAGTATGGAGGGGACCTGGCACCACTGCAGGGTGAGCTGTGAGCCAGGCCGGTGCATCTGGGCCATTAGCATCAGGCATAGAGTCCGGAGGCGGGGGCAGAACAAGCCAGAGCCTTGCCCCAAATATCTGCCCTTGGCCGTGTCTGGTTCGAGGGGAATCAGTATGGACTCTTTCCGGGGTACTAGATTCACACCCAGCAAGCCAGGGGCTTGAGGGGAGTGCTGAGTGCTGTGGGTGGCTGAAAGCCAGGACTCCTGGGTTCTGTCCTCAGCTCTGTGAAGCTGAGGGGGTCTCATGGTTGGAGTAGGGAGGGCAGGGAGTCAGGACCCCTGGGTTCTCTCCCTGAATCTGCCCCTGAGCCATTGGCTACTCCCATCTGAACCAACCCTCTGACTTGTATGAGACTCACGTCCCTCTCCCCGATCTTGTCCTTTGCATAGAGACAATAAGGCAAAATACCCTAAAATCCCAGTGGCAACTCAGCTACCGAACCCCCTGGAATAACCCCCTCCCCACAGAGCCTGCTGCTGCACCATGCACAGGGCTCGGGGCGGGGCGGGGGGGGTAGAGCAGGTGACTGAGGCTGGAGGCCAAGAGGCGGTTCAGGCTCCGACCCTTCCCCCTTAAGCCAGGGCCATGCCTGCCCAGTGCCCAGTGAGCCTGGGGGGGGGGGGAGATGTTCATTGTGGCTGGTTTTATTTGATTTGATTTTATTTTTGAAAAATCCTCCTGCCAAGCGCCTTGTGAGGCGTGAAATGAACTTCAGCTGTTAATTGAGGGCTGGAATGGCAGCTGTTCGATAACTATCCCCCTCGCCCACGGACGCCCAGCCCGTCCATCACTCTCTGCCGCTTGGCCAGGAACGCATCAATACGCCGCGGCGCTTCCCCTTCCCATTATAGATCCAGCCTGCGAGCTGCCCCGGCCTCATCCATCAACCTGCCACCTCGGCTTCGCTGAGAGCCGGCGCCGGGGAAGGAATCGTCTCCACTGCGCTGCACAGGCCCCGTCTGGACGTGCCAAGCTGGTTCCCCGCCTCCCCCTGACGAAATACAGTCCAGTGTGAACCGACTACAGAGACGGGGGGCTGCACGTTGGGATTGAGGGGCACCAGCGGAGCTGTGTGTATGGGGGAGCCCAGGGCTGGAATAGCGACAGGCTGTGAATCAGGCTTGTGGGGGCACCAGCGGGGGCGGGGGGGGGGAGTCCAAGGCCGCGGCTGTGTTTATGATCTGAGTGAGCCAAGCCCAGAACAGGGCTCCCCCCCCCTCAGCTGGGTTTGGGTCAGTGTCAGCTACGGGCACCTCGTGCTTTCCCTGGCGGGCCCAGCATTTAACACTGGTGTCAGCGGGCCAGATCCCCGGCTGGTGTCGATCAGCCCAGACGCCAAGTGGGGGTAGGGAGTTGGATCAGTCTCCTCGACTCTGACCCTCAGACAGCGCCCCCGGGATAGGCTCAGCTGGTGAGGCCCGGGAGCCCCGTGGGTTTCGCTGGAGAGGCTGTGAACCGACCCCTCTGGCTCAGCTGGGCGGGTGAAGTGATGGTAAAGGGGGATTCTCTGGGGAGGCTGCTGGACGCAGACAGACCCTGTGGTTCTTTGGGGCTCTCTAGCTCCCAGTGTCCCCCTAAGCCACCCAGGGCAGCTTTGGAGTGGATCGAGTGCTTAGCGCTTCCACCAGACGGAGAGGAGAGGCCTCTCCATGAGCAGCGAGCTGGGCAGGTCATTGCCTGCCAGCCAGAGACACCGAGGCCCCTGCTGGGAGCAGGCCAGCGAGAGCCCAGAGCCAGCCGCAGGCCAGCCGCTGCCAGAGCCCGCCTGCCCCTGGCGTGCAGTGAAACATGCCAGGCTGGCTGGACACAAGCAGCTGGATTCGGGCGGGGCTCGGGCGTATTTTCATTAGCAGAAATGCACAGCCGAGCTCCGGGGTGTCTGTGTGGGAGGGCATGGGGGAGAGGGTGACCCAGGAATGCTGTGGTAGGGCACCACTAATGGGGAACTGGAACCTTTGCAATGAAACAGGGAGGGTGTCTAGGCCGGTGGCTAGAGCAGGGACAGATGGGGATCAGGACTCCGGGGTTCTAGTCTGGGCTCTCAGAAGACAAAGGGGGAGCCTAGTGGTTAGAGCAGGGAAGCCAGGAGCAGGGACTGGGAGTCAAGATTCGCTTTGTGACCTTGAACAACTCCCTTCACCCTCTCTGTGCCTCGGTTTCCCCACTGTTAAAGTAGGGAGAACACCACCTCCCGCCCTGGGATCCAGATGTGCAAGGCAGTGGGGGGCTGCACTGTGATTTCTGGGTGGAAACAGCGTGTGGCTCGCTCAGTTTTCTGTTGCCCAAGAGCAGGTGGCTCACAGCCACAATGACGGTTTCTGCTTTGAGATTTGGGGGTTGTAGGAGCCAAACCATGGGGGGCTGTGAAATTAGTGCAAACCCCACTGGGGGACCCCACAAACGCCCCCCTGGGTTTCCTGGGCTCTTATTGGCGGCCTGGCTAAGAGCAGCCCTACAAGATCGTGCAGGGCCCTGCACCCCACCAGGGATTTATCGGGGTGTCTACAAGAAGCTCCCTGCTGCTCTTGGCAGACCCCCCCCCATCTTCCTCTCACCCTGTCTGAGCCTTGTTCCTAGCAAGGGTGGGTCTGAGGGACGTCAGAATGGGAGCACTGGGGGCCGAGCACTGTTGAGCTAATCCGGTTTAGACTGGAAGCGCTTTGGGGCAGAGACGGTCTCTTTGTGGCGTGTCCGTTCAGCGCCTAGGGCACCGGGGGGCTGCTCCGTGACTGGGACGCCCTGGGGATATTGCAATACAATGACTCAGTAATAATGATAAGCCTGAAACCCGACCCTACCCGGGAGCTGCGATCTCTGGACCATCCAGACCTGAAGCGCCAGGGCTAGGAACAAAGGACGACGGGTGCTGGGTGGCTGCGGCACGCCCGGTCTTCTCATTTAGCCCCTGACCTCTAACTGCACCAAGAAACAAAACGCCACTCGTCCGGAGCTCACCTGGCCAGCAAGGCTGGGAGCACCGTGGAGGAGGGGTGGACAGTGTCACTGCCCTGTGAGAGGAAGACGGACCCAGCCCTACCTGGGCCTGACCTGCTCTCTGCAGGCACCGGCTGAGGCTGGCAGGGGGCGCTGTATGGACAAAGACGCCCCTTTATTCCGCTTCACAAATAACTTGGGACCAGTGTGAACTGTAGGGGGAGGGCGCCCCCTGCTGCCTGCTGCTGCAAAGAGATGCCCTTTGACCAGAGCCATCAGCTGCTGTAGCTCATCAGAGCTACTTGTCCTGGGATGCGCCAGATTTAACAGGACTTGAACTTCTTAAAATTCAGTTTCCCACCCTCGTCCCCAACCAGGCCTCTTAATTTGATCTCTAGCTGTTATGTTGGCCGCTTCGGGGTACGGCAAACCCTCTGCCATCGTCCTTTGTGGTGTCGTAGTGTGGGGGTGGGCGGGTCTAGTGGTTAGAACCCAGAGGACTTGGACGTAAGTCCTACGTTCCAGGCCCAGCTCTGCCACTGCCTCTTGCTGGGACCTCGATCAAGTCACAGCCCTGCTCCGTGCCTCAGTTTCCCTATCTGGGGAATGAGGAAAATCGACCCGACCCGAGAGAAGGGGCTGAGGGTGAATGGTTCATGCAGACACAGTGCCTGCAGTGTCTCTGATGAAAGCTGCTCTGTCTCTCTTGCTAACGCACCCCGCTCCCTGGCACGGAGTGGCTTTGCCGTGGCTTCTGGGCTTGGCACTTAGAATCCCATCGGCCCAGTTCAGCCAGAAGGACTCATGGGTCTCCCCCCAGCCCCTGACTGTATGTGGAGCAGCCAACAGAGGGGGACAAAGACCCACACGGTGATAGCCTAGGGTACTTGAAGTGTCGTAAGTTAAGTAGCTGTCAGCACAGTGCCTCCTGCTGGCTGTGACCTCCTATTACAACAGAAAAAAAGTGGGTCCTGCACCCCACCCCTCTGCCTCACCTAAAGAAACGGGGCGTGGTCATGGCCTCCTGAAATCTGTCTGTGAGCCCCAGGCTAGGACCCTGCCCAGGCTAGAGAGAAGTTTATAGACTCAGTGATACTAAGTGCAACAAAGGGGTGGGCGACTAGAACAGTGGCAAGGAAGGGGTTAGGCGTGCCTGATTAGTTCAGGGGGATAAAGAGCCAGAAAGGTGCCACGTGTCATGCTTAAAACAACCCAGCAAACGGGAAATGTTTTTCTGTGTTGGCCCAGTCCAAATCTGATTAGCTGCAGGGGGCTGGTCGTGCCGCAGCCCCAGAAAGGTGAATGATCCTGCCCCTCCTAATTGATTGGAGAAACACTTCAGCCATAGTGCAGCAGGGTGTGCTGAGACGGAGCTGGACCTCAGGCCGTGTGGATGCCGATCCTTCTGCCCCAGTGGCCCAGCCTCAACCATTTGATTTAAAGGAAAATCTTCATTATCTGCTAGCAATATTCTGCCTATGGTACACAGCTGAGTCCAGCCAGTAGGGGGCAGTGATCACCCTCATGCTGTTCATAACCGTACTATTGGCCTCCCCAGTGCTAGCCTACTACCGCTGCCAGTTCATGGAGTTACTCCTTTAGCTCCAGTGGGAGAGGGGTCTGTACTGGGCTGCTGAAGCTGAAAGGCTCGAATCCTGTTGGCAACCCAACCGTCGGGGGGTCAGTAGGAATCCACGGTGTCTGTTGGCAGGCACAGAGCTCTCGCAGATTTTATTTTTGCTGGTAGTAGCCCTGTCCCCGCCACCAGGAAGGCTTGGCTGATGGGCAGGAAAGCCAGGCGCATGGGGGGGAGCACACCATTGGAACTCCCCCCCAGGGGTGGAGCTTATCATCCGGCCACACAAGAGCCCCAGCTCTGCACACGGGGCTGCCTGGCGGCTGGGCACAGTTAATGTTTAACTCATTGTTTTACATTGGAGGCTAATAGCGCACCACGGGGAGCAGCTGGGCCGGACGCCTTCACAACACCCCGACTTTGCCGGGATGACAGCAGGAGGGTGAGGATCAGCCATGAACCCATGTACCCCGCAGCCCGTGTCCCCGCAAGGGAAGGGCAGGTAATGGCTCACACCGTTTTCTGTTGGAAATCCTGGGGGCCCTCCCCTCTTGAGCGTAGGCACAGTCAGTGGCCACGCTGGGAAGGCTGGAGTGGCCTAAGATCCCCTGCCGCTGGTGCAGATCCTACAAACTGGTCCTGCCCCGGCTCCCAACCGTCTCCCCCAGTCCGACTCCGCTGACTGCAGCGCCGCTGCTGCTGATTCGCGCTGGAAGCAGAAGTGGGCCCCGGGCGTGTAACATGGGGCCTGCAGTGGTGTGGCCGGGGTAGGTCCCACGGGCACAAGCCCTGCTCTCCGCTGGTACAGCGCAGCCACACCAATGCGAGAATCCCCAGGGCAGCGGAGCCCCAGGCCAGAGGGGGTGTGCGGCTCCCTGCTGGACTTTGTGTGCTCCAGGGTAAGGCAGGGCGGCGGCGCCGCTGTGGCTGGCTTTGCCTAGAGAAACTGACGAGATTCCCCGCTCGTTAGGGCCGGGTGGGAATTTTTCAATAAAATGTTTTTTTCCACTTAAAAATACCAATTCATCAAAACAGAAACGTCTGGTGGGAAGGCGTTGGCTCGGACGGCCCGTTCATCAGGAAGGCGTCTCAGGTCTGGGACAGCCAAGGGGCCGGGGCTCACCTGGGATGACAGAGGGGGACGCTCAAGTCCTTACTCCAAATCAGGCAGAGTGGGGACTTGAACCTGGCTCACCCGTGTGAGGGCCTGGGCCACTGGGCTATTCTGGGGGTGGAGGGAGGGTGTCTCACTCACTCTCATGTATGTGGGGGTGGTTGGGGGGGGGTGGATGAAAAATTTCCAAAGCTCTTGAGGGGGTTTTCCAATCTGGAACAAAACCCAAGAATACTTGTTTTCCAGCCAGCCCTAGTGTGAACGCCCCCAGGCCCTCTAGAGATAGAAAACAGGAGCTCCAAACTTCTTCTGGAGTCCGTCTCGCTGTGCCCTCCGAATGAACAAAGTCTCCCTGGGCAGATGGACCCGTCCTTCAGCTCAACAAATAGCTGCTCACGCTGTTAGTTCCCCCAGGTCAATCCCCCAACCCAGCCAAAGGCGTTGTTCCCTCCACATTTCACACACTAACTTCAATTGTTAGTGTCTTTTTCCATGGGGTGCTGATCGGCCCCCCCGTGATGTTAGCCCTGCACTGCAGGTGGCATTAGTCAGGTGAGTGCAGAGGGTCGTATCCCTTTAACTCATTCGTGAGCCAGCTAGTGGTGCTCACCATGTTTTAGAAGGCAGCCGGGCCGGCAGTGTGATGTAATCCGTCCTTGCATGTTGTGTGTCCTTAGTAAACATGGTTCTGTGGACCCCACCTTACCTGGGTGGCTGTTCTGGTACAAAGGGAAAAGCCACATCCCCACCCCAGAACCAGCCGGCGACGCCCCTGAGTAGAACCCAGGTTTTATGGAGGGGCTACGGAGCCAGGGGCCCACGGTGGGTGAGAAATGAAAAAGCCCGAGCAGTCTGGAGAAGGGGAGAGGACTCTCCTTAGACGTGGCGGCCTTTCTTTTGTTGGCTGCTGCTGTTATTTCTGAACCGGATGCGCTCGGCGGTGTCAGGTGAGCAGCAAAACAGCCAGTGAAAGCCGCCGGTCGGCGTGGCTGTTTGCATGGGAAGAAGGTTGGCTGTGCCAGCCCAGAACTCCTCCAATTGCTTTTCACGTCCAACAGAGATTGTGCGGCCCCTGAGGCTTGGGCGATGAGCTGAGAACAATCCCAAACAGCCAAGAAATTCTCTCTCTAGTCAACGATAAGGCCTGACAGGCTGCCCCGTTATAGCCCAGCCTCGAGTGGCGTTAATGGGGTGGGTGCCCGGGGCACCCAAGCCGAAGGGGCTGGTTACCGGTGCGGATTCCTACGGATGGGGAAGAATTGGAGTGTAAGAGTGGTGGTGACGTCACCATAAGCCAATCAAAAAAGCACTAGATAAGTTCATGGAGGACAGGTCCGTCAGTGGCTATTGGCCAGGATGGGCAGGGATGGTGTCTCTAGTATCTGTTTACCAGAAGCTGGGAATGGGTGACGGGATAGATCACTTGATGATTCCCTGTTCTGTTCATTCCCTCTCGGGCACCTGGCACTGGCCACTGTCGGAAGACAGGATACTGGGCTAGATGGACCATTAGTCTGACCCAGCGTGGCCATTCTTACGTTCTTTATGTTCAGATTGTTCCCTTGGTGCTGAACATTTATCAATCAGCAGTGACCGATGGGGGACGAGCCGCAGGCCCAAGGCAACGCCATAGGAGAGGAATTCGTGGTCTGAGCATGGGCGTTGCTGGGTTCAAAGCCCTGCTCTGGAACCCCTCTAAGGTGCACACCAAGACCACAGCCCCGTTGCGTTGTACATACCCAGCGTGAGACAGTCCCTGCCTTGAAGGGCTCAGACTAACCAGACGAGGCGGCTAGCGAAGCACACAGATGGGCAGTGACTTACCCAAGGTCCATGGGCAGGGCTGGGACATGAGCGCAGGTCTCCTGGCCATTAGCCACTAGACCACACTGCCCGTCATAGGACCAGGAGGCCACTGCAGCTGCTCGGGAATGGAGAGTGGGACGAGAGAGCACGATGCCAACTCTCACCAAGGGAATCTGATTTGCTGATGTAATGAATAAACAAATGGGCTTGTAGCAAAGAGCCCATGAACCTCAGCGTTCACCTGTCCTGTTTCTTCCCTCCCACTCCAACAGGAGCCCAGCCAGACCGCAGAGAGGAGAGCTCCCCACAGTCCCAGTGGTGCTGATGAGACTAGAGACTGAAATGCTGTGACTCCTTGGACACATGGCAAATTCTACCTCCTCTAGGGAGAAGAGGCGGCCCATCGTGGAGTCGGACGGAGACCCGCTAAACTCCTCCTGGCAAATGTGGCCCTCACAAGCCTGGACCAGAGCATCCGGCAGGTCCTACCCCAGCAAGAGCGACTTGTCTGACTCTTTCGAGTCCTCCGCCCATGAGCCTCCCCAGCCGCCCGTCGGGGACGTTCCCCGCAGCTCGGAGAACCAAGAGGCCTCTCCCTTGAAGCCCGTCAGGCGTTTTATCCCGCGGTCGTGGAAGAACTTTTTCCAAAGATGGAGGCGAGAGCCCGAGCCGTTCCTGCCGCTGGCCTACGCCGCCGCCCAGTGCTCCCCACCCGTAAGTCCATTGTTAGATCGCCACGGGCCAGTCCGCGAGGGCAGCTCCAGCAGCGGTTTCCAGGAACCCTCCTGGTCCAGCCCCTCTGAGTGTCACCAGGAGACAGAGATGTCTCCCCCCAAGAGCCAGCAGGGCCAACCCGCCTTGCCGAGCTACGAGGAGAAGCTGGAGGCCTACAACCTCAAGTACTCCTACATGAAGTCCTGGCCAGGCTTGCTCAGGCTGATGGCCGGGCTGGAGCTGCTCTTTGGCGGCATGGTCTTTGCCTGTGTCTGTGCCTACATCCAGAAGGACTACCAGTGGTACAACCTGTACGGCGGGAACCTGCTGTCAGACGGCCTTTTGGGGGGAGGCTATGGGTACAATTATTACGGCCCCATGACCCCCTTTGTGCTGGTGGTGGCCAGCCTGGCGTGGCTGGTCACGGTGATCCTCTTGGGGTTGGGGGTCACCATGTACTATAGGACCATCCTCCTAGACTCCCACTGGTGGCCCCTGACGGAGTTCGCCCTCAACATCATCATGTTCCTCCTCTACATGGGGGCGGCCATCGCCTACGTCAACGACGTGAACCGCGGCGGCCTCTGCTACTCCCTGTTCGCCAGCAACCCACTCATAGCCGCCTTCTGCCGAGTGGAAGGGGGCCAGGTGGCAGCTCTCACCTTCCTCTTCATCACCACCCTGCTCTACCTGGCCGGGGCGCTGGTGTGTCTGAAGATGTGGAGGCACGAGATGGCGAGGAAGCAGCGGGAGGCCTTTGAAGTGCTAGTGAGTCCTCCCCCGGGATGCGTGCCCCAGAGCAGGAGGGCAGCTTCCTAGCGCTTCTGCCCCCTTCCCTGTCCCCAAGGCCCGGCGCCTTCTCTTGGCTCTGGGAAGGATTCGCCCCATGCAGGCACCTCCTCAGTTCCAGGGCTACAGGGGCCGGGTTGCACTCATGCGTCAAAGGCTCTTATGGGGCATTGCCGGGAGGCAGAATGCAGGCCCACCTAAGCCACACCCGCTCCTCCTTTTGACACGCCCCCTCCCTCCTGCAGCCTCCCCACTGCTCCCCCCTCCACCCAGGCCTGCCAGGGAGCTCGTTGTGCTGGGGAGCTCCCCCGGGGGGCTCATGCCTGGCTATCTGGTATCAAAGGGTGCCAGGGCTGTGAGTAACCTGGCCCTATACCCCTAGCCCCATGCGCGGTTGCCTTGTGTGGGGGTAAGCCTGTGGCGGAGAGTCCTAGAAAGGTTGGAGCAAACCCCGAGCTGCAGACAGGGGCGGTTATATTGGCTCCGGGATTAACTCCGTAGGAACAGGAAATGGTTCCATGCAGTGGGATCCCAGTGGGGATCCACGAACCGAAGCCTTCCAGAGATGCACAAATCATCCTTCTGGAGCCTCCAGCCAGCCCAGCCGCCCGTCCCCAGCCCGGGCTGCGTCAGAGACAGCCATCACTCAGACTGTGCGGCTGACAGCTCGCTGGCTCTGGGCGGCAGTAACCTCCCTCTCTCGGGGTATTTCTGCCCAGCCGTCAGGACGTGTGACTGCCGCTCCTGCAGACGTACTAGCTCAGGTACCTACCCAAGGTCCTGGGCGTGCTGCTATGGTTACCCAGCTAGCGCTGATCTCTGTATCTACAGGTGCTACAATCACACCCCCTGTGTGCCCTCGCCCGTTGCATGGGGCTGGGGGGTTGGGGCTTGCCTAACCCTCCCTGAGGCAGTGTCTCCCTCCAGTGGCTAGGCCATGCCTAGAGATTGGAGGCTGCTCTCGAGGAGGTGGGGTGTTCACCCAGGCTCTCGGAGCTCACTCTTCGAGGCCCATGTGGGTTGTCGCTTTGCTGCTGAGCCTCACGCCCCTGTGTCTCTTTAAGCACAATCCCGTCCTCCTGCAAGCCAGACCCAAGCGGATCTTCTTCCAGGATGAGGTGATGCCATCCGGGAGCCTCCCAGGGAAGGTCACCAAACAGCTGGGGTTCTCCGAGAAGGGCGAGGCATCGAGGGCCTTGAGTTGCTCCATCCCAACAGGGCACACCCCAAAGCCGCACATCGTCCCCGACTATGTTGTGTAAGTAACAACCCGTCCCCCCCCCGCCCCGTCCATGTCCCCAGCTGCGGGAGCGGGCGAAGGCGGGCTCAGGGCTGTGTGCTGGTGGGTCATTAGCAGGAGGGTGGGGGGCTGAAAAGCCTGCACTGGCTTTATGCAGCACTCTCCATCCCGGCAGCTAAGGCATCGGACTGGGATCCAAGTGACCTGGGTTCAATGCCTGCCTCTGTCCCAGGCTCTCCAGGGGACCTTGAGCAAGTCACTGCATCTCTCTGGGCCTCAATTCCCCAGTGGGAGAATGGCCTTCCTGTGTCTACATAGACTCTGAGCTCTTTGGGGCAGGGTCTCTCCTGGCAGCTCCTGACGCAGTGGGGCCCTGAGCCTCTAGAGACGACTATAATACACATAATATCTGAGCACCCACCCAGCTCTGCAGGTATTTTCCTTCCTAATAAGTCCCCGGTTTCCTCCCGCCTCCCGGGTTATCATTTTCCCTCCATTCGCGGATCCATCCCTTGCCACCTATCTCAGAGTCCTTTTCCCCCCCTGTGAATCTCTTGGGGCTGGGTAGGAAGTACCCAGGGATCTGCTGCCCCGAGGAGAGAGAGAAGTACAAGGCCGTCTTCAACGACCAGTACGCGGAGTACAAGGAGCTCTACCACGAGGTCCATGCGGCGCTGCAGAAGTTCAAGGAGCTGGACGCCATGATGAGCCGGCTGCCGCATCGCACGCCCAGCAAGAAGGTCAGTTGCTAAGCAGAGGGGGCATGGCACGGGCAGGCTGGAGCGGGGCTTGGGATGTGGGGCCTCTCACCACTCGGGGACGGCTTCCTCTCCTGCCTGGCTCAGCAGTGGGGAATGTTTGGTGGAATGAATTGACGGGTCTCAGCTGATTTCCTACTAGGCCAGGAACAGCCCACAAAAAACCCACTGGAACTAGTTGGCCCCTGTCTCGCAGTGCTGGCAAAGAGGACCAGGGCTGGAGGGGCTGTGGAGACAGGTAGGGCACCCACCAGGAGCAGAAGCAGGTAGAACAATTTGGCCCAAGCCATAGACTGGTACCGGAGTCAGGCTAGAAGCAGCAGAGGGTCGACTGAGCCGCCCGCCAGGAACAACAAAGGAGCCGCTGCCGCTCTTGTGACAGAGCTGTCCGGAAACGTCGGGTTCCGCTGGTGCTTCCTTGAGGAAGCCAGTTCAAGTCAAACCCTTGTGGCCCATGAACCGACATTGCTCCTGCTGGTTTCATTTATACTCGGAGCAGACGCCCAGGGCTGATTGAGGGAAGGGGAAGCTGGTCGTCTGCTCTTTGTGCTGGGATCCAAGCCAACTCCGGGCTTTGCAGGTCTGGTTATTTACCACACGCCGGCTTGGTGCGTGCATGGGTGCAGGTGCGTGCGTGACATTGCTAATGAGAGAGTCTGACCTTCTGGGGCCTACTCCAGTCAGGAATTTCTTCTCACACTTTCTTTTAGCAGTGATAAACCAAACCTTGATTCAGTGTCTCCCCTCCCCACACACACACATGCTTTCCCTGATATAAAATAGAACGCCTGCATCTGTAACGTTCACTCCATGCATCTGAAGAAGTGGGTTTTTTACCCACGAAAGCTTATGTCCAAATAAATCTGTTAGTCTTTAAGGTGCCACTGGACACCTTGATGCTTTCCCTGAGTCATTCTCTACTAGCTATACTCCTAAGACACAGAGGCTTGTTCGGGGCAGTTCCTGGTTTTCCGGGATCTGAGATCCCGGCTGGCAGATCAAAAGAGCAGCAGCATTTCCCAGCCAGGCCCTTGTCAAAGTTATCCTGCCGGACGCCCAGCTGAAGGGGGGCTAATGTCCTCCCTCTGTTCCCAGAGGGTTGCTGGAGTCCCTGGCTGTCTGGTTACTGGAGCTGGCTGCAGCATTCCAGGGTCCCAGTCGCTGACTCGCCAGAATCGAAAGGTGCCAATTCCAAACAGAAAAATGTTTCCAAATCTTCTGGCCAAAGGAATTTCCGCTTCCCGCCAGCTCTGCTGCTGACCCAGGCTTGCAGGGGCTGCTCCCCGCGGCTGCCCGGCAGAGCTCGGCCAGGCCCCTTCACCCGCTGCTTTCTGCTCCGCAGGAACAGAGCCGGGTCTCCAACATCTGGAAGGAATACAAGAAGAAGAAGAGGGTGAGTACAAGCCCAGGGGCGGGAGGCTAGTAGGCAGACCGGCTCAGGGGGAACGCTGTAGGCCTGGAGGTCGCCCCATCACCGGGTGTGATTGCAAGTCTGTGTAGATGTATCCAGCCCGCGTCCCCATTTGACCAGTGCGTGGGGCATTGCTGGCTAAAGAATTCTCCCAAACAAGCAGGGCCCCTCTGGCCAATCGGGGGCTCTCGGGCGTTCCCACGCGTGCGGCTGTGGAGCCCCTGCGGTATGGAAGAACCAGGACTGGGTTCAAATGACTCTAACGGGGATTCTCTATGAAGGCTGCTGGATGCAGCTAGAACCTGTGATTCCCTTGGGGTCCCTAGACTGGCTGACGTGGTCTTGTGCCGTCTCTCGATCCTGGCCTGTCTGGGGCTGCTCACAACAGGGCGGCTGCAACGGCTCTGGCCTTCCCAGCCGAGGGCTCGGGCCCCGTGCAAAGGAACGTCCTCAGGTGGGGGCGCTCCCTGCCTTTCCGCTTGGCCCGGTCGCTGCCAGTGGGGACACAGCTCTCCGCAGGGTCGGGAGCGCGGGGCAAATCCCGGATCCTCCTGGAGACCCTGTTCCCCGGTTTGGGGGGGGGAGGACGGGGGTGACGCCCAGATCCAGCGGTGGTGATGCTGACAAAGGACCCGTCCTCCTGTCCTTGCAGGACCCCGCCTTCCTGGAGAAGCAGGAGCGCTGCGACTACCTGAAGAAGAAGCTCGCGCACATCAAGGCACAGATCCAGGAGTACGACCGGACGGCCAAGGAGGGCTCCATGTACTTCTGAGCCTGGCACCTGGGGAGTGGTACCATGCCGCCCCTGGGCTGGTCCCCAACACCCCGGCCCCCAGCCCTGAATTGCTCTGGGGCTTGCCGATGTCTGGGGGACCTTGGCCAGAAAAAGAGCAGGATACAGGACACTGGGGACTGCTCAGGGGGGCTGGAACAATTTGTATAGTGGGGGGGCTGAGCGCCATGGACCCAAACTGTAAACCCTGTATATGATGGAAAGCACTCCAAGCCAGGGGGTGCGGCTGCCCCCTAGTTCCTGCACCTATGGGGGTGCTTGTGCCTTGTGGCTCCTGTGCATAACACACCCTAGCTGGGTCACGTGTGGGTCAGGCACCATCCCTGCCTCGTGCTGCCCCCGAACCAGCAGTGCTGATGTGCACTCTCCAGGTGGGACTGAAGCTGGGGGTGGGAGGACTGGGGCCCCAGGCGGGGCGGGGAGTGGTGCATCGCTCCTGCTCACAGGAATAGGTAACTGGGGTGGGCCGCGCATCTGCTCCAGCCAGCAGCGTCCAGACCCTGTGGAGAAGCTGTGAAACTGGACAACACTTCTGGCTGAAGGGAGCTGGTGTGACGGGGGATAAAACACCCCCGGGCCTGGCTCTGTGCTCATTTCACGCTGGTGTAAACGCGGGAGTCACGGCACTGAAGACAGTGGACTTGCACTGGTCTGAATCAGGTCGTTGACTTCAGCGGGGGCAAGACTGGGACCCTGACTCCTGGAGCCCTGGGAGCCAGGCCAGAGATTGCCTCTTACGCGCATGACTTCATCGCCACGCTCACTTACTCTGTCTGCAAAGCAGCCATGGGAGGAGGGGGGCAGCGTTCATCTGTGCAGCAAACCTGAGCTTTGGGGGGTGCCCGTAACTGTCTGTAAGGAGCGATGGCTTCGCCTTTGAATAAAAGACACCTGGCCGTCGGTGTGTGAAATCCCTGGAGCCAGCAGGATCAGCCCTGCCCTGCGCTGGAATTCCCCTGGAGAGGGTCCCTGAAGGGGGGTGCGGGAGGAGGGTGATGCTCTTGCACCGTGGGTCATAGCAGCATCACGTGGGAGATTAGTGAAGCTCTCTGCTCACCGTGAATCCTGAGACACACACACACCCCTTCCCCCAGAGGACGTGATTCTGCCACTGCTCCCCCCCAGGGGGATTTACTTCCTTCGTTCAAGCTGTAGCGGCTCGTGCTCTTACTGGGAAGGTCCCAGCTTTGATTCCTGGGCCGCCCCCTTGATGGTCATTAGGGTTTCACCTTCTCCCACAATCCTCGGTTCTGTTGGGGGGGGAACTGGTTTGGTGAGAGAAATCACAACCAAAGTGACTCTTCCCCCCCAAAACCTGACTGTTGGCTGTGTTACTGTAGCGCCTCGGGGTCCCGGTCCCCACGGCACTTGGTGGTGTACAAACACACAGCCACAAGCCGGTCCTGCCCCAGCGAGCTTACACACGAGACAACAGACTTGAAACCAATCCCTTTTCTGGGAGCTCGCTAGAGACCAGTTGCCGACAGGGAGCAGAGTGAGACGACGTGGGGTGTGTCTACACTGCCCACTAAGCCCAGGCGCTGATTCAGGTTTGAGCCTTCTGGCTACACACATCAGCCTGACTCAGGTCAGCAAACACTCACGGCCCAGGTCCTAGGACCCTGCTGGGGGATGGATTGGAGCCTGACTAGGGTCCGAGCTGTCGTGTTGCCGTGTGGCTGCCGCTCAAGCCGTTAGCCCAGCTGTGCGACTCGGGCGCGGCAGTTGTAAACTCAGGTTTACAATGCAGTGCGGACACTCAGGAATGGGCTTGGAAAAACCTGGGTTCACAATGCCGTGTAGACAGACCCATGATGAGCTACCCTGGTGCAGCCAGGGATTGTTAGCACTCGTGACCAGCGCTGGAAGCGAGCTGCAGAGGGAGAATTTTAGAGCGGCCTGACTGACAGCCATCCCGGTGCGCACAGCTGGGCGGAGCCGCCCTGCTATTCGCACGGTCACTGCAACACACCCGGCTGTAGGTTCTTTTTCCACTTATAAAGCTGCTTTTTATTTTATTTTTGTTTTAAAAACCCTCCAAGAAATTGGAAACAACGAGGCATCCGGGGCTAGTTAAGGCCCCGATCCTGCCAACATGCCCCATGTTTAACCTCAACCCCTGTGGGCCGTTCAGGGGAGACACCCTCTGACTGCAAAGGCCAGGGCCCCACAAACTCATGGCACTCATGAAGGGCAGGGGTGCGCATAGGGAGCGAGACTTAAAGAGGAGTAAAATCCAAGTGCCGGGCTGGGATCTTTGCGGCTCGGCGGGACCTCTGAGGCCCGCCCGAGTCAGGGAGAGGCAGCTCCCCCTTGCCTGGGGTCTGCTCCCCCGTCGGTCCATGTGCGGGACCAGCGGAAGGGGTTAAAGTCGAACCAGCCACGCAGCAAGGCGCTTTGATCAGAGGCGATTTCTGTCCACGGTGGAACAGGGAGCTGAGATTTAAGCGCTAGGTCTGCGGCTGCCAAGTTTTTGACTCCAACTGTGCCAGGTTCCTGCAGTTACGAGCTTTCTCTTCGGCCTGGCCACAGCGGGAGGAGGCGGCAGGCGGGTTGTTTTTAATGACTGTGCACCTAGTAATGATTAATCCCTGGGCTGCCATTTTAAGATGAACAAAGAGGGGAGGAAAACAGAGGGGACCCAGGTAGCTGCTTTTAAAGGAAACCCAGCCAACCCCCTTCTCAAGGCAGTGGCTCCAGGAATGGAGCCCTGAGCCAGGGGCCCATCTCCAGACAGCACCAGGCTGATTAACGGCACATTTCCCAATAATCCTACGCGCCAGAGACCAGCGCAGCTGGCACCGCAGATAGCTGCAAACCAAGGTAAGGCAGTGGGTGTATTGATCACTTCACGGGGGAGAGCTGCTCCGTTATTTTTGCTTCAGTACATTTCAGGATCGTCTAAAGCTCTGTTGAACTTAAGGGGGCCAGATTCCCAGCTGGTGTCAATAAACCTGCAGCCAGCTATGGGTCTGGCCCCACTGACCTCGATGGAGCAATGGTAAGGGATGCTAGCTAGCCTAGAAAAATTCTTCTCGTGAGGTCAGCTGACTGAATTCACACAGCTCTGTCTCCGAGAGCTCGCTTTGGATGCAGAACAGCTTGGATATTTACCAGCCGCTTCCTTCAAAAATTAAATCCTAGTTGTTTGTTAAGGGGTTTTTACAGGGGCTCTTGGGTTTTCTTGTTTATTTCTAGAGTAACAAAGCTAGGAAGGAAATGAAAACAAGCTTAACTGGCTTTATTGAATAAAGCAAGGTGTTTGTTAAACAAAAATCTTGGGCAATTCAAAGAACCCGGTTAAGAAAAAAGGTGGAGTTGCAAAATCTTTGCAGAAAGGGCTTAGGCGTCGGAGTCAACCTCACCGGGTCTGGAAATTCTTTCTGGGGTCTGGGATCAAACTGGAACTGCAGCTTTTAGAAGCACTGGGAGCTTTTGTTGTCTTTGAAACTTGAATCCTGGCCAAAGAAAGGAGGTTTGGCAGCGAGAACACAGCACCAACCTTATCGCGGGCTCTCTTGGGGAAAGAAAAACACTGGGGATTTTTTTTTTAAGGACTGACTAGAGCACAGCGTGTGTGAGGGGAGTGTACGATTTGCTAGTGCCGGGACAGGCGGGTGGAGACCCACGAGGGGCGTGTAGTGAGCAAACCCTGCCCTGTCCTGCGTTGCCGTGTGCTTCCCAGCTGCAGGCCTGGGAAGACAGAGACTTATTAATCAGGTGAAATGAGAGAGGAGGTGGCGTTGGCAGAAACTGTTGCAACCAGAGTGGAGGCCGCAGCTGAACATTCCCATCCTGTCTCCAGCGGTTCAGGACGGCTGGATTCAGCAGGGATCACTGACCCTGCACGTTCCTAGCGATCCCAAACTCCAAGGTGAGGCTTAGAAGAATTCTTAGGAGGTTTGTTTGCTCGTCCCTGTGTTCTCTGCCCCTCCAGCACTACGGGGAGAACAACGAAGCGCAGTGGCAAAGCTCTCGTTAGCTGAGCCTGTACCAAAATATAAAGGCCTGTTATTAAAAGTTGGGTGAGGGGCAGAACAGGCCGCTCCTGTGGGAACCCGTGGGCCTGTGTCCAGCGAACAAATTGTACATTGCGAGTCGGAGCCTGCCGAACCGACCCAAAGGGCGCTTTGTGGGGGCGCGACTCCGGAATGCAGGGGCAGAAAAGAGCATTTAAAACGTGGCTACCCCAAAATTGTAGGGGGTCAAATAAGTAAACATGCCTCTTCCTTTTATGTAGCCCTTTAAATATAGCACAGCGAATTCATCCCTGGGGTAATTATTCTTGGCAGCCAGGTCTTCCGTGTATTAATGACCCTCGCTTGTGGGGGCTCTGAACCGGGGCGCCAGCCTGACGGCTACACGGCAGTTTTATAGCCCCGCAATCCAAGCCTGGTGAGCTTGAGTCAGCTCTCCGGACCAGCCGTGGGTCTTTTGCAGTGTAGACATTCCCTGGGAGGCCAGGGTTCAATCCCCTGCCCTGGCCGCGACTCCCTTTGAGTAAGTGACTCAGTTTCTCTGGGCTGCCTTTGTTCTCCATGGCGATAATGGCATTTCCCTGCCTCACAGAGAAGCTGGAAATGTAAATACGTGAAATTCCCCCTTTGCCGGATAACTGTAACACAGTAATTCTTCTCTCTGGGCCAAAATGACTTGTGCAGAAGCGGCAATGTTGGGCCTTTTTATCTTACAAAACCATTTCTGTGTCTGAGCCTCCGTTGTTTGGCCCGTTATTAATCAATGCTTGGGAAATGCTTTGAAGCCCTCAGCAGTGTTGTTACTGCACAGAACAGGGCACGGGGGTAGGGGAGACATAGGGAAAAACCGATTGACTGAAATCTCCGAATGTAAGGCAGACCGCATACCACGGCACAATAGAAAGGCATGTCTGTCTGCTAAGGTACTTGTCCCGGCACCATAGCATAGGAACATGCAGAAATAATCTCTCTTAGAAACATATAATCTGGGGGGTTGAGGGTTTGCATTTTGTTACCAAAGCGTTTGAGCAAAATTACTTTCGTTCAGTTAATGGCGGGGTTTTATAATCTTTTGCATTATTTGGTTGAAGCAATGTGAGTAAATTCAGTGAGTAAATGTTGTAGGGTGTTTAAATAAAAATGCAGCTGAATTGGTTGATATTGTCTAAGGATCTGTCTTCATTGCAAAATTTACTCAGGATCTTGCTCAGGGGTTGCCCCTAACCCAGCTCCCGTCCACACACAAACCCTCAGAACCCGAGTTTAGTGATGCTTTCGCCCTGGGCTAGCTGGTTCCTCTAGGGTGCAGTGCTTACACGTGAGCTGGTAACCTGCCCGGACACCATGCTGCCAGTCCTCCAGAGCCTTCCCACAATTCCCTCCAGGCGCCTAGAGCAGGGGTGAGCAAACTTTTTGGCCTGAGGGCCACATCAGGGTTCCGAAACTGTATGGAGGGCCGGGTAGGGAAGGCTGTGCCTCCCCAAACAGCCTGGCCCCCACCCCCTATCTGCCCCCTCCCACTTCCCGCCCCCTGACTGCCCCCCTCAAACCCCCGTCCCATCCCACCCCCCCCCCGCTTCTCCCCTGACCACCCCCTCCCAGGACCCCCCCACCCCCTGTCCAACCCCCCCCCCCACTCCCTGTCCCCTGACTGCCCCGACCCTTATCCACACTCCTACCCACTGACAGGTCCCCCTGGACTCCCATGCCTATCCAACCCCCCTGTTTCCATCCCCTGACCGCCCCCACCAGAACCTCCGCCCAATCCAACCCCCCCTTCTCCCTGTCCCCTGACTGCCCCCCAGGACCCCCTGCCCCTTTTCCAACCCCCCCCCCCCACTCTCCGCCCCCTTACCATGCTGCTCAGAGCAGCAGGAGCTCGCAGCTCCACTGCCCAGAGCGCTGGTGGCACGGCGAGCTGAGGCTGGGGGGGGGAACAGCAGGGGAGGGGCCGGGGGCTAGCCTCCCCGGCCGGGAGCTCAAGGGCCAGGCAGGACGGTCTCGCAGGACGGATGTGGCCCGGGGGCCGTAGTTTGCCCACCTCTGGCCTAGAGGGAGAGACAAAGTCTCCCACAATCCACTGGGAAAAAACTCTGCGTCTCAGCTTACCGATGGGGCCCGCGGCATCCTAGCTGCATACCCGGGTGAGTCAGCACCCAGGAGGTACAGTCTCTTGGGCAGGGCTTTGCCGTGTGGCTGCCCACACCAGGGCTAGGCTAACCTTGGGGTTGCTCACCCCACTTAACTCAGACCCCATGTGACGTAGGAGCCCAAGCCGCCTGGAAAATCAACCAGGCCCCTCAATTCCCAGCACTTTGGAGACTTCTGAAAATGGGACTTTGGCTCCTAAGTCATTTATGTGTCTTAAAAAAAAAAACGTTACGGGTCCCTAAAGGTCAGCTAGGAGAATCCTTTGCAAGGCGGAGGGCCAAAGTCAATGGGAATTACACCCCCAGTGTCAGGGCTGAGCACAGCCTGGGGCATGGGGGCTGTGCGACCCCTGCAGCCTTTGCTAGTTGTGTGTCGATGAGTCCCTAGAGGTGAATGGGGTTTCTGTCTCGCCCCGGCATGGGCAGACGGTGCCGAGGGCTCAGGGAGGAGGTTGGCTGGGACCGGAAGGAGGATTAGATCAGGGAGATGATTCTGGTCCCGTTTGGACAGTCCCCCTAAAGAACCTCCAGGTGGCATGAACAAGCCCAGCCCCCTGGTTTTGACTTCCCACCCCACCGTGGGTCGTTTCTGAGCTGGAGAGATCAGTTGCGCTGCTCAGGACTTAAAATGGGGTCTGCCTGATGCCTCCTTTTGCCGCTGGGGCCAGTTAGAAGATGGCCACATCCTTGCAGGCTGCACCCGTCCCCTGCCTGGGTCCTGCCTGGCCTCGCCCAAAGCCCTTCCCCCAGCTCGTGAATGGTTGAGACACCCTATTGCTAGGTCGTGGTGCCCAAGAGGGAACATCTACACTGCTGCTTTCAGCCCCGTAACGCAAACCGGAGTCTGTAGACCCAGGCTCTGAGACTCGCTGCTGGGAGGGGGAGAGGGGGAGGGGGTTGTTCAGTGTAGACGTACCCAGTGACTAACATGCTTGACTTGACCATCTATGTAGGTGCAATTACAATATAGATTTCTTCCTTTCTATCTATCTATCCCCATACACCCCCTCTATCTATCTATCTATCTATCTATCTATCTATCTATCTAATATACATACCTATCTATATAAAATCACCCCTATTTTATAGACGGGAACTCCGGGATTTTCAAAGGGGCTTAGGCCCCTAATTCCCGTTGATTTATTAGTTACCGTGGTTATTATGGTAGTGCCTGAAAGCCAGCCAGATACGAAGCAGGGGGTGGTCAGAGCTTACAGTCTAACTAAGACGAGACAGGCCCAAGGTCTGTGACCCATGGCGAAGGGCTATAACCCACAAACAGAGGTGGCAGCAAGCAGATGCCACTCTTTCTGGGGGGTGGCAGTGGGGTAGTTTGGAGGAGATCAGCTCATTGGAAAGCAAAGGGGGCAGGGCAGGTGAGGAACGAAGCTCAGAGCTGGAGCAAACAGCGCAGGGCAGCGAAAAGTCCAGACAGAACTGGGGCAAGTTCTCTGAATATTCACAGCTCCCTGTGTTGGCTGCCCAGCCGGCCGGTTCCGCGGCAGCCGTCTCCCAAGGCCGGACGGCAGCAGAGGGAAACGCGTGGCCCTCACGCCCTTTGCTTGGGGAGTTTGTAAGTGACTAGTGCAAGGCCTCAGCGGCAGAGCCAGGATTCGAACCCCCTGCCCCTGTGCTTGCCCCACCTCCAGGCCACCCTGCTTGATCCGCTTGTTTATTTGCCGCTCTACCTAGGTGTTTCGGCTGTGTGTGGTCTCCGGGCCCCTGCCCTGCGTTGGATCTTTCCTCCGCCATGTACAGCCAGAAGCCCTACACCAGCCCGCCCACTGGCTACGGCCCCCCCGGCGATGGCTACGGCTACGACATCCACTCCCCCCACCCAGGCTCCTTCTACGTTGAGGACGTGCCGCAGTATTTTTACAAGTGGAACTCTCCGCCCGGCGTGGTGAGGATCCTGGAGGCCCTGGTCGTCCTGCTCTGCGTCACCATCTTCGCCTGCGTAGCCTCCACGCTGGCCTGGGAATATAGCTACGGCTACGGGGGGATGTACGGGAGCGGGCTAGGGAGCTACTACGGGTCTGGCTATTATGGTGGAGGGATGGGCTACGGGGGCTATGGAGGCTATGGCGGATACGGCGGCTATGGAGGCTACTATGGCGGGATGACCAACCCGCGGGCAGCCAGCGGCTTCATGATCGCCATGTCGGTCTTGTGCTTCATCGCGCTGCTGGGGTTCTTCGTGGCCAGCGTCACCAAGTCCAGCAGCGCCCGCTCCCGCAGGTTTTACCTGGCGGTCATCGTGGTGTGCGCCATCCTGGCCTTCGTCATGCTCATCGCCTCCATCGTCTACATCATGGGCGTCAACCCCCGGGCACAAATGACCGGCAGCTACTACTACAGCCCCATGCTGACCATGTGCAACCAGATGTACTCCTCCGGTGGAGCCTACATGAACCAGTACCTCTACCATTACTGCACCGTGGACCCGCAGGAGGTAAGATGGGCACCGCTTGCCTTTTCCCTTCAGCTCGCCTTCTTTTCTCTCTTTCTCCTCCTTCCTTCAGCTTTCTCTCCTTCTTTTCTCTCTTTCTCCTTCTTTCTTCCTTCAGCTCTCCTTCTTTTCTCTTTCTCCTTCTTTCTTCCTTCAGCTTTCTCTCCTTCTTTTCTCTTTCTCCTTCTTTCTTCCTTCAGCTTTCTCTCCTTCTTTTCTCTTTCTCCTTCTTTCTTCCTTCAGCTTTCTCTCCTTCTTTTCTCTCTTTCTCCTTCTTTCTTCCTTCAGCTCTCCTTCTTTTCTCTTTCTCCTTCTTTCTTCCTTCAGCTTTCTCTCCTTCTTTTCTCTTTCTCCTTCTTTCTTCCTTCGGCTTTCTCTCCTTCTTTTCTCTCTTTCTCCTTCTTTCTTCCTTCAGCTTTCTCTCCTTCTTTTCTCTCTCCTTCCATTTTGTCTTCGTCTTTCGTTGACTTTCTCTTGAAGCTGCTCAGAAAATGGGGTGACTGTTTTGGGGGAAATGTTAATGCCAATCTAGTCCTCGTTTGTTTGTTGGTTTGTTTAAAACGTGAAATGATCAACAAAGATGGTTGAAAATTTCCTACCGTCTCGCTCGCTCGATTTCACAGGATGAAATTTTGCTCAGAATATTAACAGAAACCCCCCTTTGGTTTTTTTGTTCACATTTGAAAGTTTGCTCGGAAATGTTGGCATCTCCCAGCCGGTCTGTCTATTTTTCCCCATTAACACTCGTTTTCTCCCCAGTACCTCCATAGCCATCAGCTGCAACTGCTGCGTTTCCTTTTCCACTAGCCATTGGCGCACTTCTCCGGCTTGCCTCAGCGAAGGGCAATTCCTGGTGACTAGCGTCAGCTGCTCTTGGGTCTACACAGGGTGTAACCAGGGCTAGGAGGACGGAGCTGAGGACAGGGGAAATTCAAGGCTCAATACCAGGAGGTGCTTCCTGGTGGACGAAGCTGTGGAGCAATCTCACAGGGGAACGGAGGAGACCCAACTAGTTGCGCCTTCTAAACCCAGGTTGGACAAAGTATGAGAAAAATCCTGCTTTGGCGGGTGGATGGGCTAGCCCAGAGGTTTGCAAACCAGCCTCTGGCCCAGGGGGGAGCTGGCTGCTCGCATGGTGCTGACACGTTCATCCTGGGTTTTGCAGCTGAAGGAGAGTCAGAGCTGGTGGGAGAGGGAGCTGAAGGAAGAGCATGTGGTTATTTTTCCATTCAGCCAATCGCTTTAGTTGACAGGGGTGTTCTAGGATCACGAAAGGGAAGGGAGGTGGGGGAGGGGAGGCCAAGGTGGCCCACAAGACAATCCCTCTTTTAAGCTGTGGTCTCCACTATGGGAAAGTTTGGTAAACCCTGGACTAGACAATCTCCTGGCTCTTTTCCATCTCTCCCCATTTTCTGGGACTCTCCAAACTCTCTGTTCTGAGCAGCTCAGAGCTCTGCACCCCTCTCCCCTCCTTGAGCCGTCCTGGTGCAACGTCTAAAACTCTACAGCCACGAACCGAGCGCCACCGACTGTCGCTGAACGTTGGGTTTGGCCTTAGTCAGTTCCCCAGTGGGTCGGGTGGTCACGGTCTCTAAGTCCTGGGAGAAAGCCGATGGAGAAGATTGGCTGTAATGTCTTTGTGCCGGCTGTATCCCCATTGGCTGCAGCGAGGTTTCTGCCGAGCTACGCGGGGCTTGCCGATAGCAGCATCTAGCAGCCTACGTTTGCCAAGATGAGTCCACTGCAGGCTGCCCTTAGACCAGTGTTGGGGTGAGTTGTGGGCAGCCCACTAGCACCTAGTCATCCCAGCTGAGGTCAGGGACCCTTTGTGCCAGGCGCTGCTCAGACGCACAGTGAGAGACAGGCCCTGCCCCAAAGCTCCCAGTCTGAATAAACCAAGGAAGTCTCATTCACCCCATTTTACAAAGGGGGAAACTGAGGCCCAGGCAGACGAACAGAGGGAGGCTGTAGCCCAGCTATTTGTCATAAATACGTGTAAAGCCCGCACTACTGTCGTCTCTGAGCACCTCCCAGTATTTAATGGATTTATCCTCACGCACTCCTGGGAGGCAAGGCCTGGCTGTCATCGCCATTGAACGGAGGGGAAATTGAGGCACAGAGCAGCTGAACGACTTCGCCAAGGGTCACACAGGGACCCTGTGGCAGAGCTGGGAGCTGAATCCAAGTCTTCCAAGTCCTAGGCTAGCAGGGCCAGCGCTTCCACTAGGCGACCCTAGGCGGTTGCCTAGGGCAGCAGGATTTGGGGGGCGGCATTTTTCCGTCCTCGGCGGAAATTCGGCGGCGGGGGGTCCTTCTGCTCCGGGTCTTTGGCGGAAATTTGGCAGCGGGTCCTTCACTCGCTCCGGGACCCGCCGCCGAAGTGCCCCGAAGACGCGGAGCGGAAGGACCCCCGCTGCCAAATGCTCGGAGGAGGAGCGCTGCTGCCTAGAGCGGCAAAAACCCTGGCACCGCTCCTGTAGGCTAGTGCCCTAATCACTGGGCCTTCCTTCCTCTAAGCTCAGAAGCACCTCGTCCAGCTCAGAAATAAACTCCGGTCTCCTGAGTCCTAGCCCAGTGCTTTAACCACAAGCCCACCAGCCACGTGCTTTGTCCAAGTCTAGCCCCCAGGATGTAACCCGGAGCAAAACCGCTTTATACAAATCGCCTTCATTTGCTGCTCAGTTATTCTGCTGGGCTTGGTCGGTTTCCTTGCTGCACTAGAATTAATTTGCAAACTAGATACCATTAACTTGGGCTTGAATAGAGACTGGGAGTGGCTGGGTCATTACACAGATTGAATCTATTTCCCCATGTTAAGTATCCTCACACCTTCTTGTCAACTGTCTGGAATGGGCCATCTTGATTATCACTACAAAAGTTTTTTTTCTCCTGCTGATAATAGTAGGGTTACCATACGTCCGGTTTTTCCCGGACATGTCCGGCTTTTTGGTAATCAAACCCCCGTCTGGGGGGAATTTCCAAAAAGCCGAACATGTCTGGGAAAAATACTCCCTGGCTTATCTTAGAGCGGGCGCCGGGGGCTGCTGTGCTCCCTGACTCCTGGGCTCTGTAAGCGCCGAGCTGCCCGAGCGCTACCGGCTTCGGGCAACCCCCCATGCCTCTGGACCCTGCGCCAGGCACTTCCCCTCCCGGGCTCCGGGGGTGCAGGGTCCGGAGTCATGGGGGCTACCCAAAGCCCGAGCGCTATCGGCTTCACGGTTTGCCGGGCAGCCTCCAGACCCTGCGCCCCCGGCTGGGCGCTTCCCCTCCCGGGCTCCAGCTGTGCTGGGGAAGCGCCGGCCGGGGGCGCGGGGTCTGGGGGCTGCCTGGCAAACCATGAAGCCGGTAGTGCTCGGGCAGCCCTTTTCACGTGGCTGGGAGGAAGGAGGGAGAATGTGAGGTGCTCAGGGGAGGGGGCGGAGTTAGGGCGGGGACTTTGGGGAAGGGGTGGGGAAAGGGCGGAGTTGGGGCGGGGTGGGAAAGGGGCGGGGCCAGGGCCCCGGAGAGTGTCCTCTTTTTTTATTTTTTAAATATGGTAACCCTAGATAATAGCTCATCTTAATTAATTAGCCTCTTAGAGTTGGTAGGGCAACTTCCACCTTTTCATGGTCTCTGTATGTATATAGATCTTCTTACTATGTATGTTCCCGTCTATGCATCCGATGAAGTGGGCTGTAGCCCATGAAAGCTTATGCTCGAATACATTTGTTAGTCTCTAAGGTGCCACAAAGACTCCTGTTCTCTTACCGATACTGTGCAGCTAACAAGGCTCTGCTTGCTGGCCCCGGCTCCGGAGTCAGAGCTCTAGGCTGTCTGTCGGATAGACGGCAGCAGAATATTAACAAACAAGGTCTCGGTGAAGCCAGTTTCGGTCTGGACAGGAACAATTGCAGCGATTTAAGCAGCGAGCTGGGTGGGGCTGCCGATACCACCCCGTCTCAGGATAAGATTAGCCCAGCCTGCTGCATTCCAGCCACCTGAAATCCAGAGTCATGTAGAGCTGTGTTCTTTGTTATCGATTGCCTACCAAAACCAAGCAAGGAGCTGTGCTGCACCTGCCTGATGCATGGACCAGATGGGACCTAATCTGTCATTCCCCCCATGTCTAATTTCTATCTACTTCAACATTCTTACCAGGGCCCTGTGGGAAATTCTGGGGAATCACCCTCTCTCACGCACACCAAACTGCGAGGATTTGAACCCTTTCCTCTTGAGCGAAAATCATACAGAGGATAAGCAGCCCCTGTTTCTGCTGCTCTCAGTCATGTGTCCTTAGAAGCTTGTTGATTGTTTCAGCATGCAGCGGGGAGTCAGGACTCCTGGGCTCTTTTCCTGGCTCTGTGGGGCCTTGAGAAAGTCGCTTTCTCTCTCGCCGTGTGCCTCAATCTCCCAGACTGTAAAATATGAGGGCATTGGACCCCTGTAGCTTGCAAAGTGCTTTGGCATCGCCTCGTGTATTTTTGGTTCGTGAGCTGAGCCCACGCCCGGAGACTCAAACCCCAGAAAGCTTTGCAGGCTCGATTGTTTTGCTAACTTCCACACAGGGTGAGATAATAGCAATGCACAGAGCAGCGGCAGCCTCCCATGTGATTCTGCTTTGTGCCAGGGAGAGCTGGGGACGCTGGTTCTATTTGTTGCCAGCACAGCCAATATCCTACCGTTCCCCCTTTGAATGCTGCCGGGTTTGTCCTCTGTCGCTCGGCAGCTCTGGTGAAGGAGCCAGTTCCAAAAGCCCTCGCAAACCCGAGAAGCTGCCTTTTCGTCTCTTCCTCCCCCTACATCCCAATTCCAGGAAATTCCTCATCCGTCTCACTCTCTCTTCCTTGGGGGCACTCTTTTGTTTGATGTAACAATTATTTTCCCTTTCATTTCATTTCCTGCCCCCTTTGGCACCTTCACATGGACTGGAATGACTTCTTCAACTGTGCCAGCGGGCGGGGGGTGTCTCATCTCCTGCTAGTGGCTAATCCACATAGAGGATGACAACCTACTGCTGCTACCAGCTGATGGAGTTCTTCCTTTAGCTTGAGCGGTAGAGGTCAGTGCTGCAGTGCAAAGGGTGCTGGGTTTGAACCGAGCTGATGGATGGCATAAGGGTAATTTCCCTGACTCTCTGGCCAACGTGTTTTTTTCCCCCTCTCTTCTAGGCCATCGCCATTGTCTGTGGGTTCTTCATTGTCATTCTTCTCTGCGTGATTTGCTTCTTTGCTCACAAGACGCGCCACAAGATCTGGAAGTTTGGGAAGCCCAATATCTACTGGGACAAGCCACTCGCCTTCCAGGAGGGCCCCAACGTGGAGGAGTGGGTGAGTCTAGGATGGCGCAGGCTGCAGGTGGAGCAGATGAGTGATAGGGACTTTGAGGCTCCAGCCTGCTCGGGTTAAATCAGGGCATTACTAACCAGCCCATCATCGTGGTGTCTAGGTGCCAGAGGTACCCTCAGGAGCCAGACTGGGAAACAAACAAGGGGAGGGATTCTCCTAAGCCCCGTCCACTCATGGCACCAAAATTGAGAGCTGTCACTCCCCGTAGGTGGCGCAGATCTTCGCAGCATGATCCGTCCTCATCTTCCTTTTAGCAGCAGAGAAATGTTGACGTTGGTAAATTGGAGAGGGGTCAGAGAAGAGCCACGAGAATGATTAAAGGCTTAGAAAACCTGCCTTAGAGCGAGAGACTCAAAGAGCTCCATTTATTTAGCTCAAGAAAGAGAAGGGTCAGGAGTGACTTGAATCTACACGGGGAACAAATCTTTAATAAGTGGCTCTTCAATCTAGCAGAGACAGGGCTAACCTGATCCAATGGTTGGACATTGAAGCTAGACAAATTCAGACTGGAAATAAGGTGTAATATTTTAATCGTGAGGGTGATTAACTGTTGGAACAATTTACTAAGGGGCGTGGAGGATTCTCCATCACTGACCATTTTAAAATTAAGATTTAGATTTGTTCTAAGAGACGTGCTGTAGGAGTTACTTTGGGAAGCTCTCTGGCATGTGTTATCCAGGAGGTCAGACTAGATGATCACAATTATTCCCTTCTGGCCTTAGGACGTATGAATCTATAAATGATTAACAATGTTGACATGTAGGCATCGCCATCTGTAGGCTTCAGAGTTAACACGCCATTGTGGTCAATGGGGCAAGCTCAGAAATCTCTCCGATCTGCTCTTTCAGGCTGTGGGCAGATGTGGCTGGATTTGTCTGCTTCACTTTTTAAGGCAATCTAGGCAACCATAAAAGTCAGGGTCAGGTCAAGTTCTGGAGCAAAAGATGGACATGGGCAAGTGCAGTGGCCTGGCAGGGAATGTGGCAGAGTGGTGTGAGCTCCCTGCTGCATGTTATGAAATGTGCTATATAAGAGCTAGGTATTGTTGTTTTTGTTCGGTGTTTGTTACAGCGCCTGGCACAACGGGATCCTGGTCCGTGGCTGGGGCTCCGACCCACTGCCACGATTTAAATAAATAATAATATCATGTAGCAATGAGTTCCACGGGTTAATTTTATATATTAGTGGAGGAGGGACGTATTTCCTTGCATCTGTTTTAAATGCCGTGTTTTTTCCATTTGCTTTTGGGGCTCCTTGTTGCTCAGATATGAGTAACAGGGTGTTGAGAGCAGGGCTGGTCCAAGCTATCTCGAATGTATCCAAAGATAAATAAAACGGGATCGGATCAGATAGGCCGCGAGCCTGGAGCCAGCAACACGAAGGGTTTCTGTTCTCTTCCCCTTTGTCCACTGAGTGCTCGAAAAATGTTTGCTTATGATATGATTTAGTTTCACCCTCGTCAATGATTAACTGGGCAGCTCTTGCCACGCAGGGTTTCGCCTGGCACATCTCAAACGTGTTCTGGTCCATTGCTTGGCGCCAGGTCACATCTGGTTGGCAGTGGGGTCAAGCGAGTGGGGTCACAGGCACTTGGGGATGGGGTGCGGGAGCGGGTGAAATTTCACACCAGCATAAGTGCTGGGCCCCGCTTAAGCCTGGGAAATTCACCTCTCCGGGCAAGGGGCTGGCGGGCAGTCTTGGCACCACTTGCTTTCCCACTTACACCCGTGCCAAGGAAGCAAAGGATTCTGGGATTCCCAGCTGTGGGTGTAGTGGTACCGTGGTGTTGTGCTGGGCTTCTGCCCAGGGTGAAATCACCTGAGGGCCACCAGAGCAATCACCCCTCTCCCCTCCAGTGCGTCCCTGCCTCTCAGTGTGAGCGTCTGATGCGGAAAAGCCTAATGCAGAGTGACAAGCCCTCCAGGGCGCTGCTAGGCCAGGGCATATGGCAGTTGGCATCCCCTCCGCTGTATGGCGTGACGCAGAAAAGCAGCCGTCTCCGCATCGGGGAACTGAACAGCACCAACAAACCCAGTCGTGGGGAAATTAACACAGTCGCTGGAGGAAAAGACTCGTCGGTAGCAGGCGCCTCCTTTGTTCTGTTTGGAGTCTTGTCCTGCCCTCGTCACTAGGGTCTGAGCGCTGCCCAGGCGTGTCCTCAGGGACGTGCACCGTGTTTAAAGGCTGGGCTGCAATAAACGGGCGACCTTCGAAAAGAGAGTGAGCAGCCAAATCAGCGCTTCTCACAAGGGCAAGGAGAGAGCACGACAGGCAGCGCGGCTTAGGGGTTAGAGCTGGATGGGGGTGGGGAGTCAGGACTCCTGGGCTGTAGTCACAGCTCTGGCAGGGCGTGTCTAACGGCGCAAGCAGGGCTGGCAGCGTTGAGTCCGGGCAGGGGTCAAGGGCCCAATCATGTGTGGAAGTGAACAAGACAAGTTCTTCCCAGACTGGGCTCTGCAGGTGGGAGCTGGGATTCCCCCCCCCCCCCCCCGGATCACCCCCCCGGCCCCCCTGAGATTCCCCCCAGGATCAGCCCCCTTAGGGTCCCCCCCACCCCAGTATCAGCTCCCGGGGCCCCTTGGGGTCCCCCCCCAGGCTCAGCTCCCAGGTCCCCCTGGGGTTCCCCCCACCCCAGGATCAGCTCTCAGGCCCCTCTGAGATTCCACCCAGGATCAGCTCCCAGGCCCCTCTGAGATTCCCCCCAGGCTCAGCTCCCAGGTCCCCCTGGGGTTCCCCACCCCCAGGATCAGCTCCCAGGCCCTCCTGAGATTCCCCCTCCCAGGCTCAGCTCCCAGGTCCCCCTGGGGTTCCCCACCCCCAGGATCAGCTCCCAGGTTTCTCTGCATCTTTGCTCGTATGGGAAGGACGGTGGGAGAGGAACTGCCTTAGCCGGGGAACGAAACTCTTTCCTCCAAAGACCCATCAGATCCCAGACAAGCGACAATTTCTGCCCCCGGCAAGAGGCTCCAGCTAACAAGCCACAAAGGGCCAGGAAGGAAGGAAGAGTGAAGGGGGAAAACATCTGGCTTTCTAGGATCCAGTCTAAACAAATACCCCCCCACACCCCTCCCCATTTCCTTAACCTCCAGGAGCAGATGTGGCCACATTCCCTTGTTGCCCGCACCTCTCCTGCGTCACCAACCCAGCACCTCTCGGCCTGGGGGCCCAGTGCTATGGCCGGAGGTCGGGGACGAGGATGCCCGAAGGAAAGCTGCAGGGAACGTTAGGGGGCCGGGGCCCTGCAGCTACAAGGTTACGTAGTGCAAAGGCAGACGTTCATGCTCCGGTGGGCAGGGGAGGGAGCGGCTTGCATGGCAGCGTGGAGCAAAGACAGCTCCCACGGGTGGCTGGGTGGAGGCGAGGAGAGGAAGGAAGAGGTTAACGAGTGCATCAGCTATCCAGAGAATTAATTGCAAGCAGGGGCAAACCTGAGGCATTTGGAAAAGGTCTGACTGGAGCAGCGGGGCAACTAGCCAAGGACTGGGGAGAATCAGGCATACTGTTTGTGAAACCTGTTGCATTTGATTGGTCTAGCTACGTGTGTCAATCCCTTGGGTTTAGCAATCTGTCCCACCTTGTAGTTCGCAGCGACACTCCGGGTACCTTTTCCTGCCCTGAAGAAGAGCTCTCGAAAGCGTGTCTCTTCCACCAGCAGGAGTTGATCCCATAAAAGATATCGCCTTGCCCCTCTTGTCTCTCTCATATCTATCTGATCTCTCTGATCACCAGCCTCAAGCTCAATCCGGCCTCCCAGAAAAATCACACGATTGGTTTAAAAACTATGAGATTTTTTTAAAATAATAATTTTGGCTGCTTTTGGTTTGCCTTCTGGTTAGTGAGCCGCTGGGGGGCACGCGGGGTGTGGGCTCAACCTTTCCTCCAAACGCATGACGTTTAGAAAATGACTTAAAAAAAAAAGAGATTCTCTCCTAATCCCCTGATTCCAGGAGTTGGAGCTTTTGGAGAAACCTGAGGTGTTGAGAAAGTTGGCAACACTGTAACAATCTCTCATCATCTTCTCCACATGATACAAGTGGGGCTTTCTTTCTTTCTTTCTTTCTTTCTTTCTTTCGAGACCCTGATGAACTCATTCTGTTATTTTACCATCTCCTCCCGCTCCCCCGGTAAATGTTATTCCCATTCATACATTAGCTATTTAATGATTATTTAGACATCTGTTCTGTTGGGATGCCCTCGTTAGCAGATGCCTGGTGGAGGCGGAGGAGGATGTATGTGGGGGGCTGGGCTGGGAGACTATAGCGAGGTCACAACTTCTAAAGCTATGGCTCCCCTGTTTAGAGCCAGATTTTGATACTTTGTTTTTGTAACTTCCCGCTAAGTAGTGTCCTACTGTAAAATTGAGGCCAATGAACCCGCTGACTGTGTGAGACATTGTGTCCAGCATGAGGAAGGTTGTGTGAATACAGTGGAAGGCGAGTGGTTAGGGCACTGGCATGGGCCTGTAGGTGAGGATTCAATTCTCTGCTCTGCCACAGACTTCCTGTGTGACCTTGGGTGAGTCACTTAATCTCTCTGGGCCGCAGGATCCTATCTAGAGAGGGGACAGCATTGCCTAGTGGGTGCAGTGCCAGACTGGGACCCAGCAGTGCTGGGTTCTCTTCTTGGTCTTGCCACTGGGTTGCTGGGTAACCTGTAGTGTGTCACTTCCCATCTCTGTGCCTCAGTTTCACCATCTGCATAATGGGGATAGTGGTCCTGCCCGCCTCTGTAAAGCCTTGGAGATCAGCCGATGAAAAGTGCTATGTAAGCGGTAGGTGGTATCTGTACAATGGGCGTAACTGCATTTCCCTAACTCACGGAGGGTGGGGGTGAGGATAAATCAATCGTTAGCGACTGGGAGATGCTCACATCCTACAGCGCTGGGGGTCCTAGATGTACGTAAGACAGATGGGCAGAATCTGACCCTGTAGCCTGCCATCAGCACAAGAGCAAAGCCTGAAAGAAGCAAAGTGCCCTGGACGTGACCAGTTTCCCAGCCCAGGCGTTTCCACGTTCCTCCCAGCTCAGTTTATTTACTGTGCAGGTCACTCCTGGGAGGCATTTCCTGAGTTCTGGTGGAAGCGTCTCCTGCACCGGCTCTGTAGGGACCCAGGTCAGGGCGGCGCTGCCCAGACCGGCACATCCTCCCTTTGTCAGGCCCAGGGATATCTGGGGAGGGAAGGGTTAGCTGCTCCGCAGGGGCTGAGTCCCTGTGAGCAAACACCCCTGCGAAAGGGAACTGGCCCCGTGACCGATGGCACAGGGGAGTTCGGGAGGGGAAATTCCCACCCAAACCACCTGTTCCCTGGCACTGAGCGCTGCCACTGCCCTTCCCGGGGAGCCTCGTACCTCCTTCGCTCCGCTCCCGCAGCTCCCAGACCTCTAACAGCTGGGGGGGGGGGTCACCCAGCAGCCGCACTGCTTTGTTCTCCACTGCAGGTTGTGGGGGCTGGCTCCTGCGGGTGGGGGCATAGCATGCCAGGTCAGCTAGGCCATGGAATGGGGGGTAGGCCACACAATTTAACCCCATTCCTCTGTGCCTGGGACTTATACACCCACCCTCACCCATCCCCCTGGCCTCTGCTGCTGGGCTGTCAGGTTGGGGAATCGTGGGGCCTGGTGGTGCCAGCCGCCTCTCACCCAGCCTGTGGGGCGGAGGCTGGTTAAATGGCAGGGGAGGTGTTTGCCAAGGGCTGATTTAGCTTATCGGCCAGTCGCACTGTGATAAGGGGGTTGGGGCTGCACACACGGGAGGCAGAGAGCCAGGACCTGGGCGGTGGTTCCTTGTGCTCCCAATCCCGATCCCAGCTCCGTGGGGCCCTGCAGAGCGGACAGGGGTTGGGCTGCATTAGCCGCCCTTGGTTTGGTGTGTGGCGGTGTCCCCCTCATGGCGCTTTCAGAGCTCCTCGCATAGTGTGGACCCCCAGCCCCTGTTATCCCAGCCCTGAGCTCCCCCCTCCTCCCCGAGCTCTGCCAGTGTCCCCGAATCCCGACCCCCAGCCCCGTTATCCCAGCCCTGAGCTCCCCCTCCTCCCCGAGCTCTGCCAGTGTCCCTGAATCCCGACCCCCAGCCCTGTTATCCCAGCCCTGAGCTCCCCCCTCCTCCCCGAGCACTGTCAGTTTCCCTGAATCCCGACCCCCAGCCCCGTTGTCCCAGCCCTGAGCTCCCCCCTCCTCCCCGAGCTCCACCTGTGTCCCTGAATCCCGACCCCCAGCCCTGTTATCCCAGCCCTGAGCTCCACCCCCCAGCCCCGAGCTCTGCCAGTGTCCCTGAATCCCGACCCCCAGCCCCGTTATCCCAGCCCTGAGCCTACCCCTCCCCAGCCCCGAGCTCTGCCTGTGGGCTGCCGTTTGGGACCCGCTGTGTGCACCCTGCGGACTCCCCCGAGGCCGTCACCAAGCCTGAAGTTGAGACCAAGGTCATGACTGGCCCTGGCTCTCGCTAAGGTGGAGCTAAGGGCAGAGCGTGACCCCAGCATCGCGCCCAGCACCCCCGCACACCCCGGGCCGCACGTGGGCGCAGAGGGAGCCGAACGCCTCTGGCTGCTTTTCAGGTGAAGAACGTTGCCGAGGGCGCCAGCATTCAGGATGAGACAGCCACGCTGGCCTACTCCGAGAAGCCAATCAGCCCCGTCAACGCCCCGGCCAGCGCCTACGGCTACCCGCGCAAGGAGAACGGCTACTATGCCTCCGAGGCCTACAACCCCAGCAGGTGAGTCCGTCCCAAGGGCTGGGAACCCAGGGTCCCTTTGTATCCAGATCTCCCACCCAGGCCCCCGGCGGACTCCTCCTCCCGCTCAGCTGGGCTCACGGAGCTCGGGAGCGGCTGGTTTGATGAAGTCACATGTCAGGTGGGCCTGGTGGTTAGAGCCCAGGGCTGGGACTCGTTGGGTTCAGTGCACAGCTCTGTGGGACCTTGGGCCTCATTTCCCAGACATCTGCAAACCAGAGGAGAACGGTCCTTCCTGTGTCTGTCTCATACATCAGGCTGTGAGCTCCGGGGCAGGGACTGTCTCTCACTGCGTGTCTGGGCAGCAGCCGGCCCGGCGGGGCCCTGAACTCACGCTACTACCCTGCCGCTGTGTCTATGCCCATGCGGGGAGGCAGCATTCCCTGTTTCACTCAGACCTGCCGCCTTGCCACGCTGCCAGCCCCCGGTCACCTCAGGAGTGGGGCGCTCTAGCCCGGGGGTTCCTCTGGGTCCCGCCTGGATGGATGAGCGATTGGGGGAGGTCTCAGGCTGAGAATCCTGGCTCTAGGCTGAGCCCCATGTCCACATATCCCCCGCCCCCAGCTCTCCTGCCCGTGTGGTCAGCGAGCCGCCTGCCAGGACCTTCAGCACCAGCACGCTGGAGGAGAGGGGGAGGGAGAGCTCCAGCAGGCCCGCCGCCCGGCGTGGGAGAAGAAGGAGGCGCAACCCCGAGCTGGACGAGTCCCAGTACGAGACGGACTACACCACAGCCATGGAGTCCAGCGACGAGCGGGACAAGGACGAGTGGGGCAGGTGAGGGGCTCGCTCTCCCTGGCGCATCCATCAGTGACCCCTGGCTGCCTCTGCAGGGCCGCGGCTACTGGGGCCATCCCCCGGCAGGGTATCTAGCACCAAAGATAGCTGCTGTTAACATCACAGGCTGGCCCAGGGGGGAGCCGAGCATGCCCCGGGCAAAGTACTGCACACCGGAAAACACAATCCCAACTATGCATAGACAATGATGGGGTCTAAATTAGCTGTTGCCACTCAAGAGAGAGATCTTGGCGTCATTGTGGAGAGTTCTCTGAAAACATCCGCTCAATGTGCAGCGGCAGCCAAAAAAGCGAACGGAGTGTCGGGAATCATTAGGAAAGGGATAGATAATAAAACCGAAAATATCATATTGCCTCTATATAACTCCATGGTACGCCCACAGCTTGAATACTGCGTGCAGATGTGGTCGCCCCATCTCAAAAGAGATACATTGGACTTGAAAAAGGTTCAGAAAAGGGCAACAAAAATGATCATAGAATCATAGAATATCAGGGTTGGAAGGGACCTCAAGAGGTCATCTAGTTCAACTCCCTGCTCAAAGCAGGACCAATTCCCAACTAAATCATCCCAGCCAGGGCTTTGTCAAGCCGGGCCTTAAAAACCTCCAAGGAAGGAGACTCCACCACCTCCCTAGGTAACGCATTCCAGTGTTTCACCACCCTCCTAGTGAAATAGTGTTTCCTAATATCCAACCTGGACCTCCCGCACTGCAACTTGAGACCATTGCTCCTTGTTCTGTCATCTGCCACCACTGAGAACAGCCGAGCTCCATCCTCTTTGGAACCCCCCTTCAGGTAGTTGAAGGCTGCTATCAAATCCCCCCTCATTCTTCTCTTCTGGAGACTAAACAATCCCAATTCCCTCAACCTCTCCTCATAAGTCATGTGCTCCAGACCCCTAATCATTTTAGTTGCCCTCCGCTGGACTCTTTCCAATTTTTCCACATCCTTCTTGTAGTGTGGCACCCAAAACTGGACACAGTATTCCAGATGAGGCCTCACCAATGTCGAATAAAGGGGAACGATATGGGATATAGAATGGCTTCCATATGAGGAGAGATTAATAAGACTGGAACTTTTCAGCTTGGAAAAGAGACAACTAAGGGGGATATGACAGAGGTCTATAAAATCATGACTAGTGTGGAGAAAGTAAATAAGGAAGTGTTACCGACTCCTCATAACACAAGAACTAGAGGTCACCAAATGAAATTCATAGGCAGCAGGTTTAAAACAAACAAAAGGAAGTATTTTGTCACACAAGGCACAGCCAACCTGTGGAACTCCTTGACAGAGGATGTTGTGAAGGCCAAGACCATAACAGAGTTCAAAAAAGAACTAGATACATTCATGGAGGATAGGTCCATCAATGGCTATTGGGCAGGGATGGTGTCCCTAGCTTCTATTTACCAGAAGCTGGGAATGGGCGACAGGGGATGGATCACTTGATGACGCATTTTGACGCGACGTGCTGGCATCCCGATGTGATGTCGTTGTCACGGCGATGACTTCATGCAGTGATGTCACCATGTGCCGTGGCAGCAGCATCTGGGGGACACCTGTGTTCCTCCCCCGTCAGATAGGCTGGTGGCACGGCCCTCCTGTAAGTCCAGTAGCCACCTGCCCGCTCCCGGGTTGCTGGTGCAAGAACAATGCTGCGTGGAAAGAGATTGCAATGATTTGGGGGCGGAGAGACTCAACCCCTCTGCAAACCAGCCCCAGAGCACCCCCCATTGAGTCCCCAGTCTAATCTCTCTCTCTCCCTCTCCTCCGGCCGGGCAGCGTGTACCCCCCCATCACCTCGGACGGCATTCGCCAGGAATACAAGCAGGAGTTCGACGCCGACCTCAAGCACTACAAGCAGCTGTGCGCCGAGATGGACGACATCAACGACCAGCTGAACCAGCTCAGCAAGCAACTGGACGGCTTGTCGGAGGACAGCCCGCAGTACCAGGTGAGCGTGGGGCCAGGTCGGGGCTGAGCTTCACCGACTGACGTGGAGTCCAGAGGCGTTGTATCACGGTAGCGCCTCTAGGGCTCGGCTCAGCAGAGCTCGGGGCCCAGTTGTGCCTGGCGCCGCACAGACTCCAAAGAGCTCACAGGCTAAACAGACAAAGGGGGCGTTGTCGCCCCATTTTGCAACCCGGGAACTGAGAACCAGAGAGATTCAGTAGCAGAGACAGGAACTGAACTCAGGTCTCCTGATTCCCAGCCCAGTGCCTTATCTACAGGGCATCCTTTCTGCTACTTCACCCCTCTGCAGAGGGACCAGCACCGAGGGGGATGTAAGTCTCATTTGACAGCTGATGCTCGTCTGTTTTGTTCAGGGACCCACCCTGCCCCTGTGGAAGCCAACAGGGAATTTTGCCCAATCAGTGCGAGCTGGAAGACCTCTCTTCTTCTCCTTCCCGAGCTCTAGGCCCTGCTGATTCCACCAGCATGCAGTGACAGGCTGCCTTGGGAAGATTTGCTTTCTGCAGCGGGGCTGGCTTTCCATACAGTAGCCTGAAAGGGCTTCTTTGTCAGCCCCCGCCTGGCGCCATCACCTGTGCTCTCTCGTTAGGTACACTGCCGAGTGATGGCTCTGGAGTAATTATCTGCGGTGCACATAACATGGCCCTCTCCTCCCGGTTTTTCTTTTTCAGGGAGTCGCCGAGGAATACAACCGGCTGAAAGATTTAAAACGGGTGAGTCGCCAAAACCCAGCTTGTCTCTGTGCATATTCTGTCTGTCTGATCTCCCTTGGGGATTTGTGTGTCTGTCCAATTTCCCCTAGCGATTCAAATAGCATCCCAGAGTGAGTGTCCTCAGACAAGGCCTTAGCCATTTCCCACTTCAGCAGCCTTAAAACTTGTCTACACATGCAAGCGGCACCAGCTTAACTTAAATCAGTTTCAAACCCAGATGTGATTAAACCACTGAAAGCCCCTGTGCCGGCGTGGATATCGGCTTGAATCTGGTTCTGTCGGTTTAGCTGTCAATTTTCCTAGGTGAGCGAAATCATCGGAATGAGGCTTAAACCGATGTCAGGGTGTCCACACACAATGTTGCACCAGTTCTCGGTTTAAAATCTCGTGTTGAGTTAGAGCGGGGCAGCTCTGTGCATGTAGACCAGCCCTTGGGGTGACTGATTGTCTTTTTCCCCCTTTTAAGTGAATGTGTTGCTCCCATGAAGGGGTCTGGACTGAGAGCCCGGAGCTGGAGTTCTGTGTTTCTTCCCAGGGCAAGGGCAGCATGGCTTTAGTGTGTGTGTGTAGCCAGCCATGTGGCTGGAAGGGCCCTGCTAGGGGTGGGAGGTTCGCTCCATTCTGTGTGCCTGGTCCTGAGCATTGCTGTGCACACGCCGTTCTCACTGAAGGTGGTGGGGAACCCCCCAGAATCAGGCCCCCATTCCCTAGCCTGGGCTGGGAGGAAAAGTCCCATGCAGCGGGTGCTTTTGTGACAGCCATCCTCTGGGCTGACATTAAACTGGGGACCTCCAGAGCTAGAAGTAGGAGCTGCTACAGATCCCTGGGAGGAAGGAAGGAGGGTGGGCGGGCGTTGTAACAACTCCCGTCCTCACGCCAAGGGGGCTTGTAACACTCACCCACCAGTGGGTTACACTCTGTAATGAGGAGATCTGTCATCTAGGACCCAGGCAATGCACATGCTTGGCATGGCCCAGGAGCCATCAGCTGGTTAAATACTGCCAATCCCTCCGTGCCTGGGACAGATTCAGATGCATGACCTGGAGTGCAACGCCCTGCCTCCCTTTGCGGTGCCCCTGGCTGGCTGGTTCGGTGTTGGATTACGCTCTGCGGCGCAGCTTGAAATACAACATGCTTCAGTGAGCTGAGACGGAGGAAAAACACCTCCTGCTTTCAGAGTTGTCTGGACGGCACCGTCCAGTGCCAGCCTTGCCCTCCTACAGCCCGCGGCACAGCAAGGGGGCCTTCTTCACTCAGCCGATCTGCTCCCTGCCGTGGCGGAGCTCCCTGGCTTTGGATTATTCCCTTGAGCCTTGCAGAGTCAGCCCAGCGGCGCGAGGGGGTTCCATTGGGGTTCATACATCCCAAAAGGCAGCTTAGTGCCAGTTGCAAAATCTTTATTACCGGGGAGCGTGCACAAGGCAAGAAGGAACCCGGCGCCCTTCTGGGATCCCAGGTTGCTTTTGCAGCACAGGCATAAAAATCTCTCTGTTTACTTGCAAATGGAGGGGGCCTGAGCTGGGATCACAGTCAACATGTGGGGGTTGGACTCAGAACATCAAACGTTAAGTACCAGATTTTCAAAGGGGACCAGCGCGCATTTAAGCACCGAAGGGCGCAGTCCATTGGGTGGTTGGCATTTTCTTAAATCTGGCCTCAGTTGTGGGCACCAAGCCCTTGAAAATCTGGCCCTGAATTCTTAACATTTGCTCTCCAGAAGCATCAGCCTTGAGCTTAAAACATAACTCCATTAGCTGGTAGCAATGGGAGGCTCTTAACTTCTTATGCGGACCAGCCACTAGATGGCGACACATAACACATGCTGAACCAGCTCCCACAATGCTTAGTGCTTCCAGAGCACAGCTGCATTGGGGAGCCGGAGAGAATGGGCCCCCGTGTTCCCTGCGACGTTATTAACGCCTCCTCGTTTCTTGCTCTCGCTTCAGACTCCTGATTATCAGACAAAGAAAATGGAGACCAAAGCTCTGCGGAACAAGCTGTTCCACATCAAACGCATGGTGAGCGACTACGATAAGATGAGAGGGTAGTGCGGAAAGCGGAATCCTTTGGAGGGGGAAGAAATTCTGCGTGTGGTCAGCTGACTTCCCTCCACGAAGCGCTGCAGGAAATGCCAACCACCTGGACGAAAAGCAGATTTCGTCTTGTTTTGTACATTCGTTTCCAAAGCAGAATCTCTCTATCTTTGTGCCATTTCCAAACCGAAACCCGACAGGTCTCGGCGAGCGGGGCAAGAGGGCGATTTTTAGAACAGAAATGAAACTCCGTGGAAGTTTGCGCTCTGGTTTGAGGCCGGTGGGCCCGTATCCTACAATGACCTAAGCAGAAATCCTGGCCCCACTGAAATCAGTGACTTCAATGGGGCTAGGAGATCCCCCTTGGTGCTTACGTTTATGCTGCGAGTCATTAATTCAATAGAACTGAGCATTAAGCATGCACCCGCAGTTGCTGCAACCTCAGTTTGTACGTGGGCAGATGTAAATTTGTAAATACGTGGGTGTGTATATAAATTAGCCTCCTGTTTTATACGATCAAAGGGTGAATCTCTCTGTAGCATGCTCCCATGCTGGTCCCCATCCTGCAAGCCCTTAATCGCCCACGAAGTCCCAGTGAGCTCAGTGGGACATCCCTTGGGAGCGAGGACCCTCGGTGGGTGAAATTCACCCTGGGCAGAGGGGTTTGTACAAGGCCTGTGCACCACTGACACCCCCTGAGCACGGTAGGGGGAATGCGGCTCCATTGACCTCTGTGGGGATCGTGCCATTGACTTCAGCGCCTGGATTTCACTCCATGATGGGAACTTTGTGCTGCATAAGCCTGATGCTGGATCCCTGCCCAGGAAAGGTTTGCAGGATTGGGCCCATGCGCGCTGGACTCCTGCTCCCTCTTAGATTCCTGTCGTCATTCCCCTCCATCCGTCCCAATGTGATTCAAAACCAGGAGGATGGGAGCCCGGCGGCTGGAGCCCAGGCCTGTTTCGCACGCCACGCCAGCCCGCAGTAAGGAGCCCATTGCAGCCAGCTGAGGGTGACGGCCTGTCTCCCACCACCGCAGCTGAGATGTGTGCAGCCAAGCTGAGCGTGAACGCAGACCCAAGCTCCCGAGATTGTCCCGGCCCCTCACCTCCCGCCCCGTGCGGCAGAAGTGTCTCTCGGGGAGCTGACAACTGAGTGCAGCGGCGGCTGCATTTCACCGGGATGAATAATACATAGGGAACTCCTGAGTCACCCAGTGCAGCCGGCTCACACTCCTGACAACTTGACAAGCCAGGGCTTGGCTGCCCCCCAGCAAAAGCCCATGCTAGGCATTGTGTGAGGAGATTTCACGCTCGCACAGGCAGCACGGTGCCAGTCTTAGAATAGCCCCCTCAGCTGCCACGGTTTTCTAGAGCTGGACGGCACGGTGCGAACGTCTGAACACGATTATTTTTACCAGCACTTCCTATGCCAGTGTGCTATTCTGTAGGGAACTGGGTATGATGTCGGGGGTTATTTTTTTTAATAAACTGCATCTATTCATTTTAAATTTCAGCATCTTGCTGTAAAATGAAACGCTTCTCCCTTTCCTTCCTGCATCGGCGTGTGCCTTAAAAAAGAAATCCCCGTATGTTTAACTGGCTGCAGCCGGAGTCAGCGAGTGTTTGGTCGCTGGGACGAAGCACTATTGGGAGGTAGAAATTGGGCAAGGGAAGAGGCTACAGCAGGTGCATTTGATACAGTCACTGCTGGCCTCCAGCCTGTCCACCCGTCGCTGTGGTATCATCAGAGCAGCTTCTAACCAGTCATGACTTTAGGCTCCTGACAGCCCATGTGGGGGGTGAGACTCCTCACCCCCCGTTTGCCAGGCGAGGACCCAAGGCCCAGAGCGACGCAAGGGACGAGGTCCCGCAAGGCATCTGGGGCAGAGCTGAAATGTGAACCCCAACCTCTCCCAGTTCAGGCCAGTGCTTTACCCACAAGGCCAGCCGTGCTCTGCCAGCGAAGTTCCCACTCCCAGCCACCCCAGGGTTGCATTCTTATCACATGCCTTGCTGGGGGGGGGTGGCCCTATACATTTGGCAGAGAGAAGCTGCTGGAACCCTAAAGTGGCCGTTTGCCTGCTGCCTCTCGGGCCCTGCGGGTGAGTACTGCTAACCCCGGGTGCGTCCCCTTTCACGCCCTTCCTAGAGCCCTTTGAGTTCTGCAGGCCAAGCGAGCCAGGACAGGTTGAGAGGGGGTTGGTCTGTGGGCGTCTTGACTCCCATTTGGTGCAGTCTGGTGGACTCAGTCCCCTGCCCGCCCAGCGGTCTCCCTGTGGGCTGCTGCCCCATGTGACCTGCATATGCTGCAGACAAGGGTTTCAAGGCGCAGTTAGTGTCTGGTAAGGTCAGATAGCAGCTGGGACTGGGGAGGAGCCACTAGAACCATGTGACCAGCCCTTGTATTGCCCACGCTTTGGATTTTGATTGTGGGGTGTTTTTCTTAAAGCACCTGCACCTGGAGGCGTGGGATTCACGAGATTTGGTTTCAAGAGAGAAGCCTCTAGCCCTGGTGGGTGCAGAGAAATAGCTTGAAAATCATGACCCCTAAAGGCTCAAAAAAACAGGAAAGAAATTGAGGGGGGGGACCCTCCCCCAAAACGTATCATTCTGTGAAAGCACCTGATTGTCTTTAGCTAATCTCCTGATTTCTGGGAGCCGGGGGAGATGACGCGTGGCACTGGCTGCTCATCCTCTCAGGCCTGTAGCTGCTGTCAGAGCTTTAAGCGGGATGAGGGTCTGCTGTGCTCTGCCCTATGGGCTCGTTGGGGGGGGGCGCTGCTGTATCTTGGGGGCTGTGACAGTTAGCAGTGCCACACACACACATTCCCTCTCTCTTACTTTCACCGGCCAGATCCCTCAAGCTGCTGCACTTCATTCTCCATGTCCTAAAGCAAGCTGTTCTACACTGTGAAACGGCTGCTGCATTCCACCCCAGACATGGCTGCCGGGACGGGGCAGTGTGTGAAGCACTTTGAGCTGCTGGCCACGTGAACTATTGTCTATAAATTACTTCAAACCCCAAGGCCCTTCTTGCCCAGACGGCTTCTGAAAAGTAGCTTTAGTCCTAATCCCGCTGCAGGAATTGGGAGCCTGAATCCTGCCTGCATTTTAATCCTCAATCTTTGCCCAATTTTACTGCAAAGGCCCCAGGTTTAGTCACCTGCACGATTACACCACTGAATTACGTGCAAGAAAGTGGGGGGGAGGTCTTGTCACCCTCCCCGATACCTACGTATAATGGTTGCATTAAATGGACTTGACTTGTCTTTTCCATGGCCCTGCACCTTGTGTGCACATTTTCACAAGGGTAAAGTAGGGAGGATTTTACAACCCATGAAAACCGTCATGTTTTACACCCACATCCTACTGGTGTCAGGGCCTGTGCAAGGTGCAGTGGTGAATTAGGCCCAAATCCCTTTACAGACAGGGTGGGCTACACCAAGAGGCTAATCCGGGGCACTGACTGATGGCACTAGATTGCTCATCACGTTAAAATCCAGCCACAGCACCGAGCCCGTTGGCTGGGGGAGTACGGGTTTTGGGGCCCTATAATATAGAATGCTACTGTAACACCATCCCGGACAGCAGCTCAAGTCCGCTCCACGGAGAGGTGTGGAAAGGTTAGATCTGTATTGGTAAATGTCGGGAAACAGCCATTTACCCAAACGCTCCCACAACCCGACAACACAATATCGCCATTGAGCATGGCCATTCCCAGGTAAGCAGAACAAGCCACATGCTGCCTGAGAGCGTGAGCGTGGGATGCAAGAGTTACAGTGTCGAGGTTGCTGTGTGACGTCGCCCACTTGTGATTTACGTTAGAGAGCTAGCATGAGCCACCCTCCGGCCTGCCAACGTCACACACAGCCTCGGCTAGTGCTGGGCACCCAGGCCAGGCCAGGGGCTGCTCAGAGTTGGCTCCGAGCTCAGGACCCGGCGGCGTTGGACGGGCAAGGGCTCAGAACTGCCACGCGGCAGCGGCATTTCGGGTGCTTGGAAAATTCCAGCTGGTGGCGGGGTTAGGGGGCAGCTGAACAGTGGCATCGAACTAGCAGACTTGGGCAGCTCATGGGGCCGAGAAGTGCCCAGGCCCAGGGCCAAGAGCCCAGGCAGCAGGAGCAGAGACTGTCTCTACCCCGTCTAGCCCCTAGCGGGGGACAAGGAGTCAGGCCATGATACGGGTCACGCTATTGGGTCCAGTAAAGTCTATTCCAGAAGAAGGCACCACCCAGAAGCATAAAACACACTTTTATTATTGTGATTCTTTGGCTGAGCCCTTTTCTAAGGAGGCCTTTGCAGGCGTGCTTTCCCTGGAGACAATCAGTCCGACAGCGGCAGTAACATTCTGCTTTGGTGATGGGGGAAAAGTTCATTTCCCAGCCCCTTAGGGACCTGGAACGGGGTGTCGATTCCCAAGCAGGATTCAGGGGCGCATCAGGTTCTTATTTCTGAACAGAAAAATCGCTTCGGGGCACTCAACCTTACTTGAAAATTTCAAGTATCGTCGCTCTGAGCTGGTTTTGCCGTGTGTGATAATATCCCACAATGCCCCTGGGTGACCAAAAAGCCCCTGCTCTCGGGGATTAAGTGCAATCGGGTTTAGTGTTAAGGCTCTTTGCATAGAACAGCAGAATCCAGGGCCTCGTTTTTTTCAAGGGCGACTAGAGATTTTGGGTGCCACCGTTTCTGGATGCCCTCAAAGGGGGCTCTGCTTTCAGAGCTCACCCAGTCCCTGCTTTCTGAAAGTCATGCCCCTTTGAGGTGTCCCAGAATCCCTAGTCGCACTTGGAAAATGCAGGTTCAGGGTCCTACTCGCCTCCCCAGTAGGAAAGCGCTTTGGAGCAGCAACGTGAATGTGTAATAACAACATTTAGCGCTTCGTCGCTCCCAGGCACCTGGCAACCATGGCTTAACTCCAGGCAAAGCGAATCCGCAAGGTGGCTGCAAAGCAGCTGTTTCTCCGGCCTTTAAAAACCAGTGGGTGCCAGTGTGTTTAATGGAGAGCCTCCGGAGACGGAAACGAGATCGCTCCTTGGAAGGAGGTTTTAGGGGAGTTGGATCAAAGATTTGTGTAGCTGCTGTGCTGAAAAGTCTCCTGCAATCTATACTGAAGTGGGAGGAGGCAGGTATTCAAAATCCAGGCAGCTCATTCCTACCCCAGCACGTATGGTTGAAAGCCAGTGCCTTCCCCCTCCCCTCCAAACAGAGCCCCCCTTCCTAAGAAACATCTGCATTGACTTCAGTTAATGGGGTTAGAATCAGGGCTCGCTCTAAATGACAAGTCCTCCACCCCTCTGGCTTTTGTTTACTCAGAGATCCGCTGTCTGTGCTGAGCCTGTTTAAAGCAAGGATACTCAGGCTAGCATCACTGGGGAGCAGGTGGGAAACTGAGGCAGCACTGGGGAGCAGCGTGGCTAGTGGGGCAGAGGCCACTCGGTTCCAGGAACGACGTCTGCCCCAGATCTGCCTCGTTCTGCACTGACCCCCCCCACACTAGGTTCTTTTCTGCAACAGCAATTCCCACGGGTACCAGCAATTGCAACAGGACAAATAAACCATGCCCCACTTACCGGTTTAGCGCATAACCCTGAATCTGGGCCAGCCCTGCCCTTGCAAAGAGTGATTTACCCACTACCTGGCCTGGATTTAATAACTGCCGCCTGCTTTTTATTTTGCCATGCAGAGCTTCTGCTTCAGATGTGCGCAGCCTTCAAGCTCACTACCTCTCCTCAAAGGCTCAGCAGAATTAGGAGAGGGAAACAGCTCGGGGCGGGGGGCAGGGGGGAGGGAGAGACGCTGTTTCCTATATACAAGGGTCTGTGGTGTCAAGCGGCTGCTAACTTTCCCCGACAGGATCACAGGCGGAGCGGGACTGGCTTGAGCTGAGCGATGTAAAATATAGAGTGAGGAAATGAATGGGAGGGGAGGGGGGAAAGTCATCTGTAATATAGGAAATGCCGCCCCCCCCCCCCCATACTGTCTCCGCGCCGGGCCAGGAATCGTGTAGCTAGAGCCAAGGTGAATTCGGGCTGAATGGCAGGGAAGTGCCACTGTCTGGAGGGGTCGAGGGAAGCAGGCAGGTCAAAGCAGTGGAGCGCCGGTCCAGGGAACAATTCCCCCGTGGAAGGCCAGACTGGATCTGACCTGTGGCCTGGTCAGCCCATGGCCAACACCTGGGTTCTCCCTAGTCGTTGCGTTAGATGCAGGTCTGACTGGGTGACAGCTCAGATACATCACAATGGTCCCTTTGGCCTTGAAAGCGGAGATGATGCAAGAACCCACGTGAAAGCCTAACGTGACCCCCTCCTTCCTTCCCCAGTCCCTGCCCCGGCTCATCCCTGGAGCGTACGGCTTCATCTCTCTTCCCAAACTGGGTTGTTTTAACCCGTCTGACACGGGGTAGTTCTGTTATTCCCTCTAATTGTCTGCCATGGGCTAGGGGACAGGCCCCTCGCTCTCTCCCCCCGGTCTACGTTCTAGGGCTCTTGCCAGAGACGGCTGCTGGCTATTTTATCGGACATCTGTCATTTAGCTCGTGCGCAAAAGGCAGACATGAGGGGAGGAGAGGCCTGCAGCCCCGGTCGCCCCGGACTGGCTCAGAGGCAACGGCAGATCAGCAGAATAGCCCACAGTCATTTCCCACCTCTGCTGTCCGGTACCCCAGGGACAGGAGTTCGAGCCTGCCTTGCCTTCAGAGAGGTTTTTCTAAAAAGGAAAAAATAAAGTTCAAATCCCGATCGCACGACCCCCCGTTGTTTGGCTCCAGTCATCATCTGTCCAGAGCCATCTCCCGTAGCCCTCTGAAAAGTCATCCCACAAAAGTAAAGGCTCCATCCCTTTGCTGACCCACTCCATGGGTGGGGAGGGGGTTCCATGTGTGCTGACGGGCAACACCCGGGCGAGGCGCTAACTAATGTTGCCACGTGGGTGGGGGACCACACTGTCTGTGATTCCGGCCTGGAAAAGAACCGCGCAGGCCTGAGCCTCTGGCCTCGCAGGAACCACTCAGCAAAAGGCCCAGCTGGGAAGGGTTTCTGGTGGAACAGGCTGGGCTTCCCGAGCTGCGGCTGGGACCGCGAGGGGAGAATTCCTGCTGTCTCCTATTGCCCTGTCCCGTAAGGCCAGTTGAACGTGCTCCCAGACAGCAGCATGTCCCTAATTAGTGTTTCAATGGGCGTCTTCCCCACCAGTCTCATAAAGAAGAGCTGAGAGATGAGCGAAGCCGGCACCGCCCGGAGCGCCGGGAGCCGCAGCAGGAGTCTGCCAAAGCGCTGGGGCTGAGACGGGTACTGGGCCCGGACGTACTCGGTCAGGGCCACCTGAGCTTTCTCTTGCAAGCTCTCCACGTGGGCAGGGTCCGAGAGGCCGCAGGCATCTGCAAAAGGCAGGGGGGAAGGAGTGGGAGAATTGTTAGCAGGGAACAGAGATTGCACAGCTCCGGGTGTCCCCACCAGACACACGGTCCTGCTCCACTTCCGAGATGCGAAGGCCGGGCAGGACTGCTAGATCCTCTCCTCTGACCGTGTGTGTCCCAGGCCATCACATGGCTCACAGTTACCCCGTATCCAACCCAGCGCCGCCGCTAACACTCCTGGGGGGACCAGCACCGCCCGGAGAGATGGTCGGCCGTGACTGGAGCAGCAGGGCGGTTCTCGGCACTCCCACCTCCGTGGCCCAGAAGGCCCCGAGATGGCCAGTTCATCAATCGCCCTGCACCCTCTGCAGCCACTCACACTAAAGCGAACTCCTGCTCTGCCAGGTGCAGGGGAGATGAACGGGGCCCATGGCATGCAGCCCACCCAGTCCAGGGGCCACCAGCGCAGAACAGGGAACACAAGCACAGCAGACCATGGTAGCGCTACCGACCTATCTTAGGGCTTCCATCACCCTCGGATCTAAGCACGTCCTGGAAGAGTTGGATTAACCCAGCGAAGTCCCTTAACAGGATCTTCCGCTCCCATCCCTCCCTTGGCCACAGAAGGGCCAGAATCTATGCCTGGGCTAGAAGACAGCCTTGCCTAGTGGATAGAGCACTGTCTTGGGGCGTAAGGGACGTGGGTGTCAATTCCTGGCTCTGCCATTGGACCCACTCAGTGACCTTGGGCATGTCACCCACCCCCACATGTGCCTCAGTTTCCCCATCTATACAATGGGGATAACGATACTGCGCTCCGATGGAAAGTGCTCTATAAAGCAAGGGATTAGACTGTAATCAGCCAGCAGGGACAAAGCTTCCTCAAATGAACACATGAGGCTGAAACCCTCCCCACCTCTTGCGGCACAATATCGCCCCTGAGAACAGCACGGTTGCAAAAATGCTCCGTGGGAAGCCCTAGTGTGACGGCGTAGATTGGGTTCAGTGTAAACCCAGGGTAGACCCGCTGCTCCCACTGCAGGCTCCATTGGCACAGGAGCCCTGAGATGCCACAAACACAATCATGTAGCCGGGCAGAGCCTGCCAACCCTGCATTGACAGCTTTTCTTTGAGTTCCCTGAAGTCAGTCTCCAAGTATGAGCAACTCACCCTGCCAGCTGATGCAGAAATGCTGCCAGCTTCTATTTTATTACCTATCCAGCAGCTCCTGGCAGGGGTATCTGCCGGCCCAGATAAACGGAGGTGGAAAGGCATCAAGCCACGGCCTGCCGGTGCCCGTCTGTCACATGGCAGTAGCCATGCAGTCAGGACAAGTCCTAGAACATCCTTTTCTCCTCCCCCGCCTCCCCCACTCCCATCCTGCATTTTTGGCTACCTTGACCTTCCTGTCACGTTTCCCAATTAAATCCAATCACCGGCATTCGGTAGCTATCCATGCAACGCTGCATTAGACGCCTGGCGCGCATGTCCCACTATTGCGAGCCAAACATTTTACTGTCTGGCCCCCACGCAAATGGACTCTTATCAAAACAAAAACAAAACAAGAAAAAGCCTGCGGGTGCTTAATCCAACCACAAGGGAGTAGCGCGAACGGGTTTTTAATATAAATGCTACACGCCAGAAAACCCAACCCGGACTATTTGATTAGTGAGAGGACGGAAACTTCGTCTCGTTAGCTGGCAGCGGGCAGAGAACGAGCTGATTGGCTGACGAGCTACAATTGGTGATTGAATTAGAACCCCACGTTGTCAGGCGGCTCTGGTTAGCGCATCCTTTAAAGGGCCCATCCTGTCATTTTTATTTGGTTTTCTCTTTAGGAAGGAGGAAGAGGCATCAGGCCAGGCAGTGTTAGATAGCCAGGTTTCTCCGCTAGCCCCCCTCGGGAGCTAGGGACCCCTGGGATTGTGCCTTGTTACGACTGCAGTGGATACACAGGCCAACCGAATTGCTAGTTTGGCTGGAGGTTAGAATGGCTCTTAAAGGGACATACCATTTGCGTTGTGCTGCAGTATTAATCGATACAAGTCTTTCCATTCTTAGGGCAAAGGCTCTTTAATTTATCTTAGAAAGTTAACGGTTCCCATTGACGTATCTGGGGCTTTACCATTACGGGCATCCCACGGAGCGTCTCCCCCCACAGGAAAGTCACCTTGCTCACAGGATGCGCATGGGAGTCGCTACCTTTAGGCTGGAGCCTATGGGAATTAGGCACCCACATCCCACTGGAACACCACGAGCATTAGGTACTTTTGAAAGTTTTACCCCTAAATGCCATCGAAACCCAACATGACTGAGGTCCCCAAGTGACTTAGTAGCTTTTTGGAAAATTTTACCCTGGGTGCTTGAAGCCCTTAGGTTACTTTGAAAATCCCAGGCTCCAGCGCCGTCTTTTTGGTAGCAGGAGATGACATCAGTAGGAAAGGCAGCAGTGCGGGGGCACATCGTATCACACACCTGCACACTGACGCGATCTTTAGTTGTGTATAGGAAGCAACAGGCCTTCTATCTCCAACTCTCTGTGCTCTGTAACCACCCTTACACACACGAGAGACCGCTCCTGGGGCCACCCACAACCACCAACAGCTGAGCACCCAAAGGAGCCAGGCAGCCAAATCCTACTGAGCATTGGAGGAAGCGGGAGAGGGAACTTCCTTAAGCCCTTTGGCAAATCCCAGCTGTGCCAGTCACCAGGGCATCCCCAAGTCGTGCACAGCCAGGGGGAGAAACGGGCCAGGCAGCATGTCCTGCAGGTCGGTAAATTAAGGTCACTTTGCACCAAGCTGTGGGGAAAGCGACAACGCCCAGCAGAACTCCCAGAACCTACCCACCTGCTTGCCTCCCCCTCGTGCTAATTTGGCTCGATGGAGGGTATTTCTGACGCACACCCCGTCACCTCACCATCGTTAGCACCTTTATCCTCACAACGCCCCCGGGGCAGTGCTACTATCCCCATTGTACAGAACCGAGGGACGAAGCCTGGCTAGCCCTACGTGACTTGCCCATGGTCATGCAGGAAGGTCAGTGGCAGAGGAGGGAATGGCCCACTCAAGCACCTAAAAACACTGGATCGTCCTTGTTCCCTAGATATCCGTTAATTACAACTCCGGGGCTTTGCACTAAGGTCATACAGTGCAAAGGCTTCCTGGGGGGGACGGGGAGGGTGCCATATAGATCCATAGATCCCGACACACAGAGAGGAGGAGTTTTCAGGGCAGCCTGGGGCAAGCCACTTAGGGCCAGCCTTTTAAAGGTATTGGTGGACTTAGGTGCCTAGCTGCTTTTGGAAATCTCACTAGCAGCCACCTGCACCTTTAGGTGCCTAAATACCTTTAAAAACCTGGTTCTTTGTTGCTCCCTGCCTCGGTTTCCCACCTGTAAAATGGGGATACTGATCCTTCCTTTGTCTATTTAGCCTATAGCCTTTTGGGGGCAGGGCCTGGCTCGGACCATGGCTGTGCAGCAGCCGGCCCCTCTAGCCGTGACGCCGTCATGAAGATGAGCCTGCACCAGCCACTCACCTGGCGTGAAGAGGGCGATGGCCTTCAGGCAGCTGTATTCAGCAGAATCCACTTGCAGCCTGTTCAGTTTTTCCACCTGATCCTGAAATATCCGGATCTGGTCCATGAAGGACACCACGCGGTCGGCGGACATGGGGGAGGCGTGAAAGCCGGCCGCGGCCAGCAGGGGGGCCATGTGCAGCGGCAGGGCCGACTGCGCGGCGTTGAGGACGAAGAGCTCACTCCAGCACAAGCGCAACAAGGCCACCTGGTCCGAGACCGGCAGTTCTGGGAAGAAAGGGATGTTCCGGGCCCACTCCACCGTGCTGAAGAGCAGCCTGGCCGCCAGCTCGCAGATGTTGTCGATGCCCATCACGCTGCCCTGCTGGGCGTACTGCGAGCCGTAGCGGGCAGTCGGGTAGGGCTCCGCCCGGAGCAGCTGGGAGATGAGTTCCGAGACCGGCTGCCCGTTGTAATACTCTCCGCTGGGCATGGCGTTCGGGCTGGTGCTGGAGTGGGTGGGGGGGATCCTGCCTCTCTGGACAGCTGGAAAGGAAGTGAGAGGACAGCTTAGATCCCGCACGGCAACGGCACATGCGGTTGCTACCATCGCAACATGCGTTTAGTCCAGTCGGGTCTACACTGGGGCCCACGTCCCCGCCACAGAGGCCGCAAGCAGCTACAAAACGAGGCGGTCGCGGTTATGAGTATTACGGTAGCGTCTAGGGGCCCCAGCCGAGATCAGGGCCTGGCAGGCTTGGAGCGGCACGTACTTGTATCCAATCCAGGACAGGCCCTGCCTCAGAGTCTAAACAGGCAAAAGGGGGGGAGGTGAAACTGAGGCACTGAGCATGGCAGTGACTTGCCCAAGGTCACCCAGCAGTTCTGTGGCGAAGCCAGACTCCCAGAGCAATGCCTGGTCCACTGGGACAGAGCTGTAATCGCCTTGCGTAAGGACCGGGTTGCCAGCCGAGTGGGCGCCTCAAACCTTCAGCACCACAGCCCAGGCCTCAGAGCTCAAAGGGTCACTCCATTAACTGGCATCAGTAGCAGGCTGTTATCCAGCCCTTGGAGAGGTACATGACGCATACCTGGCCAGTTACACACACTAGAAATATTGATCTGAAAAGAAGATAAACCTCCTTAGCACCTTGGTGATATCACCCCTCCCCCACTGCCTAATTAGCTGTAAATGAATGCCTAACCCCAGAGATAAGCAACAGAGCTGGGGCCTCGAGCAAAAGGCACTGAATGACTCTGGCTGACAGATGCAGGCCCCCAGAGCGTTTGGGTGATAGGCCTGGTTTTAGCACCAAAAGCAGGGAGGACTGCTGGGGTTAAGGGCGAGGAGCCCCCAGAGCCGAACACGGAGATCAGCGCCATACGGGGGCTTGCAAGAGGGTTAAGGGAACCCAGAATCAATCTGCAGAGAATATTGGCCTCTGGGACAGCGGACTTCATCTCCATTCGCAGGTGGGATTCCAAACTGCACTGAGCCCAGGTTTCTAATCTCCCAGCAGTCACGTGAAGTTCTAATTCCCCCCTCCTCCCCTTTGCTCTGTAGTGAGATGCCGGCTAGCCAAGGTCATTTCTCGGCAATGGAAACATACATCTTCAGTACACTTGTTAACCCTGGAGGTGCTCCTCTTCCTAACCGCATGCTAAGAAAGCGATTTTTCAGCCCCCGTTAGCACCCACTGTTTGCTTGGCCCCTGGTAATTAATTTATGGGCTGTTCTTGCAGCACTTAAATTAGAGCTCTAAATCATAGTAAGTGACAACAGTGCCGCCCGACTCGCCTGGAAGGAGGAAATTAAGTCCTGCTCCCAATATCTCTTCCCTGTGCTATTTACATTTCTACCACGGCCTGTGGAGAAGCAAATAGGCTCTGGCTAGCTGAACCACAGAGGGATCCCACCGCCCTCCATCTTTGCCCACAGCCAGGTGGAATCTGCCCAGAACAATGGTTGTGATTTTCAAGTTGAGTATTTAAAGTTAGGTACCTAGTTCCGTATTTAGGCAGCTTCAATAATACTACCTAGTGCTTTATATCAGTAGAGCGCAAAGCGTGTCGCATGGAGAAACTGAGGCACCGGGAGGGGAAAGGACTTGCCCAAAGTCACCCAGCAGACCAGTGGCAGAGCCAGGAAGAGAGGACCTAGATCTCCTGGGTCCCAGTCCAGCGTGCACTGAGAAATTCCCATCGGGCTCAGCAGAGCACCACTGCAAACTCAAAGCATCCAACTTTACACAGCTAAGTGGCAAGTGCTGGCCCCTTTCTAGTGGGATTGGCCCGGGAGTCGTCATGAGCATCAGGAATGGACTTCAGTCCCACGAACGTAGCTGAAACTCCCCCACCCCCAACTTCCAGCCCGGGGAGATCCAAGCATTTGAAGCTTGCAAGACAGGCCAGCCTGGGCACTTCCCTCACCTGTCCAGTTGTTGGGTCAGATCCCCGGAGGGGCCACACCCATTTACACCGGCAGAGGATCTGTCCTGTGGCCCCGATTCACTTAAGCAGCGTAAACAACTCAAGCGGGTGCGTAAAGGTTTTGCTGACTCGGGGCCTAAATCTGTTACCTTGAGCACAGCCTGAAATCCACTGAGTGTGGCTGCCCGCTGGGGCCCAGCGCACAGCTGCTCTCGCCATGCTCATTAACAGATGTCACGCACGTGACTTCACTGGCAAGCACAGAACCTTAAGTCATGACAGACAGCACGCGCCTTGTCTCCAAACCTGTAGGCTACGCTGACAACCCGCAGACACGGGGAGGGAAGGGATGCCGTGGAAAAGGAAAGCGACTGCAAGCAGGAGGTGCTAATTTCATGGGGGCCCGGCCCCTCTGAAAATCAGATGCAATGGGCTCCCTCCTGATCTATGCCAGCTGGGAATCTGGCCAGCAGAGGCACCCAATCTTACTGAATGCCACTGGAAACGTGGCTGTGCACGTCAAAGAGTTTCAGGAGAGGAGCGAAGAATTTCTTGTTCCCCTCGTTCTAGTCCCAGCTTTGGCCTGGCCTGCTGGGAGACCTTGGGGATGTCACTGCCCCCGCTCCGTGCCTCAGTTTCCCCATTTCACAGAGGGGGTGAATGAGCCTGACCTCCTGCGGAAAGCACTTTGAGGTCCAGAGGTGAAAATCACTAGAGAAGAACTAGAGACTATTAAATACAAATACTGCCTGATATCAAGCAAAATGCGAGTGGTGAATTTAAAACTCACGTCTCCTTTGTCTGCTAAACTCTGTTCATGCTGTTACACATCCTTCCCGCACCCTGCCTCTCATCACATCCTCTCTGACATCTCGTGCCCCAGCCTTGCACCTTGTGGTCTGACACCAAGACAAATTGGGTGAGAAATGCCATCGAGGAACATCCATAGTGTTTCGCTTTGCACTGATGTCAACAATGGCACAAGGAGCAGGGTGGGTGGGGAATCTGGGATGGGCACTGTGGTCTTCGGTGCTTTGTACAGCCCCTCCCACAATAGAGCTTTGATCCCTGATGGGGTTCCCACGTGCTACTCTAAGTAGGTCTCTAATGTCCTATGTTTCCCCTTATGCAAATCACTCTGCCAGCTCCACTGCTCAAAACCCTTGTCAGCTCTTCCCAGCAGGACTCTGTTTCTTGTCACTCCCTTTCCAAGCAACCCCCAAGGCCCTAGTGAAACCTCAATGCTTGCAGCTAGCCATCCTGTCCGGCCAGCTCTGCTCTCAGACCTCGTGGAGCAACAGTGGCAGCAGCCCCTCTGAAAAATCAGGCAGTCGGGGTCTCAAGTCAAGCACCCTGAATGAGTGGCTGCTTCTGAAAACTCTGGCCTAAACTCTTTTGTTCAAATGAGGATTGCAAACCTAGGCTCTTGGAATGGCCAAACTGGATCAGACCCATGGTCCATTTAGTCCAGTAGCTTCCGACAGTGGCCAAAACAAGCTGCTTCAAAGGAAGGCACAAGAAACAAGGAAGGACAGTTATGGGAAAATTGGGGGAAATTCCTTCCTGACCTCCATCGGTTTATGCCCTGAAGCATGAGGATTTATAGCCACTCCAAAGCTCTTGGTTATTTTTAATGCTTCCTACAACAACTTTGGATATTCTCATTCTCCATAGAAATGTTCTGCCTCAGTTAAAAACCACTCTGCTGCATTCGGAGCGTCAGTGCTATCTTATGGCAATGAGTGCCCCCGGCCAACGGCGTGTTGTGGGAAAGGGTTTGCTAAGCTTGCCACCTCTCAAGTCCACTGCCTGGCTCCTTGACTGCACCTTATGACATGGCACAGAGGAGTTCCTGATCGAGGCGGGGCCCCCGCATTAAGGGGAGGAGAGAGGGTTCTGAGTAACAAGGATTCCTCTGCTCTCCAGCTCTGGAAAGTTGGGAAACCGACTCAAGAAATGCTTTAAAAGGTTCTGGGTTCTACTCTCATGCAACACGATGCCCAAGATAAAGAGAACAGCCGCCAACGCCATCTGCTGCGCCGTTCGCCCCCCCGCCCCGATACATTGCCACAGAAATTTGCATAACTGAGTCAATATTGGAACTGCAAAGGATTATTCTAAGTTTGTCTCGGTTTCCATCTGCGACCTTTAAAGCTGCTAGGTCAGGTGGTCTGGTACAAGGCTCCAGGTGAGTCACCGAATCTAGCCAAGGCTTTGGCTTTCCAAACAAACAGCACCTGTTGGACTGGTACGGGAGCCGCCCAAGGGCAGATTGAAATGGTTTTGTATTCTGCCCTGAGACTGGGATTTCACTGTGACAATAACGGCTGCTCCCAGATACCACAATCAGCACGGGGATTTCCTGGCCGGCTCCTGGGGTGGCAGGTGCGCTCCACAGGACATCGTGGTAAGGGCCAGATCCTCAACTGTGTTTCCTTGGGGCAATTCCGCTGACTTCAAAGGAGTCTTGCTGGCATCAAACCAGCAGAAGGGTGTTCGCTCCGTCTCTCCAACTGCAGTCCCTGGCATGTCATCAACGGTGCACAAGATACACGGGGGGCAAAATCCTCCACTGGTGTAAATTGTAGGGGGTGGAATGTAACTTACGAAGAGAAGGAACCAGGAGTTCTTGACTCCCCCAACCCACCCACCCACCCTCAGGGCTGGTTTTAACGCTGATTAAAAATCTACCCCTGTTTCCCAGAGGCCCCAGTTCTGCTCCCGCTGGTACAAAGCAGGAGCAATTCCACTGCACCCGTGCGAAGCTGGGGCGAGAGAGAGAGGAGATCAGGCCTGGAGTTTCTAATCCTCCCTAGAACATGTCCAGTCACATCTTGGGGAAGCGCGTGCCTTGGGATTTACAGGCCGTTTGGCTGGGCCTCAGCTTCGGGATCTGATCCAGCAACCACCTCCTCTGCTGTAGCATTTACTCACCTGGTTTTCTAGGCAGCTGGGGAGCAGCTTTTACTAGTTCTAAAAGCCAAACAAAAGGAGAATCTGCAGCTGCTCTGTCCGAGGCAGGGCGGGGTGCATTGGGGGGGGGGATTTTACGCTCGTCCTCTTCTCAAAAGGCACTGGTTTGGATTGTGAGCCCGGCAGGCACAGCTCCTGGAGGGGGCTGGGGGAGAGTGGGGAGTTTATACCACCTTTGCACCTCCCACGTTATGGGGATGCTGGGATCCTTTTGACCACACGCTCAAACTAGAGCAGCCCCGGGCACCGCTCTAACCGTTGCCCGGCTCCAACGGTCCCGTCCTACAGGCCAGAGTAGCTGGATTGCAGGGGGCCCACTCCTTGCCCGTAGACTGGGAGCTGCTGTGGGAAGAGGACAGGGCCATTACGCTGGTCCTACCCCTGCAGCAATCCCCTTCGTGGCAGAGGAAGCCCCGGTGGGGGAGGTATGGCCAATTCCTAGCCCCTTCCTGACACCGGAGGGGTTAGTTTAGTTGCAGGGAACAGCCAGTGTTTAAAAATACTAAAGGAGGTTTTCAAAGGCAGACACAAGCGTTAGGCATCCAAATCCCATGGGCGTCCGCTGGGATTTGGGCACCTAGCTGCCCTCTGCGCTTTGAAAACCACGCATCCAGGAGGCATGTAACTGACCGCCCCCGGTGCTGATCCACGCAGACGACGGCTGGCATTTTCAAAGGGCCCTCTTGGCTGTCCAGTCTCCCCCGGAACTTCAGTGGGTTTTGGTAGCCTAAAGCCTCGATGAAATCCCAGCTAACAGTTAACCACCAGCCCGTCTCCCGTTTCCAAGCAACAGCAATTCAAGAACTGGCATTCCAGCTGGTCCAGAGCAGTGCTCCAACTCATGCCCCGAGGGCCTGGCTTTCCAGAAAGCTCGGTTTCCATTAGGCATCAACCCAAGCGGCCAGGTTTTCAAGAATGCTCGCTGGCTGCGGAGGTCTCTTGGAAATCCGGCCATCAGCGTCACAATGGGAGCCGCTGGGGGCTGAGAACTCTCGCAAATCTGGGCCTCATTAAGATGCACCAATGCACGCTGGGGAGGACAGGCCTAGATCTACTCTGCACTGATTCTCACAGTGCCTTTGCATTGGCCACAGCTCGTCGGCATAAGATACAGCAGCTCAGAGGTTGCTCTTAGTTACGTCCCCTTGCTCTGGTCTCTAGGGGTACATCCACCCTGCAGCTGGGAGCGTTGTTAGGCAGGCTTGTATTCTAGCAGCTATCCATGCGGCAATGTCCAGGCCGTTATTTTTAGCATGCTGGCTTGCGCGCAGCTAGCACGCGTCTCTCTACCCCATGGGGACATATGCCAGCTGGGAGTCAGCGTGGCATAGGGTGACCAGACAGCAAGTGTAAAAAATCGGGACGGGGTGGGGGGTAATAGGTGCCTATATAAGAAAAAGCCCCCAAAATCGGGACTGTCCCTATAAAATCGGGACATCTGGTCACCCTAGCGTGGCACCACTCCACCCCATGCCCCCTACGGCGGTGTTTGTGTGGGAGGCAGTTGACACAGGAGCCAGCTACACCCCTCACACACGCTGGGATCGCCTCTATGCCCGGCTGGCTAGCGAGCGCCAGATTCCACCATTCGGGGAAGGTGTTTTTGCAAAGCAGTGGGCCGAGTTACCTTCTTTCCTCATTCCCACGCGAAAGCACTTCTTCAGGCGGCAGTACTGGCACTGGTTGCGGTGGTGCTGGTCAATCTGACAGTCTCGGTTAGACCTGTGTGCAAATCAGACAACAACACGCCATTGCAAGGGGGTAGGAAAGTGCCGACCCGAGAGGAGACGTGTGTTTTGTTAGGTAAGTACGGGCGAGGGTGGGGATGATCGGGCACGAGACTGGGGTTCAACTTACAGACTCCTTTGTGGGACCTCGGGCAGGTCACGTGATCGCTCTGTGCCTCAGTTTCCCTGTCCAATGGGGATAAGAGTGCCCTGCCACATGGGGGGGTTGGGAGGATAAATACATTAGAGATTTTGAAAGGCCCAGATACTCCAGCAATGGGAGCCTGAGGAGTGTTTTAGATGGACAGACTGGGCAGAGCGTCGTATTGCATTAATGCTGGGCCTAGAGGCCTCAACAGAAACAAGGTCTCCGCTGCGCCAGGCCCTGCACACATGGACAACGAGGCAGAAACTCTGCTTCGCCGAACAGCTCTCCTGGGGCACAAGAACGGCCCCGCGTTGCTGTGACCCCTGGATGAGGTTCAGCACTCGGCCTAGGCCCCCCGGAAGCAAAGCATTTTTATTCAGGATGGCGCTGAAGAACGGGCTGCCCGGCACAGGGCTACGCTCAAGCACTCAAGCGCTTCCCCAGATGGGGGCCAGAGGGCTAGTCCCAGGCTAGTCCATAGGCACAGGGTGAACTGTGCCCTGGATCCATTGCTCGGGAAAGGGTCTAGTCCCCACCCCGCCAGAGCTGCTCTCCCACGCGGCTCGGCCTTCCCAGCAAGAAGGAGGGGGCAGCGGAGTTTAAACTGAAAACAGCTGAGCCAGCCTTCCTTTTGTTCCCAGACGCTTGAAGAATTCCAGCTATTTCCTATGAGAACATCCCAGGCCTTTCCAGGCAGCGGAGGGGAAGGGTCACTTCTCTTCCCAGCACACACAACTCATTTACCTGCCCTGCTAAAGTAAACAGGATCATAATCCCCGCCCCATTAAAGCCTGTTGATTGCTTTCCCAGGTACTAAGCACTTACAGATTTATTTCCAGGGGTCTCATGTTCAGCTCTGCCTGCCTAAGGCCTTGTGGACATGGGCAATTTGCCTGGCTTCGCGGGGGCAATCCTCTAGGGTAGGCAGGGTTAAATCATTATCTGCCCCTGTGCAATTGTGACTCCGCTTTGGAGAAGGGGCTTATGCCGAAGGCACAACGCCAGCCCCTCTGAAGTCAACGGCAAAAGTCACCGGGCCAGATCCTGAACCGTCGGAGCTCCACTGAAACCAGTGCAGGACAGACACCGGTTCACAATCTCCACCCCCCCGCCATCTTCAGTGGGGCCCCACCACTGCAAACACCATCTTCGCCTGCCTTTAGCTAGACTGAAAACTGGGCAAGTCCCACGGAGACAAGGCCTGGGTGACATTTACCCAGCTCTCTGCAGAATCAGCACCCACGGAACAGTCAGTCACTGGGGAACGACCAGAGCTTGCCTGTTTCTCCTCTGTGTTTGACTCCTTTGAAATGGACCAAGCGGGGCATTAGACAATGCACTGCCCCGTTAGTGTTACTGGTAATGGGGGTGGCACCCCATATTTGGTAGGCTCTGCAAACGCCTGGTCCCTGCCCCCCCAGAGTGTTCAGTGGAAATAGACTGAAAACTAAGTGGAGAAGGAAAGAAATGAAACTTATGAGCAACCGCATTGGCTCCTATGTTGTTTTATAGATGGGCTATGCAGACCCAGGACAATCCTCACGCCATTGTCTTCAAGAGAGCTGTGTGTCTTGCAGCAGTTGAGGATCTGGACCCGAGGGAGCTTTGAGGGGAAGGTCACTGGGGGGTGGGGGGATGAATAGTGGAAAGAGCGTCTGGGTAAGGGAGGGGACGCAAGGAAGGGTGAAGGATACGAAGAGGAGGGATGAGAGAAGGCCCAACAGAGAGCTGGGCAGAGCCTGGACATTATTGTTACAGGAGTAACAATGCTTTCAAGCACTTCGGGCCCAATCGTGAGCCCCTTTCTGCAGCTAGGAGCAGGTCCATGACCGCAGCGTGACTGCCCGCACCAGTCACGGCTCGCTACCGGGGGTCAGGGTCTCCCAACCCGGCCCGAAGCACGAGGCTTGCAAAACCCGCCCAGACACTTTCCAGCAGCCGAGATCGATTTTACAGACTGTGCAGAGCAGTAAGTGACTCAGCAGGGTCGCTCTGATAGCCAAGGGGGGGTTGAGTCAGAGCAGAGGTGGGGAACCAACCTACCAGCTCTGCTCCCGTCTTCACAGGCCTGTCTCCTGGCCCAGCGCATGTGCAAACAGGGACGAGCAAGAGAAAACGCATCCCCATCCTCATCACTTTGGGCCTTACATTTTGGGACAAGGCCAGACAAGATGTGAATCGGAAAAACAACCAGAGAAGTAAACAGACAGGACCCATAACTGCCAGTCCCTGCTGCTCTGATCAGGAGTGGTTAAAAACAATGGTAAATATTAATAATTCAGGGGTCCTAAGCCCCATGAAAGCCTTCGGCCCCGATTTTGAAAAGCAGCTAAGCCTGCTATGAAATTCCATCGACTTCAAGGAGACTTGCACACATTAAGGGTTTTGATCAACAGAGATGAGCAAATTCACATGCTTAAAGTTAAGCACACGCTCAAGGATTTTGCCAAATCAAAGCCAGGAGTTCGGAGCTCGGCATAACGTAGCCTCCTGTTTCTCTTAAGCGCCGCGGCCCTTTTCTGTGCGCTCAGACCCCGTTTGCCATCACATTCACGGTATGAGACACACGGTCCCATAGTCAGAGATGTGAAGCAATGGATGTTGGGAGAACAAAACCCGGGTTTTCGACCCCTAAGAGGGAAGGCTATCCGGAGAGTCTCTCCGGGATCCAAACCCAGCCCGCTCACAGCACTCAGACGCTGCACTGCCCCAGTGTCTGGAATCATGGGCCTTCTTCAGCCAGAGACGTTTCCTGCCCAGCTCACGACTGAACGCAATGGGCCGTTTTATTTACGAGAAGTAAATAGTGGGGTGGGAAGGAGGCTTTAACATACTCCCAAAATCTGATCATGTGCATTCGGGATGAGTTCCCGCCCCTTGTTCTCAAATAATTTTGCAAATTGCCACCTTGAGCTTTGTTCCTGCGTAAGTAGGACACGGCAGTCGCCCCTTTGGGGCCTGATTTTCATAAGGGCTCTGCTCCCAATTAGGCAGTAAAATAAGCAACCAGATTTTCTAAGCCACTCGGCACATTGGGTGTGGAGGTCTTTTGAACAAAAAATGGCTGGAAGCGTCACAATAGGAGCAGCTGGGTCTGCCCCCAACTGTGGGCGCGGAGAGTTTGAGAATTTGCACCTTAGTTTGTCAAGGGGGACGAGGCATAGACATGAGGATGGCATAAAAGCTTGCAAATGAAGCAGAGGACTGGTTCTGACTTTATAGTTTCAACGGGATCACTAGCAAAATAACGCATGATCAAGGGAAAGGCAGGGAAAAAAACGTAAACCATGCCTGGTGGCCAGTCAATCCGCAAAGAAATCCCACCCGTTGCCGGCGTGAGTGAAAGCATTTGGTTATACCTTGGAATCCTGACATGAATATCCTCGTTTTTACATGACTCCAGAGATGAGCCACGTATGGATTCGACAACCACTCATACAGGAATTAATTTACCCTGAACCTCACCGCTGTGTTTAACACATTTAAAATGTGTTGCTGATCAAAAGTTATTCTAGTGGAGAAGCGATAAATCTAAACATCAGATGACATCTTCATCCCAGGGCTCCGTTACAGCGGTTTGGGCTGGAGCTTGAGAAACCATTTGTATCACAAATCCTTCTGTAAAGAGGGCTAGAAATTCACTACAGACAAACCGGGGTATGAACAGTGCTTTTGGTCCAAGTCCATTCTGACAGCCCAGGCCAAAACCTGAGCTTCATAGAGCGAAACTGATTTCTACCAGCTGAGACTCTAGGCCTCGAGTTACAGTAAGGGCCAAAAAAAATATTTAAAAAAAAAAAAAAAGCTTTTTATGTTATTTTAAAACTTAAATAGTTGTATTTAAAGCCAAGAGTTCTTAGCAAGTTCTCCTAGACACACTGTAGGAAAATGTGAGAACACAGGAGGTGTGTATGGCGCTAATTATGCAATTAGCATGTGTCATTATTTAGTACAAGAACTAAACTGCATCCAACTCAGTTTTTAAAATTCAAATTAGAGCAATTTTGGCTTGATGTTGCTGTGAATCCTTTAAGGAAGCCCACTACTGGACTGCCTGGGGAAAGCATTGCATATGCGCTGGCTTAGGAATGGTGTACTAAGAAACATTTTTATTTCATCCTACATTTCTCTGAGTGCAAAGCGAATACACTAACCCCTAAATCCGTGCTCTGACCCAAGAGGCGAAAAAATACATTTACAGCCTTGAAGTTCCAGCTGGAAGGATGTGCTACTTTTCTCAATACATTTGTACCTAACTACTAAGCAACAACAGACAATCCATCTTCTTTCTTTGCAAAAACAAACGTTCTTTGCATTTGTCCTTTGTCCCCTCTGTAATTCAGAATGCTGGTACTTTCAGTAGGATACATATATTTCAAGTAACAAGAATAGGTAGCTCTTATCTAGTGCTTTTCATCGGTAGATATCAAAGCACTTTACAAAGTAGGTAAGCATCATTATCAGGATTTGGGGAAACAGGGGCACGGGACAGTGCTATAGCAAAGGTTCACTGAATGTGTTGTGTCCACATGCCCAGAATTCATAGCGGTGGCAACATACAGCAGGTTTTTAGGATATCGCAACCTTCCAAAACCCAAAGTGCGGGGGACAAAAAAAATGGCACAAAGTTTAACAGCTACAGGATTGATTTCATGCACACAAGGTTCCTAACCTCAGTTTCACATGACAGCATTTTTGCTGTTAAGAACGGACGATAAAGAGGAAATCAATCTCACCCCCAGCTAAGAGGAGGTACCGAACGGTACATAGGGGAGTTTGAATCTGGGCCACACGAACTGAGACCAGAGCGGGTCAGAAACGGCACGATAAATACAGCAGCACAACTTGCTCTTTGATCAGGTTTGAGTCTCATGACTTCCACCGTGACCAGGACTATGAATGACTAGTTCTGTTAATATAGACACTCAGATGCAATGCTGAGGAAATCACTTGTGTAGCCAAGCTGGTAGGTCGCCATTCTTATGGAATCTACTGGTTTAGCAAGTACCGTTATGCAAAATTTGATTTGCAAGAACGCCTGGGGCTTGTTACAGTACCATACATGCAAGTGAGCCTAGATCTGCCTTGTATTTACTTCTCTGCCTTGAAAAGTATTTTTCTTCTAAGAGGAGTCAAGGCCACTAACCAGTTACTGTACCCCTACTGATTTGAAGAGTTACTCCCGGTTTACACCGGAGTGAGAGGAGCATCGAGCTCCGTAACAGAAGGGGATGTGTGCTTTTGGTTCGAATTAGCCGCCACATCAAGTTTTTTAAAAGGCTGCTTTCCGCTGAGGCGCTGGGGAACCGAATGATTCATAATAACAACCGCTGCACGTTTGCAGAGAACCGTACAGCCATTAATTAATTAGCTGCCACGCTAGCTGGAGACGGGAAATCTAACCACATGGAAGAGCCTGCACAGTGCCCTGCACCGTGTCTCATCACTGGCGCTGGTGCAAGGCACCACATGAGAGGCCAGGAACAGGGCCCAACAGCACTGGGGTAAATGGCCGCACAAGGAGCAGGCCTGGGGCAAGGGAGGTTGTGGAATCTCCCTCACTGGAGAGCCGGTTAGACAAACACCTGTCAGGGATGGGGTCTAGATAGTACTCGGTGCTGCCATGAGGACAGGGACTGGACTAGATGACCTCTCGAGGTCCCTTCCAGGCCTACACGTCTCTGATTCTAGCGGTCAAACCCAAGCAGGCCCCAGGCCCGCCAGGTGAGCCCCTACCTGCAGGTGTAACTCAGGTTCCTCCGGATGCTCCGCTTGAAGAAGCTCTTGCAGCCCTCGCAGGTGAAGACCCCGTAGTGCTTCCCGCTGGACTTGTCCCCGCACACCGTGCAGTCCACCTGGATGCCCGGCTTGTCCTCGTCCCCGTGCTCCTGGTCGCTCACCCCACCTTGGGGCGACACCGAGTCCTCTTCGGAGGTCCTGGGGTAACCCTTGTCCACCCCGTTGGTGTCTCCGTTCGGGTCTCCCCAACCTCCAGCCACCATGGCCATATCTCCGTGGGGCAGCCCGAGGAATCAGCGATGCCTTCCAATGGGAAAAACAAAACAGCCGGAGGTGGGAGGGGTGGGGGGAACAGAGCAAAACCTAGCGAGTGAATGGTTATTTGGCGCAGGAGGGTAACTCCGGCCTGGTCTAGCCGCCCTATCGCTGCGTGGCTCCGGGCTGTGACCCTCCACCCGCCCCGTTAGTCCGTGGGGCTGCGCTGCTGGGCCCGAGCCCCTTTACTCTGCCCCCCAAAGCCGAGCTCGGCCAGCCCCACCTGGGGAGCAGCCGGCGCCGGAAAAACAAGTCCAACAAGTTTGTCCAGCCAGGGGCGGGTGCGCGGGGGCTCGCCAGGCGCAGGTCCGGGCAGCGCGCAGGGCAGCGCGCAGAGAGCGGCTAAGGGCGCAGCCCCCGGGGCACGGGCGAGCCGACGCGCTGCTGCAGCGGCCGCTGCCCCGGCCGGAGTCCGAGCGCCCCGCGGAGCCGGGTCCCCGCAGGGCTGGGGGCGCGCCCGCCCCCCGCGATCGCCCCTACGGGGCCCCCCGCCGCCGGGGCTGCGTCCACATCGCGGGTGGCGCGGCCGGCACCCCCCGCTCCGCCGCCTGCTGCTGCGGGGCTGGAGCCACCGGGCCCCTCCGCCGGCCTCCCCGAAGAGCAGGGCTCAGCCGCCGCCGCCGCGCTGCTCCTCCTCCTCCTCCCCGGCGGTCCTCCTCCCCTTCCGCTGCCTCCTCGGTCCCGCCCCCCCCCCGCCCCTTCCCTCCGCCTGCTGCCCTTCGTCCTCTTCCCTCCCCCTCCCTCCTTCTCCTCTCCCTTCCCTCTTTCCCCCTTCTCTTCCCCCTTCCCTCCCCCTCGCTCCTTCTCCCTTCCCTTCTTCCTCTACCTCGATGTGTCA
>NC_048319.1:3149619-3297662 GCF_013100865.1 Trachemys scripta elegans | reverse complement strand
CCCCCCCCTTCTCTTCCCCCTTCCCTCCCCCTCACTCCTTCTCTCCCTTCCCTCCTTCGTCCTCCTCTTCCCCTTCCCTCCCCTCACTCCTTCTCCTCTCCCATCCCTCCTTCATCCTCCTCTTCCCCTTCCCTCTCCCCCTCCCTCCTTCCTTCCCCTTTCTTTCCCCTTCTCTTCCCCTAGCCCCCACTTGCCCCCTCCCTCCTCCCCCTTCGTCCCCCTCTTCCCCTTCCCTCCCTCCCTCCTTCACCCTTCTCTCCTTCCTTCTTTCCTTCCTTCCCCCCTCACTCCTTCATCCTTCTCTCTTCCCTCCTTCCCTAGCACCCACCCGCCCCCTCCCTCCTTCCCCCTTCGTCCTCCTCTTCCCCCTTCCCTCCCCCTCACTCCTTCTCCCTTCCCTCCTTTGTCCTCCTCTTCCCCTTCCCTCCCTCCCTCCATCCTTCCCCTTCTCTTCCTCGTTCCCTAGCCCCCACCTGCCTCCCTCCCTCCTTCCTTCCCTGTCTCTCCTAGTGTTTGGGGCCCTAGGGGAGCCAGCACCTGAGGGGAGGGGAGTCAGGGCTGGGAGGAGATATTGGAGTCCCAGGCCCTGGGAGGAAGCAGTGGATCCCCCATGATACCCCGGTGCCAGGCACATGCCCCTGCCCCTGCCCCAGATCTAACAGCTGCCCCTGGAGTCTGGGGGGACTGACCCCAGCCCAGTGACCAGGGCAGCTGACCTTTGTCCGTTTGGCCCAGGGCAGCCACCCCCCAGCTTCTCCTCTGCACTAGGTTTCCCTTCTGCCTGCCCCCCCGGGCTCACCCCCAGCCCCACCAGCCAGCCCCCACTGCACTCCCCACCCTCGGGCCACTCCCCTATGGGAGACTCCCCCAAGGGACCCCCTGCCCTCCCAGCTCTGCGCTCCCACTCAGGGTCCCTTCCCCCGCAGTGTGTGATATTAACGTGCATGGCCGCTCTCCAGAGCTTGCGGTGCAATACCCTCCATTTCAGTTTCCCTGGCAGGCAGCAGCCCCTCTGCTTGCCCGGCTGCCAGCAGCCCTGTTTGCTTTCACAGCTGTCCCCGCCAGATAACAGGGGCCATTTACAGCATCTCCAGACTGCTTCCCATAGGGCCTTCCAGAACATTAAACAAGCTGTGCATTCCTGAAAGGCCTGCAGATAAGGAGGGTGGCAGAGGCCATTACAGGAGCAGGGGAGGTTCAGGGTGCAGCACTTCCTGTTCTGGCTGTTTGTCCAGTGTTACAAAATGTCCAGGATTGGCAAAATCTCCCCTCCACTGGCTCGTACCCAGGCACCCCGTGATTGTCATCCTGGGGGCAGGGGAGTTGGAAACACCCAACCCCAGCATGTGCCCCACTACAGCAAATTAACCTTAGGAGCAATAATACTTTCCATGGGCCTGGCTTTACAGTGACCTCTGTGCTGCACAGCGTTACTCCTGGGAGAATTCTGTGCCACTGCGCCTACACAGAATTTATGTCCCCCGCAGATTTCTTTGCTTCCCCGCAGAAAAATGACTTTCTGACGGGGAAGCCGTAAGAGCGGTCATGTGACCCTCCTCAGCAGTATGTTTCGGGTGCCCAGAGCAGCCAGCAGAGAGGTAAATCACTGTGGGGCAGAGGGCAGAACTGGCGAAGACCCGGCTGGTGGCTCCAACCCGGCGCCAGGCTCAGCTGCTTGTCCTGCTCTTCCCCTGCGTGGCATCCAGTGCTGGGTCAGACCCACCTCCAGATTTCTACCTCAGCTAAAGGAAGCTCTGCCAACTCCCCTCCCCCCACTTCCTGCACCCATCAGTCCTCAGCTGCATGGAGAGGGATCCCTGCACAGGGAGCTGCTCCTCCAACCACTGTGCATCCAGACCCCCTTGTACCCAGACCCTCCTATCGAGCCCCACTCCCCCTGCACCTGGACCACCCGGATGAGCCACCCGGATCCCCATCCCACTGAGCTCCCCATACCCAGAACCCTCCCCCCCTGTGAGCTCCAACCATCTTCACCTGGACCCCCCTGCAGAGTCCCATTACCATTTCACCGCAAACCCCCCAACAAGCCACTGCACATCCAGATCCCTCCCGCACCTGGATCCCCCACTGAGCCGCCAGGACCCAGATTTCCCCACACAGAATCCTCTCAACTCACACCTGGATCCCCCCCAAGCCCCTCCACACTTGGATCCTGCCTTGCTGAACCTGCCTGCCCACACCTGGTGCACCTGGCATGGAGGGGCAGGGCCCTGGGGTGTTTCTGGGGCAGGCCCGGTCCTTGTGCTGTGTCAGGGTTGGGTGCAGCCTCACTGCTGAGTCTGTGTCCCAGGGGGGAGCTGCACCATGATCTCCCACCTCTGTGCAGCCAGGGCCAGCTCCAGGCACCAGCAGAGGAAGCACGTGCCTGGGGCGGCACATGATAAGGGGCAGCATTCTGTCCATTCTTGGGGCGGCAAAGTTTGAGCGGCTTTTTTTTTTTTTTTTTTTTGCTTGGGGTGGCAAAAATGGTAGAGCCAGCCCTGTGTGCAGCCGGTGGCCTGTGCTCCCCAATGCCGTGCTGGAGCCTCCACATTCATTTGACAAAATTAGCAGAATTTTAAAATATTGTGAGTAGACGTCTTAATTTTTTGGTGCAGAATTCCCTCAGGAGTAACAGCGTGGCCCTCTCACCTTCACTGCAGCAGTGGAGCTCAAACTCACATCCTCCTTTTCCAAATGCACAGGTCCCTTGAGCTAAGGGAGAATCTCTAGTGGCTAAATGCAGTATAGGGTTAATGCCACACAGAGCGTGTCCACCCTGCAACTGGGAGGTGTGATTGCAACATGTGTAAACATACCTGAGCTGGATCAGGTAGGTCTGCATATGCTGCAATCACACCTCCGACTGCCATGTATTGAGACGCAAAGCTGAGCAGTTCTGGTTGCATCCCGTAGAAAATAGTGGTTACACGCACGCACACGATTATTATAGTGGCATCTTGAGGCTGCACCCAAAGCAAGGTCCCATTGTGCTAGGCACTGTACATGCACAGGCACCAGTAAGAAACGCTCCCTGCTCCAACCAGGGTACGATACAGACGCAAGGCATGAGAAAGGGAAGATTATTCTTCCCATTTTACAGATGGGGAAACAGAGGCACACAAAGACAAAGTGACTTGCCCAGGGTCAAACAGGGAGTCTGAAGGAGCCGGGGGTTGGACCTAAGCCTGCTGAATCCCCCTGCTGTGCCCAAGGCCACCCTTCCTCTCTATTATAATTTAACTTTACCCTTTACTGAAAACAGCAATTCTTTCCCCAAGTACTTCCCACACTATACTGTTCACTTACCTGTTACCCTAGGACTGTGAAATGTGCCGCTCGCGCATTCAGTGAGGGCTTCTGTTGACAGGGCGGGACAAGGCCCCCCAGTTGAAATGTGACATATATATCCTAGGTCACTGAAAGGTCATCAGCTTACACACAGGATATTAGCGGCACCTGTGGAATTGTCACCCTGAAGAGGAGACCTCCAGTTGGGAGGAATTAGTTCTGTGTAGCGAACTGCAGCTGGGAGCATGGCCAAAGGTGAACTGTCTAAGGCGGTTTCTGATCGTTGCTTCTGCCCCAGTGGCTGGACTGTGCTCACCTAGAAGATGGAGAGGAAGACATGGATCATTTCACCCAGCCCTGGAATGCAGCCACCTCTGGAGGAGAACATGGCGGCTGTTTAACAGCACACAGCAACGACGTCGTTTAGGACCAAAGAAAAGAATCCCGCTGCACGGCAGTGGTGGGGATCTAGCAAGATAGAAAGTAGTTGCCCGAGTTTGGCATGTGGCCAGGACACAGCGTGAGCACCCTGCCCCCCCCCTTGCAAAGAGCTCTTAATTATTGAAGTTGCACAAGGTCTTCATCTGAAGTCTCATCCGAAACACAGCTCCTGCATCAGCACCGCAGCCCTTGTGCAGCGCGCTCCCCACCTGGGTTTTCTCTGCGGGTCTCCCAGGCGCCCTGGAAGCAGGTCTGACTGTGAGCTCTCCAGGGGGGCACAGCTAGAGGGGGCATAGAAAGACGATGGTAAAGGAGCGCGGACGCGATGTGCAGGCCTGCGTGTGCAGTGCCTGCTAATTAGCACACGAGCTCCAGATTTATTTTGGTTAATGAAATCTTATTAACGAATCGGTGGCAGGGAGAGTCCTGTGGGAGCCAGGCAGCTTGCAGGTGGTAATGCATTCTGCCGAGTCAGAGTAATGCTGGCCTATTAATAATTAACTAAGAAATAAACTACAGACAAGGCAAGTGAACTGGGGCTCGGCCCCTTGCTATCGTATTGCCGTAGCCTTTCACCTTGGGGCCAAATTCTGCGCTTGGTTGCGCCGCAGCGGCCTGGTTTTGTAGCAGAATTATCAGCCTGGCTTTGGTGAGCAGAGCCCAGAGCAAAGGGGCCAGCCCTGCGGCTCAGGGGACCTGCGTGCTATTCCCTGACCTACTGCGTGACCTTGGCCAAGTCTCCTCAACTCCCTGTCTTGTCCAGCTTGGTTTAGACTGCCAGCTGTTTGGGGCAGGGACTGTCTCTTCCTGTGTGCGTACAGCGCCTGACACAAAGGCGCCTTGCTCTTGGCTCCAGCCTCTAGGCTCTCCTGGAATAGAAACAGGACTGACCTGGGCGTGCTGCATGGTCACTGCACTACTGGGACTAGACCAGGGAGGCAGGTTTGAAGGGCATGAGCAGAGCTGCAACGGGGCTTTTTCAGTGCTCTGTGTATTTCTCCTTCACTTTCACACCTCGCACTCATCCCGAAATACAGAAATGTGCATCAACAACGCTGTGACCCAAACAAGCACAGGGCTTGAGTCAAGCCTGCCCTGAGACCGCAGAGAGCACAGCTAAGGGACGTCTACTACTGCTCAGGACATAAATAAAACCTCCATTTCCTCTCGGCTGACGGTGGTGGCTCAGGAGATACCCACTAACACACACGGAGGGAGACAGTCCTCGTGCGGCCTGAAAACTCACAGCAAGGGTGCCGGGTGCTAGGTCTTAAGGTGACCGGGTTACCGGAGCCTCTGACGTACTGGCGCCCAAACAATGGGGAAGTGAGCCCGAACTGTCAGCTTCTTGCTTTTGTGGTTTCAGTCGGCCTCCAGGGTCTTTACATTGTCTGGCAGGTGGGTGGCTTGGTTCTAGCCAGCAAAAAGCTGAGTGTGGGTTATGTAAAGTGTGATTACAGACAGTCACTGTCGTGTGAAAGTGACACTTCAGGGTCTCACTCAGCAGCAACCAGATCCAACACTCGGCTGAAGGACGTTTCCCTCCTGACTTCTAATGCTGCAGGCCAGCTAAGCATCTTGCCAAGCCAATTTTGCCTCCTGGAGCATCCTGGCGATGGGGTGGGAGCGGTGATTTCTGTAGAGGCTGGAGACAGAACAGACTTCTGTTTGCTCTTCCTGCAGGGGCTGACGGGAGTGAGAAGTTGTGTGAGGCAGGCACAGCACTTAAAAACATCCCAAACCTGGAGGAATTTTTGGTTAGCTTGTAAGAGAAAGAAGCCCCCAGCTTTCTCTGCCCTCAGGTCTCTTATCTCAGGAGTGAGGCAGGGAGGGAAAACATCAGCGAGCACCAAACCTCTCCCTGGTGTAAATCCAAGGGCTCAGGCCGTATTGCACCAGGGATGAATTTGTCGCAAGCTCTTCAATCTGAGAAGCGTGACAGTAATCCCCCCATAGCAGAGCATCTGGCTTGCTTTTCCTTGCTCCTCTGGCAGCCATTGATTTATGGCCTTTTCCCCTACTTCCCCCCCCTTCCCCAAAAATAATAATCCAGGAACAAAGGAAGAAATTGGATCTTCTCTGCCCAACCTCCTGCATTCCCCCCCACCGGAGGCCGTGTTTGTTTTGACATCAGTGTCCAGTTGGCGAGGGCCTTCGATCTCCGAAGGAATTCCTTTCTCCCCTCCGCTGCCCCGTGCTGCTTCGCTGACTCAGCAACACAAAAGGGCCTCTCTCGATTTTCGGCAGGAGGAGGTGGGTTTTTTTTGTCATTGTTGTTTTCTTTGGGCCTTCAAAAGGGCAGCTCCATGCTTGCCCCCAGAGGCTGCTGCGCACAGGAGAGCAGGATGAAAGGAGCGGTGGAGGAAGGAGTCCACCGCGTCCTTAGCACTGCCCTGAAAGTGAGGCGAACGTTTTGGCAACGCAAAATTTCCTGCAAGCATCTCTCCGCCCTTTCCTCCACGGCCACCAGCTCCAGACCCAGAAATGCCATTTTCCCCCCATAAAACGGGCCATTTTCCTATCAGAATACACAGATTAGTCCATTTTTAAAGTCATTCTGATCATCCAGGGTCTGTTTTACGAAAGTCTTTAGGCAGACAAGTACCTAAAGGGATCTACCAAAGCACCTAAATGAGTCAGGCACCTACGGCCTCTCGTCCGACCCCCTGCAGAACACATACGACTCCTCCTGCTGCGTGTCATCTCAAGAGCCTCGTCTTGTCATCAGATGTGGTTTTCTGTGTCAATTGATTTTCATCCAGGGTGACCAGATGTCCTGATTTTATAGGGACAGTCCCAATATTTGGGGCTTTGCCTTACATAGGTGCCTATTACCCCCAAACCCGGTCCCGATTTTTCACACTTGCTGTCTGGTCACCTTATTTTCATCAAATAAATTGGTATAGCCGAAACCATCACATTTCCTTCTCCAGACCATTTCCCGTGGCCTTTCAGGCCTGCGTTCGCTCCTTCTTATTTACAACTCAAAAAGCACCATGAGTTTTTAACTGCCTCGTGGAGGGTTGAGGGGTGCGGGGGGAACCATGGAACTTTCAAACTGTCTCCTGCTTTCTACCTGCGGGAGTGCCTCCATTTAAAAAACTGCCTGGCTCACCTGAAGATTGCTGTATCTTACCGCTGGGTAGGGTAACCCCCCCCCCCCCCAAAGTGCCGTGTCCTGAAACATTCCCCCCACCCACACGAACAATCTTTGTGAGTTATTTGTGAATTTCCCAGTGGTTTCAAAGCTGCGGAGCTGGGTAGATAATAACACATCATCTTGGGTCTGACCCTGAATCTCCTGAAATAATTGCTTCTCTCTTTAGCAAGTGACATGGAAAGCCACAAAATAAACTGTATGGAACAGAAGTTGGGGGCGGGGAAATACTCCCTGGATGGAGTAGAGCCAGAGAACAATTCAATTCAACTCCGTACTTTAGTGGCATGGCAAATGCTGCCGCAGTGAACGAGAGAGAGGCAGATTTGCAGCTCACTGAGTTTGGATTTTCATTCCCTGATCTGTTGGCCAGCGGGCTATAGTATGATGCCACTATTGAGTTTACGTGGAAGATGCTTGGATACCATGGCGATGGGTGGCCGGAGAAAACCCTCAGTTAAATAGCCAGCTGCCCTCTCTACTGTCACGTCTCCTTTCTCCTAAAATCAGGCACGTTTTTCTTCAGTGCTTTTTCATAACAAATCTTTGACCTTCCCTGAGCATTTGAGACAGTCTCCTCTCATTCCCTTGTATTTCAGACACCAGAGCGGAAAGTGGCTCTCTGTAGGGTGACCCGATGTCCCGATTTTATAAGGACAGTCCCAATATTTGGGGCTTTGTCTTATATAGGCGCCTATTACCCCCCACCAGGGCCGGCTCCAGGCACCAGCTTACCAAGCCGGTGCTTGGGGCAGCCACTTCAGAGAGGGGCGGCACGTCCAGCTGTTCAGCGCAATTCGGCGGACGGTCCCTCACTCCCGCTCGGAGCGAAGGACCTCCCGCCGAATTGCCGCCGCAGATCACGATTGTGATCGCGGCTTTTTTTTGTTTGTTTGGCTGCTTGGGGCAGCCAAAACCCTGGAGCTGGCCCTGCCCCCCACCCCCACCCCCGTCCCGATTTTTCACACTTGCTGTCTGGTCACACTCAAGCTCTCCTCCTAGCACACCGGGTGGCCTGCCAGTGCTCTGGGCTCAGGCTGCCCTTGCTGCCTCTGTAGGTCACCGATTCTGGATTTGGCAGGGGTGTCTGCCCTAGCTTTGCGCGGTATCTGCTAGTGGCATGACAGGTCTGTGCAGGGATCTGCAGTGGTCTAGCTTGTCGTTTGGGATTTGTTCTCCCCCCACCCTCCCATGACGTGACTTGGGGTGTTCCTAGGGCTGGCGTTGCTGAGAGCCCGGGAAATGACAGTCCCTAGGAGTGGGATTGTACTTTCATTTGGCTCTTTACGTTTGAGCCTCCAGTTCTTTGGGCTGGTGGCCGGAGAGCTGCTTCGGCTGAGAAGGCACCAGACTTTTAGGGCGCGGTTTTTCAATTCCCCTCCACCGCAGGCTGTCACTGAGACCGGGGCAAAAGGATACACGGGGAGCGGGAGACAAACCACTGCTAGTGTAGTGAGGCTGAGTTTTGCACCCGTTTTGCCCTCGTGTAAATAGTGCCCCTTCCCGAGTGGTCTTTTCTAGGGAAATGGAGCCAGTTCTTGCTTTCAGTCCCTGTTGCTGGAGTTCATAGATTCCAAGGGGACCACTGTGATCAGCCAGTCTGACCTCCCCCTCCTCCCTAGGGTGACCACACAGCAAATGTGAAAAATCGGGAGGGGGGGGGGGGGAATAGGAGCCTATATAAGAAAAAGACCCCAAAATCAGGACTGTCCCTATAAAGTCAGGACATCTGGTCACCCTACTCCCCCCACTCCCTTCCCGGTTTAGCACAGGGCAGAGAATGTCCCCAAAATAACTCCTGGAGCAGAGGAGAACATCCAAGCTTGATTTAAACATGGCCAGGGATGGAGAATCCACTGTTCTAATGGTTCACGGGTACTATGGGGTATTTGTTTTGCTGAACTGCAAATGAAGGGTTGATTGAGCAGTGTTTAGCCTGCCAGGTGTCATCAGCTGGTGAAGCTGGACCCCAGATTTCACTCCTGTCCAAGACGTTGTCCTGTCATATAGTTTTATCGGTAGTTTTACGGGAAGGTTGGGGGGGAGGTTTAGGACATTCTCCTGGCTGCTCCACTCGAAATAAATCTGTGCCCAGCTCTTCCCACCCTAACTGTGCCTTCGTTCACTGAAAGGAAAGGTTTGGCTGGGTCACCATGCTCTTTTTGGAATCCGTTTTCTTTCTGTTGCGTAGGGGGACAAGGCTGGGGGCGGCTGACCTGTCACACAGAGATGCTTTATGGTGGCTCCAAGAGAATTTGCAGCTGCTTCCTAACTGGCTCCAGTCTGGGGAGAGGCACAGCTCCTTGCAGATGTGGGTCAGGGGGATGAAATTGCCCCTGTTAGCAGCACTGTGGATCCATTCTTCTGCCGGGAGCCAGGGATTTTCTCGCCCATTCTCCACTGTTCTGTGAGTCTGCAATCGCTCCCAAATGAAGATGCATGTGGGAAACTCCAGCAGTTTTGCTTCTCAGGGGCTGATGTGGTAGAAATATCATCCGTACTTTCCAGTTCTGATCGAAACCCCCAAATCAGACCTACATTCTCTGGGACCCGGACTCGGAGTCCCCAGCTCAGTTCATGTATCTTAACAACCCCAGCTGAGTAAGTATCCCTGAAACTACCTCACAAATATCTCTCAGCCTCAACTCCAAACACCTTCCAGAGCGAGTTAATCCACATCTAGGCATCTGACTTTAAACCAACAAAAGCAGGGGAATTTGGAGCGAGAGAAGACAGTGCCAGATCACCTCTCATCCACATCTGTAGTATTTAGGCAACTCCTTTCCCCTTAACAAATAAGAGTAAGCGTCAGATGATCTCAGGCAAGGCTGTAGCTGAATTCGCAAAGCCAGCCTTTCCCTCTCACCTTTAATATCATGTAGCCGCTGTGGCTGGGTGGGTATTTTTGCTTTTAAAATGCAGTGAACGGTCTGAAAAGCACTGGCACCATCTTCTTCCCTCTCCACAGACCTGCTCCCCCTGTGTCTAAGAGTCACAGCTGCTGACCATCAAAATTGGGGACAATAATCTTTTCTTTCTCCCTCCTTTTCCCTGTCTGGTGTATTTAGACAGTGAACTATTCTTTGTAGGGTCCGTCTCTCTCTATCTATTTGTACAGCCCCTAGCACAATGAGACCCTGATCTCGGCTGCAGCCTCAAGACGCCACTTGTAATAATGATGATAAACAAATTTTCACAGGCGCCAACCCAGCTATGAAAGAGCCGGAGTCTAGTCTGCTTCATGCATTGTCACCAGGACTGAGCCACGCTCTGATTGCAGACTCTTTCCCACCCATGTCACAGGCAGAAAGAACCCAGCTGAATTTTCATATCCTGGGGTTCGGCCTTTTAACCATAGCAGAACTGGCATGGCTCAGGTCACGTTTTGGGGCACCAGTGTGAGGGGATCTGTGCTGCTGATTTTCACAATTTTATCACAAATGTCATGAACTGTGGAGATTTCCTAAAGCCCGAGCTCCTGGACTCACGTTATTACATGAGAATCTTCTTGTTTTTTTTTTTTTTTAATTAATATTTCTTAAAGTAAGTTTCTGGGCCTCCTGGACAAGGTGAAAAGCTTGGAAAACATGACCTGCTCATGTCCTAGAGGCTCAGAAACTAGAAGGTGAAGAGAAAGAAGCCAGCAGAGATTATTATTGCAGCAAGGGTGGTTTAGGTTGGACATTAGGAAAAACTTCCTAACTGTCAGGGTGGTTAAGCACTGGAATAAATTGCCTCGGGAGGTGGTGGAATCTCCGTCATGGGAGATTTTTAAGAGCAGGTTAGACAAACCCCTGTCAGGGATGGTCTAGATAATACTTAGTCCTGCTTTGAGTGAAGAGGACGGGACTAGATGACCTCTTGAGGTCCCTTCCAGTTCTATGACTGTTTAAGATCTCATGAGTCTTAAGCCAATCTCCTGATTTTTTGCAGGACTTACCCCCAACAGGGATGGCAGGGGAGCGGGGGGGAGAGGAGCAGAACCTTCACATTTCCTGTGGGCTGAGTCCCACGGGTCCTGAGCTACCACAACCTTCTCTGAAGTCAACAGGAAGCTGCAGGTGCTGCATCATAACACGCCATTGGTACTGAAAAGGAACTGCCCTGGGGGGGCTTCTTATCAGTTACTTTCCTGGGGCCTGATTCCCCAGGAGCCAAGGAGCTGCCAGCCAATGCGTGGGCGTGGGTGGGTGGGTACGTACATGCACGTGGAGGAGGAGGTGTGTCACGCGTGTGTGAGTGGGCATGTTTGCCCATGCTGGGGGGGGTCTGTGTCCGGGTGGGTGGGTGCATGTGTGTGTTTGTGTTTACACCTCTGTGCGTGTGTGTGCATGTGTGTGTGTGTGTGTGTGTGTGTGCACATGGTCTGTGTGTGCATGGCCCTGTGTGTGTGTCGGGAGAGAATTCAGCCTCGAGTGCCTGCTCCCCGAGGCACCGGTGCGGGGGAGGCAAGGCGCCTCCCGCCCTGGGATGGGCGCTCCCTGCCTAGGGCCTCCCGGCCTAACCATTAACCCGCTGTGCCGCGCCCGCCCCCTCCCATTGCAGCGGTGACCTTTGCCCCCTGTTCCTGTCAGGCTGGGGAAGGTTAACATTTGACCTTGTCGGGGCCGCGGGGCTGCCCCAGACACCGGAGGGGGGAGGAGCCCCAACAAAGGGAGCGCGGCCCCGTGGCCATGAGACATCTGCCGCGGCGGCCTGTGAGAACAGCGGGCGCAGCCCGGGCTGCCAGGACCAGAGCCAACAGGAATCGGCTTCCCCGGCAGCGGGCAGGCCAGCGACCTCTCCTCCTCTGGGCGCAGCGGGGCTCTGCCTTGGGCTGCGTCGCTGCCCAACCATCAGAGCACGCGCACGCGCACACACACACACAACATACACACACACACAAACACACACACAGCACACACACGCAGCACACACACACACACACAGTGCACACACCCACAGCACACACAACATACACACACACGGAGCACACACAGCATACACACACACACACGCTCACACACAGAGCACACACACACACAGCACACAACATACACACACGGAGCACACACAGCATACGCACACACACACACACAGCATACACACAGCACACACAGCGCACACACACAGCATACACACACACAGCGCGCGCACACAGCATACACACACACACACAGCACACACAACATACACACACGGAGCACACACAGCATACACACACACACAGCATACACACGCTCACACACACATAGCACACACACAGTGCACACACACACACACACACACAGCATACACACACAGCACACACACATAGACAGCATAGACACACACACACTCTCACAGCATACAGACACACATACTCACAGCATATATACACTCACACACACAGCATATACACACACACAGCATACACACAATATATATATATATACACACACATAGCATATACACACACAGAGCATAGACGCACACAGTATATATACACACACACACACACAAACACAGCATGTACACACACACAGAGTATACATACACTCACAGTATATATATATATACACATCCACACACAAAGCATATGCACACAGCATATATACACTCACACACTGTATATATACACACACTCACAGCATGTATTCACACACACAGAGCATATGCACATAATCACAACACATATACACCCCCAAGGACACTATATACATATAGACACACACAGAGTATACATACACTCACACACACACACAGCATCTATACGCACAGACATATGGCCTCTCACACACACATGCAGACTCACACACAGACACTGTCTCACACACCCTCACAGAGTATGCACACAGCACAGACACAATCACACAGCACAGATCAGTCTCTCTCCCGTGCACACACACGTACAGCCACTGTCTCACACACACACACACCCTCTCAGAGCACACACACCATCTCTCTCACACACACAGAGGCAAAGACACACAGACCCTGTGTCTCACACAGTCCCCCTCCCTCTCCACTCACAGCCACCAGACCCAGACATCTCGTCTGACCCTGCTCAGAGCATTGTCACAGTGCCAGGAAAGTCCCGGGTTGAGCCGGCCTGCTAGCCCTGTGGCTAGTGCCGGGAAGAAACGCGGCTCCGATTCCCTCGTCCTGCCCCATGCTCCCTTGGCTGGTGCAAGAACCCACTGTCTCTCCCCCGTGAGGTCTGATTCCCACATCCTGTCTCTCACAGCCTGTGGCTAGTACTTCTTCTTACTTATTACGGTAACACCAATGAGATCAGAGCCCCACGGTGCAGGGCGCTGCCCAGACACTTAGGCACCCACAGCCCTTGCTTAAGTCTCTTACAGTCCAAATAGACAGGACGGATAAAGAGTGAGAGGAGAAACTGAGGCACGGCGAGGGGAAGTGACTTGCCCATGGTCACACAGCAGAGCCAGTAATAGAACCCAGGTGTCCTGAATGATCCCTCATCCCACGCCCCATCCTCCATTAGACCCCACTGCCGGCTCTCAGATGTCTCCGTCCCCTCGCATATCCCGCAGCACAGAGGGGGTTAAGGCTCTTTAGAGGGATTAAAACTTTGCTGCTACACAGGCTAGGTGGCGGCTGTGGGGTCCTGCAGGGGGAAAGGCTGCGGAGAGCGGGATCGTGGGTGTGATGGGCGTTGGCGGGGCTCCACATAGACTACGGAAACATCTCGAACAGGAAAAAGCCCCACCTGGCCGAACGTGTCTGCCCTTGTTTGATTGCGAGTGGACTGCAGCCCTGGAGGTGGTGAGGACGAGGGGTATCGGCAGAGCTGTGGGGCGATGGGAGGCCCAGGAGTGGAATAACAGCGGAGACTGTGGATCAGGAGTGTGGGTCATCAGCAGATCTGCTGGGGGAGTTAGGGTTGGAATAGCAGGCAGGACTGAGAGTCTGGATTGAGGGGCATCAGCAGAGCAGGTGCGGGGGGGAGGCGCAGGACTGGGATAAGAGAGGGGGCTGCAGGCCAGGAGTGAGCTGCATCTGCACAGCTGTGTGTGGAGCCCAGGCCTGGAGGCTGCATCTCAGGGCTGAGTGGCATTGGCAGAGCTGATGGGGGCCGTTTGTGAACGACCTGCATACGCCGCCTAACTCAGCCAGCGCTAGCCGCCCACAGCCGAGATCCGAACCAGGCCACAGAGCAGTTCCGTTCCTCTTTTGATTCGTGAAGGTGGCCGTGGGCAGAAGGAATCGAGCCCTGCTCCAGGCGGGGGGCTAAGGTTACAAACACCCTGCTCTCGTTATCACACAGCCCGGGAGGAACAGAGAACGTGATGAGGCTGAAATGCTCCATGTGCACAAGAAATGACTGCCCAGAGGGGCGCTCGGGGTGGGGGGACACACACAGTAGGGGGGGTTAACCCCCCTTATCCCACCCCAGCAATGTCCATGTGGGTCCCCTCTGGAGTGGAGAGCCCCTGTGCGGGGGTGCAGGGCAGTGGTACCGTGCCTTTCCAGCTGAAGACATCCAAGCGCTTTGCAGCCATCACTAACTTCAGCTCCCCATTCCCTCTCTGTACAGATGGAGAAACTGAGGCATGAAAACACTCACCTAAGGACAACAGCAGCCTGATCCTAGACAGCTTCACTCCCACCCTGCACTTGGACCACAAGGCCACGCTCAGGGGCCCCCGTAATAACCCACTACGCTTGATGTGGTGTTTTAGTGATATGGACACTGGAGCTGCTCTCACACACACACACCCCTCCACCTCCCTCAGCTGGTGCACACCCACACACCCCCTCTGCACCGCTGGCCGCACTCGCTCGGTTTCAGGTTTTGGTTGCCAATTCAGAAATGCCCCTGGCCAGGTTCTCCAGGGGAGCAACTCACCAGGCAGGCCGCGCGCCCCGGGGAGCTAGGGGAACCTCGCGGGTGAAAAAGGTGCAGGATTCTGTGGGGTTGAGCTGAAACGCCAGCAGAGGTCAGGCCGAGTTCTGCTTGGAGCTTTCAGGCCTGTTGGAAGCTGAAAATCAAAGTGAAACCACTCACTGGAGCAGCGCATGCCCCAGCCAGAATCCCCCCTCCCTCCCAAACACAAGGTCCCAGGACTCCAGCACAGGGCCCACACCCAGCACTGACTGGGACCCACCATCTTGTTCGGCAGAGGCCATTCCATTCAGTGGCTTCTACTCACACCCTGCCTGGGTTGGATGTGAACCACTAATGCCCTGCCATGGGAGAGCGAGACCCCTGCACCCCAGAAGCAAAGGGCTCTCTGGCCCAATTGGGACATCGGATTGGGCCCCATAGAGACCAAGGACCTGAGTCTCAGCTCTCCTGCTCCTATGCATGGGGCTTTGCAAGCCCTGTATTCTGGGGCTGTGCAGGGCCCTGCTGGCCTCTGGTATAAACTGGAGCAGCCTCAAGGCTGCTTTAACTTATGCAGTGCTCACCATGGCCCACTATGGGTGCTGCGATACAGAAAACCACCATAGCACAGTGCGCTCCCCTCACCCCATCCCCACAGTACTGGGGGGACACACCAGCTCCACACCCACTGTGGAGGCCCCCCGGTGCTGGGGGAATTCTCAGGGGGCTGTTCCCACTGCCAGAGAAGCCTGAGCATCATGACAAGCAGTCCCCTAGACCAGATGGACGGATGGACAAGGAGAGACAGACGGGGGGGTCTACCAGCGTGGTTTTCCTTGTATAGCTGGATGCCCAGGGGCACCACGGGGGAACATGCTACGGATGCTAAGCTCTCACCGCTCCCTGCCCCCCACAGTCACGTCCTCACCTGCCCAGATGCTGCACACCTGCGGCTCCGCTGGCAAGGCTCCGGGGTTAATCTTGGAACAAAGCAACCTGCCAGGATGACGCAAGGAGCCCAGACGGGGAAAGAAAGCGACGCAAATCCCCCTTTTGCTTGTCTTCAGCCGGCCCAGAACCCTCCCCCCTGCTTCAGCAGCCGGGTCTGGAGCGTTCCGCCAGCCTGGGCGCTGCTGGATTTCCCACAGAGGCCACCTTTGGAGCCTCTGCCACGCAGGGAGGGGCGCTGGGTCCCCCGGGGGTTCCCTGCAGGATGTGGCAGCGGGGAGGTCGTTGTGTCAGGTGCTGGGTGGGGGGCAGCGGGTGGGGGGAGGAGAGCTCTAGCTCTTCGCTACGCTCTGCACACTGTGATTTTTTCACAGGCACCCAGGTCCTGGGCCTCAGTCCCAGGGGGGCTTGCCCAGTGCTCCCCAGCCCTGCATGGCCCCGGCTGCCACCCCATTCCTGTCCACAGTGACTTTCCTGGACCTGCCAAGGAGCAGGCCAGGCCAGGACTCGCGGGACCTCGGCTTTCCTCCTGTCTGGCAGTTCTAACAGCTCCTGTCGCTGTTCATCGGGCCCAGCCACAAGGGGAACCGGGTCAGTACCTGGATGGGAGAACACCTGCTGCTGGGCTGCACAGCACCCCAGGGACGCCCCCCAGTGCCAAGGGCCCAGAGCCAGGAGCACTCCGTGGCCAGGAGGGGCTGTGATCGGGGCTGTCCCCCAGTGACTGCAAGGCCCGTAGGAGCCGGGGCAGCCAGCATGCTAGCCCTAACCCCCATCTGGCCCTCAGCCACCCCAGGGTAGGTGCGGAGGCTGTCCAATGAGTTGGGGATTCAGGGTCTACGGGAACCCGCTGCTGCTGGCAATTCACTAGGGGGCCTGAACCAGCACCCGGCACGGTGCTGCTCCATCCAGTTGGGCAGCGCTGCTGCCTGGTTAAACTGCTGCTGCGTCCCACCCAGAGGTGGCCGCATTGCAGTGGCCAGGGAACTGCCTTGCCTCGTTCTCCCGGGGGAGGAGAGGCCTGCCACGCTCGTGTCAGCAAAGGGCCTTGGGTGGGAGGAGGTGCGGGGACGGGTGAAGCGCGGGTTCTGCATGAGCTATTCCCTCCCGCGCTCACCCTGAAAACAGACCAGAACAGAGAGGGGACTTGAAAGCCGCGGCAGCAGCCCCGGCCCTTTCTTTTCGCTCTCGCTGAAGCTTGACCCCGGCTCACAAAGCTCCGAGGACCCCATTTGAATGCGAAAAGGGGCCTGAGCAAAGAGCACTGACCTTCAACCCGCAGGTCAGCCTGTCCAAGGGCCAGCCCCTGGGAAACCCCGCCCGGGGCTGGGGTGGGGGGAGGATTCCACACCAAGCCAGTCAGAGGGGGAGAGACAAGAAAGAGAAGGGGGCGGCAGGGGGACGGCATTGGCAGTTCCCACGCACTGGCCGCAGCAGAGACCAGCGATCAGCCCACGTGTGCTGGGGGCTGCAGGCCTGCTCCATATTTACACGTTTTCGGGCGTCCCCATCCAGCGTGCGGGGAAATTCCCTTCTCCAGGGACACAGGCAATGGGAACCCACTCGGCACAGACAAAACCTGGCCGACGGCTGGTTTTAGTGCTGTTACACTATCTATGGTCCTTACGTGACATCCATCACCGTACCATCCGGGTCCCTGACAATTCCTAAGGTAGCTATCCCCCAACACCCCGTAGTAAGCTCTGTGGGGCAGGGATCGTCTCTTTGTTCTGTTTGTACAGCGCCTAGCGTAGGGAGGGCCTGGTCCGTGAGCAGGGCTCCGATGTGCTACCATAACACACCTCATAAAAATTATATCACCCCCCCTTTGACAGATGGGAACTGAGCCGGTAGGTGACTCAACCCAGGCGTCCGTGGAGGGAATTGAATCTGGGTTGCCAGCTAGCATCCTAACCACTGCACCGTCCTACGCTTCCCTTGGGAGCGGCTGCAGCCCTCTGCCCTCCTCTCGGCGCAGTCAGCACAGGCGTTTCCCCGCCACTGGGCTCCAATCCCGCTGGCTTTGCTCAGGAAAGCTCACCCTGTGCTTGGCCCTGGGGGGATTGAGTGCACGAGGGCCAGGCCCAGGGAGTAGGGCTCTGGGGCCCTCGCCTGTGGGATGAGGCTGAATGGCTTTTTCCCCTGACCTGCAGCTGGGCAGTTTGCTGGTTACTTATAGGTCTGTTGACAGAGGCCAAGAAGTGGCTCAGTGGAGATTTCTGGCAGGGGGTGGCAGTTTCCATGGGGGAAAGGTATGTTCTCATCCATCCCTCGAGGCAGCAGTCAAAGGAGCCCATACACATTCATCTTTCATAAAACCTACACGGATGTCCCGTTCTTTGCATAGGATGAGGCTGTTGGGAACCGAAAACACGGCTGATGCTTGAAACAACAGGCTACTGGGATGGGGCTAATCATAAGAATGGCCCTACCAGGTCAGACCAAAGGTCCATCTAGCCCAGTATCCTGTCTGCCGACAGCGGCCAGTGCCAGGTGCCCCAGACGGAATGAACAGAACAGGGAATCATCCAGTGATCCACCCCCTGTCGCCCATTCCCAGCTCCTGGCAGAACACAGGGTTGTGATTCTTATCGTGAGTCTTGTGAAATTTGGTGCTTTTTGCAAAGCTCCAGCTCCTGGAGTCCTGTGATTTACGTGAGACTCCCAGCTTCCATTTCAACTAGCACCCCCTGCCCTGAAGTTTCAGGGAACAGCTGGTGAATGTGACCCTAGGGGCTCAGAAGTACAGCTGGTCGGAACATTTTCGACTAAATGCGTTTTCCTCAGAAACGGCCTCTCCTCCAAATCAGAATGATTTGCGGAGCAGTTACTGGTTGTCGACAACATTTCCGACAGAAAGGTTCCCGCGTCCCTGGTGGGCTCCCCGCTCGGTTCCAGCGCGAGATCCGACCTGCAAACCTGGCCTTGTGCGCCAAAAAGGGACCGTCGCCAAAACCCCACTGCACAAAAATTCAGCCTGTGTTTTGTTCCGATGTGAAATGAGAAGAGCTTTCAAAGCTTCGCCGAGCGGCCTGATTGCCCTGCAGCCAGCGCGGTTCCAACGCCTCAAAGCCAAGAAACACAAGCCAACGGTTTTAAATCTCGTGGTTTTTGGAGCCCGACTCATGACTTCTGAGGCTGGTGATCCTGCAGCCGGACGTACCCCTGTCGTCTGCCCATTCCCATTAACCCCTTCGTTGCCAGCCACCATGCAGCACAGCTTCTCGGCCTTCCACTGGGGTGTTCCCAGAGAGACCCGGAGGTGAGGTCAGGCTGCCTTCTCCCGGCCCGGCTTGCACTTCCAGGGCAGGGCCGCTAGCGCTGGCTCCCGTTCCAGGGCTGGGCCATGCTAATTGCCACAAACCTATTTCTGTGCCCGTCGCGCTGGTGTCCTGTGTATTGGCTAATTAGCTCCGTGGGCTCGGCAGACCCGGGCTCTGGCGGGGGAGGGGATAATTTTTCTGCAGCAATTAGCTACAAACTGAAATTGTCCTTGAAATCCATGTGACTTGAGTGCTCCTGTTTTCACTGCAGCATTTCCCTGCTGGGTCCACCCCCTTGGGGCGTTTCCAGAGAAGCCTTTCTTAGCTCCAGTCTTAGCCTGCCCTGGGAAGAAACACGCGGGCGCCTTCCTCCTGCCAGATTGCGGCTACCCAGTTCCCAGCCGGCGTCCTGCAGCTCCAGCTCCCAGTGCCTTGTTGAACTCCGTGGGTGTCCGGACTGGGCTGCTGGGACTCCCCGTGTATTCAGCACTGATAAACAGGCCTTTTGCTTCCAGCGGGAAGACGCCATGGCTGGGAACGGACCCAAGTCTCCACCGTTCTGGAGTGTGCACCTGCGTGTGGTTGCAGGACAATTGTGGGGAGCCTGAGGGTGGATGGGTGATGGGCCACAGGGTCTCCCCAGAAAAGGCCAGGGACGGTCCCTCCAGCAAAGCAGCGTATGACAGCGAGCTGAAGCACCTCGGAGGCTACTCCTGGAAGTGGAGACCTGTGCTGTCCCCCAGGCCACATGGTGGTTTGTCTGAATCAGGGTCGGCTCCAGGCACCAGCGAAGGAAGCAGGGGCTTGGGGCGGCACGTCCGGGTCTTCGGCGGCGGATCCCTCAGTCCCTCTTGAAGGGAAGGACCTGCCGCCGAATTGCCCCGAAGAATGAAGTGGCGCGGTAGAGCTGCCGCCGAAGTGCCGCCGATCGCGGCTTTACCTTTTTTTTTTTTCCAGCTTCGCCGCTGGGGGCAGCAAAAAAACTGGAGCCGGCCCTGGTCTGAATACAGGCAAGGCTGCAATGCCCTGCGGCTGAATAGCAGGGCCCGTTTCCCAGCATATGGGCGAGGTGTCAGTGCCCGTTTGCTCCCCTCCAGCTGAGGTGGCAATGCCTGTCCGTGTGGCACATCCGTCTGCACCCACCCAGAAGAGGGTGCGTGAGCGCAATGGGTCACACGTGCACTTGGAGTGCACGGCCTTTACCCCGCAGTGAGGAACACGGAACCCAGTGGATTTCCGCCGCTGCCCGCTTGCCCCAGGAACTGCCAGCCTGACCCCGTCTCAAGTGGGGCCAACCCCCCATAGAATCCCGCTGACCCCAGGCCTTGTGCCTCTGCCCGGCCGCGGGCGCCCACCCGCTCTCACCGCTCCCCCGTTTTCACATCAAAGACCCACGACCGTGCTCAGCTGCCCCTTGCCCCCCCCCCAGCCCCTTTGCACTTTGACACTTGGCCTCCTTGGGGAAAGGCCGACGGTTGGTCGGCGCTAGGTGAATCGATAGCGCCGAGACAGTCAATTACCCCGGACGACGCAGCAGCTCCTCAGCCCCTTAGCACAGACTCAGAAACCGGCAGGGCTGGCCCGGCCCACCAGGGGTTAGTGAGTCCAGCCCCACACCAAGGCGGGACTGAGGAACCGCAGCCCGGCCCCTACAGGCGTCTGGGCAACCATCCAGTGCCGGGTCCAGCAAAGCAGGGACCACGTGGGAGTCCACAGCCCATGCAAGCTCCAGGGTCAGCCCCAGCTCCGTTGCTAGCAGCCTGGGGGCCTCCCTCGTGGGTTCGGGACCCTGCAAGATGTCAGCTGGGTCATGCGCCAACCGGGTCCTGAGTGCGGGGTGACTCGGGGTTACAAGATTGCAGCTGGCTCCTGGAGAACGAAAGCCCCCATACAGCACCCCCACGTCTGCCCACTGGAGCCAATGGGCCGCGCGTCAGTGCTGGGCCGAGGCGCTGAATCGGGGGCAGATTCTGCTCCCTCTCGACGCCGGGTGACTCCAGTGGCTTTAAGCCTGCATGGCTGGGCCCCGGCTGCATCCTGTCCCTGGAGACCATCCCTCCTCTGTCTGCACCACCAGGGAGGCCCCCACCCGACCGAGGTCACGGCCTCGCTCCTCTCATGAATATGCATCACGCCCTTCTGCCACCGTCACCTCTGATCCCACTGTCAGGGCTAACAAATGTCTTCACCGGCGCCCAGGAAATATGGTGTGTGTGTGGGAGGGTGTCTTTGTTCCCAGCGAGAATGAGCTGACCTCCTCTGCCGCAGCCTCCCACCCCAGCCGCCTGTGACCCCCGAGAGCAGCTGGGGGCCTGGTGCTACAGAGCCTGGTCCCTCTGGTGTCACCTTCTCCAGCCAGCCCAGGTTGGGGGGCAGGGAGGGATTGTGGCTGCAGGCTGAGAGCTGCAAATGACGTGGGTGCATCTCAGTCCAGTTTCGAGTGGGCAAGGCAGGCAGAGAGGCCGGGGAGCTGCGTTGTGCTCGACGGGGTCGGGCATGGCAGAGCAGGGTGGAGGAGGCTGCATTGCTTTGTGGCTGCATTGCTTTGTGCCTACGGGTGTCATTCTCCTGGGCTGCCCTGGTAATGCCCAAATCTCCTGTCTACCCCACTGCCTCCTCACCACAGCCCCCTGTGCAGCAGCCCCCTTCTCGCCAGCTCTGCCTCCGCTCGCCCTGGCCCTGGGCTCTGCGCTGCGCTGGGGACACAGTCAGCATGAGGGACGCCGTGCAGATCCCAGGCCAGCGACAATACCCGATTTCCGCTCCGGCTGCCGGGCCGGGGGAGGCGGGTTTCCTCTCTCCGCCAGACCGATCCGTCCTGGGTGCAGTCAGGGCAGCAAGTGACGGATCACCCAGGCGCTGGTGCAATGCAGGGGCAGGCGGGGCAGCCGCTCCCACTGCTCCGCGTCAGTGAAGGGCCTGTTAGAAACCGCTGCACAGAGCGGGGTCAGGCTGAAGGGGGGCTTGCTCTGAGCAGCCGTGGCTCCAGGGCTATCGGCTGGCCCAGGCTCGGCGCTGCTATTAAACCGCGCCAGGCACACATCAACTCCCTGGCCTCAAGAGTGATCGCTGCTTCTCCTGGCGCAGCGGGCACGCTGATCAATGGATCTCCCCCCTCCCCAAGCTGCTAGTCACATGACTCCACTGCACATATTCTCCGAGGCTGCCCACAGCTTTGGGCGGGGGGACTCGGTTTTTCCTCCTCTCTTTCTGCAATGGCCAGATCCGGCTAGTGGCTCTTCGCACAATCCGACTAACACGTCCCGCCCTTCCGATGGAACATGGGCGCGAGACAGTGCCTGGGAGAGACAGTTGCTGCTCTGCTCACGAGCTCCTGCCTGTCCTGCTCAGTGCTGGCTGGGAGCTCACGGTGCAGGTCGGAGCTCGCCTTGCCCGAAGGCGATGGCAGGCGTCAAAGCCGCTGCGGGCTGCAGAAACCTCATGGCCCACAGCTGAACAGGAGCAGAACTGGGGGGACTGGCCCTGGACTCCTCCTCAGCTCTCGGCATCGACAAGAACTTGTGGCAGAGAGTTCCACAGGATAATTGTGCATGATGTGTAACAGCTGGATCTGTTACCAAAGGCAGCTGAGTTCAGCGAGGGCCTCCCCTGTATGCTGCTCTGTCGGAGGCTACAAGACCGTGCTCCCCTGGGAAGGTCTGGGCCCCGTGCTCGCGCCGCACTTGGCTTTGAGGCTCCCCCAGTCCATTTCCATTACTGGGCTCCCCCAGGGCAGAGAGGCTCCATGTCGTGTGCAGAGGCGCCCTCCGCTGGCTCCTCGCTGGCACTGCAGGTCTGTGCTGGGATAGGTGTGAATGCGGAAAGCGCCCGGCTCCATTCAGAGAAGGTCAGAACTTTCCTGTTCCCATTCCCACCCCCTGCCACCCCTAGGAGAGGCCCAGGGCAAAGGAGCTGTGTATTTTCTTACAGAAGGGACTGGAGTCCAGCAACCCCTTGTCTCTAACGATGCCCAGAAAAGAAGATGGTGATCTCCGGGCCCGGCGTTAAAGATGGAGCTGGAGAACCTGCCATGCCAGGCGTCCCCCTGGGCAGCTGAGAGGGAACATTGATGGGAGTCTGTAACAGAGGATATGCAAAGAGCAGCCCGGCTAGACTCAGACAGCTCAGCCTCGTCCGTGCCCTCGCGGATGTCGGAAGGCACAGGGAAGAGTCCCATTCGGCCTGGAGATCTCTTTATTGAGTGACTTCCTCTCCACGCAAATGCCACAGCCCCTGGGCCCAGCATGGACCAAAACCCGACCCAATTCACCTGTACAGCCCCCAGCTGTTAACTCCTTCCTGATCAGCACCGAGAATAAACCTCCCAAGCGCTAACCTCCCCCCAACGCTTGGCCCAGTGGCAGCAGCAGCTCTCTGTATGTGGGAAGCCAGGACAGGCCGGGGGGCATCGGCACAGCTGTGTGTGGGGAGCCCAGGGCTGGGCTAGCAAGGGGCCGCGGGTTGTGATTTATGAGCAATAAACTCAACCAACAGAAGACCCCCTGCTCCCAGCTCCCCATGGATTGGAGAGGCGACCCTGGGCCCTGCCAGCTGGTCTCCCCCTGCACGCCCACGGGAGGGACTCGGCCACCCCCACTGCCCGCCGTGGCTCTGCCCTAGATGCAGGTCTCGCTGCCGGCCGCGGCCACGCGCCGCTCTTCCAGCCTTTGCACGGCCTGCGCGAGCGAGCGCAGCTGCTCCCCGTGCCACTCGCCCATCGCGCCCATCTGGGCCTCCAGCCTCCGCAGCTGAGCCTCCTGCTTCCTCCTGGCATTCCTGTAGGCCAGCACCAGGGCGCTGCGGAGAGAGGCGGGCTCAGGAGCAGGGACTTGGCTCGCAGGGGGGGACAGGAGAGGGAAGCTGCTCCCGGATCAGCTGGGGGGGGGGGAAGAGCACAGGGGGGTGCAGAGCTCTGGACAGGCTCAGAGAAGCCCCTGGGGTGATTCTGGGCCTTAGCCAAAGTGCAACTAAACCCCTCCGCTGGGTGCACATGGACTGGCAATCTCACCCAAACGGCCTGCTGCAGACAGAGCTGCCTAGCAGGGGGCTGGGAGCCAAACTCGTGGCCCTGGGGTCTACCCCCAGCTCTGGGAGGGGAGTGGGGCCCAGTGGGTTAGAGCAGGGGCCTGGGAGCCAGGACTCCTGGGGTCTCTCCCCAGATCTTTCGCAGACACCCTGTGCGACCTCGCCTCCATTCCCACAGAGATCTGGGCTCTGCCCTTGTCTTTACCAAGCACTGGGAGCCGTTCAAATGAGGCATCACCAGGTTGCTTCCCTTGGTCCTTTCCCATCGGGGCGCGTTGCCCCAACTGGCACCTGCAGGCACCGGACAAAGAGCTCCCAGGCCGGGCTGCAGCCCCAGGAGAGTGGCAGGAGGGAGCCCTGGGAGAGTCCGGCCTGAGGCGGGGGGTGCAGGGGCTCCCAGCGGGGCCTTGGGGGGCGAGCGCCGGGATCTCCATCCCCTCACCTGTGAGCCTGGAAGAAGTCTCTGGTGATCCCGACGCACTGGGCCTGCTGCGCCCGGCTGGCCGCGCTGCGCTGCTCCAGGGAGGCCACCAGGGCCTGGGCCTGGCCCCTCAGCTCCCTGCTCCTGCCACGGAAACAAAGGTTGACGGAGGATGCCACAGATCCCGTGGAGAGGGGAGCCCCCCTGCCCCCCACACTGAGACTGGATCTCCCCCTGCCCCCTCGCCCGAGATGGGATTCCCCCTCCCCCCAGCCCCTGGCTGAGTCTCCAGCCGTGGGGCGCTGCACTCCGCCCAAGATCTTTCCACTCTGTGCCCCCCAGCCGGGCAGGGCCCCTGATTCCTCCCCCCAGCCTGCGGCCCCCGTGCAGTCAGTGACGCTGCCAGGGCTGGGAGGGGGATGTTGGGGACATGGGGCTCCCCATGGAGGGAAGGGGGTGCTCACCGGGCCAGCGCCCCGACCAGCTCCAGCATCATCGTCTCCCGATCCAGGGCAGCCTGGGGTCTCGCCGCTTCTGCCTCCCATCTCCCGACGTCCTGGAGAAACCCAAGAACATCCCTGAGCTCCCCCGGCACCGCGCAGCAGCTGCTGGGATGGGCCCCGGGGGCACCTGACAAACCCAGCTCACAACCTCCCCGTCAGCTGGGCTCAGACTCCGCCGGCGCCCCACCCCCGGCAGGGACATCGGGGTCACAACGGCCTCTTGGCTCCTTGTGAACCCAGCAGAGGCACCGATTCTCACCTGGAGCCTCCCTGCGGGGCCCCCTACCCTGTCCCCCAGGTGGGGCAGATCCCCCCTCCGTGGGACCATTTACACCAGTGCACAATGGATGTGAAACGCCCAAGTCGGGGCAGAGCTGCTCTCCCTTTCGGGTCCAGGGCTGCCTCGTGGGCCAGGCCCCAGGGAGTTTCCCTTTTGTTCCTGCCTTTCCCTGACCACCTCCAGGTACCCCCCTCTGCCTCGGGGCCCAGACGGGTGGGGCTGCCGACCACCTGGCCGAGCCTGTGTCTGCAGGTGGGAGGGCGGCGCCCAGCCCCTGACGTACCCCGCGGCAGCTGCTGCAACTGCTGCTGTCTCCGCTGCTGCTGCTCCCGGAGCTGGGGCGCCGGCCCCGCTGCTCGTCCAGCTCCCCCTGCAGGTGCTCGATGAGCAGCAGGTGGGCGGCCTCCTGCGCCCGGTGCGTGTAGGTGCAGAGCTCCAGGCCTCGCGTCTCCTTCTCCGCCAGGTGCAGCCGGGTCTTCAGATCCGCCATTGACTCCTGGGGCCAGAGGGAGGCGCCGTCAGGGAGGCAGCCGCGAGCGGCTGACCCTGGGCCATGGCGAGCTCCGGCTCCCCAGGCCTGGCCCCTCCGGCCTGAGCTAAACGCAGGGTCCCAATAGCTGCAGCAAATCTCCCGGCTTGTGTCCCTCTGCAGGGAGCAGCCACAAGAGGGTCCCGCGCGCTTGACAATCCCGCCACTAGAGAGCCACGTGCCCCACGCGTTGTGCTCCCCCAGCCCCTCACCCCACCCTCTGGGTTCCCGTTATGGCCTGCTCAGCAGTCACCCCAGTAATAATATTTCACAAACGCTAACCAAGCCTCACAGCCCTCTGGGTCCCTGATTTACAGCGAGGGAAACTGAGGCACTGTGGGGGGGTGAATTGCCCAAGGTCACCCAGCAGGTCTGTGGCAGAGCCAGAAATAGAACCCAGGAGTCCTGACACACACACACACACACACACACTAGTCACCAGACCTCTCTCCCCTCCCAAAGCCAAAAACAAATCCCAGAAGTCCAGCTCCCCCCAACCCCGATCTGGCGCTAATCAGTAGGCTGCACTCCCGTCCCAGAGCCGGGAACAGAACCCCGGAGTCCTGGCTCCCCGCCCTGCACTCTGGCCACTAGCCCAGGCCGCCTTGCCCCGTGCCTACCCTGATGGCCACTAAGTCGTGCAGCAGCTGCGGCTTCTCCATCTTTGGCCTTGGTGTCTCCCCAGGCAGGACCCCGCCTGCGACCCTGACGGCCTCGTCCACCATGGCCTTGATGGCGTCGTTACTCTGGATCACGGCACCTACGGAACCAGGGACCGCCTGGCAGCCCAGATCCAGCAGGGAGACCTCCACGGAGGCCTGCTCCGCCCGCAGCCGCCGGATGTATTCGTACAGGATCCCCTCCTCTGCTCCCCCGGGCGCCTGGGCCCCGGGACTGGGGGCACTGCTGGGACGGAGAGGTGTCGAGAAGAGCAGGCTGGGAGAAGGGGGTGGAGGGGGCCCAACAGCCCTTGGACCTGAGTTTGGGGCTCAAGGTCCAATCCCTGGCATGGGGCGGGGGCTCTGGGGTAGGAGGCTGATGGTCCCATCCCCTGGAACTGGGGGGGCTCAGAGTCCCATTCCATTGGATGGGGGGCGCTCTGGGGCTCAGGGTCTCATCCCCCGGGGTTGGAGGCTGCTGGACTCATCACCTGGACTGGGGGTTTGGGGTCCCATCCCCCAGGGCTCAGATCAGAGTCTTGGGACCCCTTTCAGAAGCCTGCAGCCCTGCTCCCTTGACAACCCTCCCATAGGAGCTCTGCTACCTTTTCCATCCATGGGTCCCGGCAGCCCAGTCCTGCCCTGACCCGGCCTCCTCGCCCTCGGGCTCTGCTCTTCCCAGGAACCTCCTGGCCTCGTCCAGCACAGCCCCCGTCCTGCCGCCCGGGCTGTTGGGGGCGCGCTCCCCGGGCTCTCCTAGAGCAGGGAACAAACTCATGCTGGTGCGTCCTCGGCAGGCAGGGCCCCCCGCTCCTGGCTGAGATGGAGCCCGGGGCAGAGCCGGGCACATGGCAGCCGGTTCCCCCCTCACCCCTGGGGGCGCCGTGGAGTGATGGGCTCCCCCCACCCACCCCTGAGCTGCCAACCCCACAGCAAGGGGCGTTTGGTGGCTGTGGGGCCAGAGGGGACCAGTTGCAAGGACTCACCTTTGTCCAGGGCTTCTCCCTCCTCCTCTGGCTCCAGCCAGGGCCCCAGCTTCACCCCGGCCAGGGGCAGCAGCACCTCATAGGCCTCCATGCAGCGCTCGCTGCCGGGCCAAGCACAGAGACCAGCCTGAGAGCTGGCGGGGCCCCCAGCCCCTTGTAACCCGTCCTGAGCCCCCACAGGCCCTCATGCCCCCCCAACCCCTCAGCCCCTCACACCCGCTCCTGAGCCGCCCAGCCCCTCACACCCCCTCCTGAGCCCCCCACAACCCCTCATGCCCCCCGACCCCTCAGCCCCTCACACCCGCTCCTGAGCCGCCCAGCCCCTCACACCCCCTCCTGAGCCCCCCACAACCCCTCATGCCCCCCGACCCCTCAGCCCCTCACACCCGCTCCTGAGCCGCCCAGCCCCTCACACCCCCTCCTGAGCCCCCCACAACCCCTCATGCCCCCCGACCCCTCAGCCCCTCACACCCGCTCCTGAGCCGCCCAGCCCCTCACACCCCCTCCTGAGCCCCCCACAACCCCTCATGCCCCCCGACCCCTCAGCCCCTCACACCCGCTCCTGAGCCGCCCAGCCCCTCACACCCCCTCCTGAGCCCCCCACAACCCCTCATGCCCCCCGACCCCTCAGCCCCTCACACCCGCTCCTGAGCCGCCCAGCCCCTCACACCCCCTCCTGAGCCCCCCACAACCCCTCATGCCCCCCGACCCCTCAGCCCCTCACACCCGCTCCTGAGCCGCCCAGCCCCTCACACNGCACCCCACAACCCCTCACACCCCCTCCTGAGCCCCCCCACTCCTCACACCCCCTCCTGAGCCCCCCACAGGCCCTCGCACCCCGCCCTGAGCCCCCCCCCATGCTCCTTCCCAACACCGGGAGCCCCTCGTATCCCTGTCCCTCCCACACAAGTCCATTCCCCCTCCCAACCCAGCTCCGCCCCTCTCCCCGTGGGGGGATCCCGGAGGGGTCTCGGGGCCGGGCCCCTCACCTGTACTGCGCGGCCAGGCGCAGGGCCGTGCTGTTGGACTCGTACTGCCCCAGCCGCATGCTGAGCCGCTCCGAGTGGCCCTTCCACTCCCGCAGGGTCCCCGAGAGCAGCTGGTTCAGGCCTTTGAGCCGCTCGATGCACCTGGGGCGAGAGGCGCGGCGCTGACGGGGCAGGGCTGGCTCCCGGGGGAGCCCAGGGAAGGGCCGGTTTATAACCCACCCGGTTCTTCCGCGTCCCCGAGCGATGCCCAGACAAATACACCTCCCGTGCTATCCACACATCCTCCTCCCACAGGGACCCTCGCCACCCGTCAATGCAGCTGTGGAACCAGCCCCAGGGGGCGCCACTGGACACCCTGCAGCCCTCCCCAGCCCGGAAATTCAGCCCAGGAGGAGGATGTGCCAAATACTGGGGCCATGGTGGCATTTCATTGCACCATCCGCGGGAAGGGGGGGCAGGAAGGGGTTGCCCATTACAGCTTTGGACGTGAGAGTCTGCTTAATGCAGGGGACTGGGAGTCAGGACTCCTGGGTTCTATTCCCGCTTTGGGAGGGGAGTGGGGTCCAGCGTTTAGTGCAGGGGAGGGGGGTCAGGACTGCTAGGTTCTATTCCTGGCCCTTCTATTCCAGACTTCCTGTGTGACTTTGGGTGAGTCACTTCCCCTTTCCGTGCCTCAGTTTCCCCTGTCTGTGCCGGGGGTGTGTGTGATTACACTCATTGGTGGGGAGGGGCCTGGTGCAAGGCTGCCCCGCCCAATGTGTAAAGTGCTTGGCGATCCTCTGCCCTCACCCTCGCAGCTGCTGGGTCCGAGCTTCCCACTCCCTGACGTGGCTCTCCGACGCCGGGGGGCGGTGCTGGGGGAACAGGCGGCAGAGGTGCTGGGTGCTGGAGCAGCTCTGAAAGCACCGGATCAGGCTCTGGGCTGCGGCAACTGGGTCCTGCAGAGGGCGCCAGCGGGGACGACAAACAAAGGAATGAGTCTGTGGATGTTAACGACGCCCTGCAAGACGGCCACGGGCCTGGGGGCTGGGATAGGGGCCCACGGGTGCCGTCAAAATGACACCCAGGGTGGGGCATTAACCAAGCTGCGGTTAAACACCGCAGCAGGAATGGAGCAGCCCTGGCGTGACAATCCACGGCCACCTGGGACCTGTGGCCACAGCCATCAGTGGAGACTGGCCCAGCCCTCTCTCAGCTGAGCCGAAGGAGTAAATCCCCTGGCTGTGAGAGGCTGGCTGTTGTACTTGGTCTGGCCAGCTCTGGAGGGAGACACGGCCACACACCCGCAGCCCGTGTATTACACCCCCTTGGCTCCTTGCCTGTTGCAGGTGATGCACGCAGCCGGGCCTGATCCAAACGCCCTGCGGTCAGCTGGGGAGTCTCTCCATTGGCTGTAGGGGGCTTTGGAGCGGGCCCGCAGCTGGCTGGCAGCTGCTGGTCCCTGTCTACGGGTCGTTCCCGGCTCTAAGCTCGGCAGCCATGGAACCCAACAGCCTGGGGAGCTGCGGCCCGGCTGGCCTCCTGACCCCTGCAGTGTGCAGGACCTAGCGGGATGGGATGGAGAAGCAGCACTGAGACCTGGGCCAGCCCCTGGTGCTGCACTCACCTGGAATGGCCAGGGCTCCCCTTCCCCGCCGGGGCTGACGGACCCCCTGGTGCTCACAGTGTCACTGGCGGATGCTGAGGGGCTGCAGGGCTGGGACGGCGTCTCCATTCTGAGCAGCGAGTCCTGCAGCTCCTTGACCTGGGCAGAGAGCGGCACCCGTCACTCCCCTCCCGGCTGCTGCACAAGGGCGACCGGAGTCGCTCCATGGAAGTGAGGGGTGTGAGTCTGGATTGCACCAGTGGCACAGAGATCAGACTGATTCTGACAGCACTTTCCCCGCAGGGATCCCCCAGGAAATTAACAAGCCGAGTCCACATAGATCCCAGAGCTTGTGAAGCCGAGGTCCTCGCACCCCAACACGGACACTGGGAAATCCCTCCCTCCTTCAGTGCCCCGTCACCCAGCCACCTTCCAGTGGAGTAGCTCAAGCAGGCTGAGCAGAACCCTGTTTCCTGGGGCCCAAGAGCTCCATTCCCAGGGGGGTGGCCCAGCCCTTCGTCCTCCCAAGGCAGGTCATGTGACCCCCACGCTTTTTGCCACAAGATGAGAATCACGGATTCGATGAATCAGAAGGGGTGTGTGGAACAAAACGGCTACAAACACACAGGCTTCCCCATAGCTTGAGTTCTCGCTTTGTCTGCTTTGTTTACCAGGGAGCCCCCCCACCCCACACGGAATACTACACAGCCACTCAGTGACATTTAGTGGCCGAATAAAATACAGCAAATAAAAAGGTCACCCGTGTGGCTGGGTGCTTGGGGTGGTCGGGTTGAGACCTTCCTAAATGAGGTCCTGGTGGCACTGCATGGACAGTAGAACATCCATTGCACTAGTCAGAAGACCTGAACCTACCACCCCTGGCCAAAAGTCTCTTTTCCCGCAGTGTGCAGCACTGCTGCCCTGCCCCCGGAGGTGGCTGCGTGTCAGTGGCCGGGGACCCATCACCGCTGTCATGCATACCTTTCTCTGGAGCTTCTCCCGTTCCTCCTGGAATGCTTGCAGGGTGACCTTGGACCTGCTTAGCTCCTCCTCCTTGCTCCCTAGCGCCACCCGGAGAGCCGCGTTCCTCTCTGCATATGCGGCTATTTCATTCTTGATCCAGCTCATGTCCTCTGCTGAGAGCTCTAGGCTGGCCTTGCTCGTCTTCTCCCCCGGCGCCCTGGGTGCTACCTTCCAGGGACAGCTCCCGTTGTCCTCCGGGAGTCCCGCAAGACCCCCCAGGCCTTGTTCTAGCTCTTCCAGGGTCTGGAAATGCAACCCCCACACCTATCCCAGTCACCCACCGAAGCTACAGTCACTGCATCATGCCAGGAGTTCAGAGCTCTCCCTAAGGCACCTGTCACCTTGGTATCTAGGCTTCATTGCATCCACACCACCTCTGGTTCCAGGCAATTTAAACACAAACTTCCAAGATCAGGGGACTGGCTGGCTCAGGGGGGCAGGGAATGGGACAAGGGGCCTTCCCCTCTAGGGGCGCCTGCTCCAATCTGCCCCCAGGGCGGGGGGACTGACTGGCTTGGGGGGAGGCAGCCCTGATGGCTACTTGGTGGCCTCTATGGGGTATGTGCTGGCAGGTCTCGGTGCACTTCCACCTCAGACACCATCACAACTGGCTGTAGCTGCCCCCTCATGGGTACCCTCTGCAGAGAGGACTGGCCAGGCCCCAGAGAACCTACTGCCCCTCCCACAGGGGTCTGGGCAGGACAGAGCTGGGGCCCAGTGCCAGGGCAGGTCGGGGTCGCAAACCCCACCTGTCCCAGTGTGGGGCGGCTGAGAGCCCAGGGCAGGCGTTCGGAAGGGAGAGGGGAGGGGAGCGGTTAAGAAAGTGGGGGGAGGGAGGTCTGCTCACCTTGGCTATCTGGGCCCACTCCTCCCCCGCCGTGCTGGGGCCACCCGCGCCCGTCTCCCCACCAGCGCTGCCAAGCAGCCGAGCATGGCTCCGCCGGGAGAACACGGCGTTCTCCAGAGAGGCCACAGCCTGCTGCAGATCTAGGAACACGTCGGAGCTGCCTCCTAGCGGGGGAGAGACGGGGACGAGTCGGGGGGAGGCCTGGTGGGGCTCGTGCCCCTTCCAACCTCGGGGATCTGGGCTGCATCCCAGAGGGGCTGCCGTAAAGAGGGACAGACCCAGCAGCGCGGGCAACGGCCGTGGCTCCTCTCAGTGCACAAGGGGACGGAGCTCCTGGCACCACACAACACCTACCGCCTGCGTGGATTTAGCAGTAGGCCCATCGCCGGAGCACGGGGCAGGAAGAGAGGGGCCCATGAGTCTGTACCACCAGGAAGCAGCTGGCAGGCTCTGCCCCCCAGCCATGGCATCCCTGGGTTCACCCCCTTCGATCATGGCAGCCCCATCCCGCCTCCCTCCAGCTCCGCAGGCCTGTGCACCGTTGCCTCGAGCCCTCGTTGCAGTGACCCAGGTGGGCCAAGGCAACGCGGCAGCATCCCGATGGGACGAACACAGGGGGCAGCGACCCTGGCTGGGGATGGCTTCCATACACAATAGCCAGCCTGCCACTTCTGGGCCCCCGGATCTGTCGGAACCTGAGCATGGGGGAGCCGGCTCTCGTGAGAACAGGGCCCCTGGCAAGATGTAACCCTTTCAGTGATAATAAACCTTGTCAAGAGCTCTTCCCCCAGCGATCTCAAAGTACTTGACATAGCAGGGGTGGTATCATTTTCCTCATTTCACAGCTGGGGAAACTGAGGCATGGAGGGGGGAAGTGACTTGCCCTGAGTCACTCAGCAGGCCAGTGGCAGAGGCAGGAATAGAACACAGAAGACCTGGGTCTACCCACTAGACCTCATTGCCTCCAAAAGGCATGGGATAGCTTGGGGCAGAATATAATGAACCCCCTTTACCTTCCTCCGTGCAGCCCATGGGGAACGGACGGATGGCCAGGCTCCGGGGCCTCTGCACACACCTGGGAAGGCTTGCTGTATATTCGGAGCACTGGTCTGAATATTCATCTTCCTCTCTGCAGGAAATCAAAGCCAGAGGATGGCCAGGGTGAGAGTGTCAACTCCACTCCCCCCGGGGACATGGCAAAGGGGGCAGCTGATGTGAGACAGCTGAGTTCCAGGTGTGAGTCTAACCACCTGAAACCAGCCCTCTATTTTGCTGCCAGATTAATATTATGCCACTGAGCAACAGTGACATCTAGTGAGCACATGCATTAATAGCAAGTGTCTGTTCCCAGAGCACCTTTAGTGCAGCCTTGCAAAATTAGAATCGTTTTCATGGGTGAGTAAAATATCAGGAGTTTTTTCAACATCCTGGGACAGGAGGACAAGAAAAATGTGGCTCTGAGCCCGTAAATGTTCATGACACTTGGACAGGTCTGATCGAAAGCGGGGGGTTAGAAAGTTCCTGTCTTTCTTCCCCAGGGCTGCAGGGAAAGAAGAAGAACACAAAGTCTCGGGTAGATGAAGCCAGGCAAGTCAGACCACAGCAGCCAGTCCATAGCCTTTAAAGGAGATCATGTTTTCAGCTAAAGAATCAGACGCACAGATATCATGGTGACGGGCCCGGGCTGTGTACAAGACCAGGAATAGAATAGAATACAATAGATGACAACGAGCATCTTTGCTACCCAGAACTGCTTCTCAGAGTTAGCTGGTCCAGAGTAGCAAAGGGTCAGAGAAACTGAGGGCTACCAGCCGGGGAGGCGCGGGGATTTTCAGATGAGAATGAGAGTTGATGAAGTGGCGACGCTGTTCCCGATGGCAGAGGAGAAGGCTCTCGCGCCCCAGCGGAGGAGCTAGGACGGACAAAAAGGGAGCTATTGCTCTGAGGGAGAAGGGGAGTTGAGAGAGAGGCCAGGTCTCCGGCACAGGCTGGAGGGTAATTTTGAACTGGCCCCTGGAACGAACAGAGTCGGGGAGGGGTTGAATACGGAGTGGAAGTGGGTGTGGGAGAAGGGGAGAGGCAGGACACTGGGAAGTGGGGCTGAAAGGAGGCCACAGAGCATGCCATGGGAAGGGCGAGAGGAGGCTAAGGCCTGGGCAAGGATTCATGGGCAATCAGTCCCAGGCCCAGCACGGCTGTATCAACCCCAGTCCTGCGCTACCAACAGAAACTGAACCTGTGACAAGCAGGGCAGGTACCTGGTTCTCCTCTGCTGCAGCCGCTCGGCCTTGCTGTGGAGCTGGGCGATGGTGACGAGCAGCGTGGTGATGTGTTCCTCGTAGCGCAGGATTGCCCGCTCGTCCGCCCCTGCTACGTCGGCCTCCTCCTCCCTCTCGGAGATTGAGTCCAGCTCGCCCTGCGGAGAACCCCACCCAGAGAACCCTGGACATCTCAGGCTCCTTCCATGCCAAAGGATCTGAGAGCCCTGTACCGACCCCGGCCCTGACACCAGTGCAAAGCGCTACATTCGGATTCAGCAGCGTTTCCCAGTCACTTTGCACGGTAAACAACAGTACCGGGGGCAGGGCCACAGAGAATCGGGCCAAGAAGGCACCCACCCACCCACCAGTGAATTGCTAAAGCAGCCAGCGCTGGTGTGGAACACATCAGCCAGTCTGAACTAGCCGCATGACTAGGAAGTAAAGAGTATGGTGGCCAGATGAAAGGTTTCAGGGAGACAGAAGGCCCCGAAGTATGCAAAAGTCATGAACCAGTCTCCCAATAATCCAGACCCTGGTTTAAAAATCCTGAGATTTTACAAGTGAAACATTGGGGGTGTTTTATTCACCTTTCAGGTTTTGAACCTTTGGGGGTCACATTTTCAAGCTTTTCTCCACAGTCAGGAGGGCTGGGATCTGACTTTTAAAAAAATGGAAGCTGAAATTCTCCCATAATCACCTGACTTCAGCACCTGGGGCTTTAAGGGGGGGAAAAACAGCAAAATGCCAAGTGTATTGGAATGGGGCCAGGCCACTAGAGGATGGGGGGTAACCGTCTGAGTCCTGCCGAGAGTGGCATAGGATCTTAAATGACCACACAGACTCGGGATGCCTGTTTCACACCTCAGCACCCCCATCAACCTCCCCTCGCACTCGGCCATCGTTTGGATCATCGGCACCACTCACTCAGCGCCGTGGTGCAGCTCCAGCCTCCCACCCCAAGCAGCCTGGCTTTGGAAGCTGGACTAGGGAGATGCCACTCCTCCTGCGGGGTGAAATTCCCCCTGGGCAGAGAGGCCAGCCTGAGACCTCAGCAGCACGTCAGTCCCGTTACACCCTATGCGAGGAATAAGCAGCTCCTGGTTACTCTCCATGCCTCTGCGGCTGGTGCTTTTACACGCCATGCCATGCCACCCTGCAGCTTCCCGCCTGCGCCCCCTTTGGGCTGAGGGGGCAGTGCAGCCTCCATGGGTCGGTAGGCAGCGGGTTTGTTAGCATCCCATTCCCAGCCAGCATGGAACCAGGAAAGGCTGGAGCCGCTTCCTGTTTTCAGTGGGAACAATGTCCTCCCCGCAGCAGCACGGGGTTAGCGCACTGGTGCCTAGTGTGAGCAGGGAGCCCTCCACCACCCTGGGCCAGCGCCCCCCACCGCACACCCTGGGCATGCTGGGTACCCTGGCGCTCCTGGGAAGTACACACTGCTCGCTCTCGGGCCCTTTCCCCAGGGCCGCACAGGATCCCTGCAGCTGGGGGAGGGGGGAGGTCCTGCCGCGTGAGGGTAGGATTTCTGGAGCTGCATGCCCATGCGATGCCGCGTTCCTCCTGCAACCCCAGGTGCAACTGGCTTGTGAGGAGCAGGGCTAGGACTGCCAGTCCCACCCATGGATCCGCTAGCCATTCCCCCCTCCCTGGGGATCGGTCTGTTCCCTGCGGGCTCCTGATAGGCGGGGAGAGCGAGACAGGGGCCCAGGGCGCCTTGTCCTTCCCCACTGCAGAGCAGCACAGCAAGTCTAAACCCTGTCCCCTCCCCAGAGGTGGCTCTCTCACGGGGGCGGGGAGGCTGAGAGCAATTGCAAAGCCAAGCCAGACCCATAACCCCCCTGCCTGCAAGGAGAGGCTCCCTTGTCCAGGCCCCCCAGGAGGAAGCCACTTGCCTTCTCCATCCCTGTTCCTTTGCCCCTCTCTCCTTCCACACGAGAGGAGTCACGTCTGAGGAAGCAGTAGGGTCCTATCGCTGTGGTGAGAAAAGACAGGGGAGAAAATCAGGCAACACCATCGCGTTTAGAAGCTCCCTTCTCAGCAGCTGCTCTCCAAGACTCGCAGCCCAGTCACCTAGCAGACCATCCCAGTGCGAGGAGAATATGGCTCTGCCAGGATCTCCCCGCCGTCTGTGCTGCTTCCCGGCCCATTCCCATTTCCCGATCCTGTGTCTATTTCCTCTCCCTTGGGAAACTTGGCTGCAGGCGCGGCCTCCGGCTCTGTTGCCCTTTAACTCTTGCGCGTCCCGTAGACAGGAAGGGAGAGCTGGTTCTGCCCTGCCCTTTGCCTTCGCTACAGCCGAATGAAACGTTAGCCTCTCTCTGGACCCAGAGGAAAGGCTTCGAAAGATCCTGCAGGTTGGAAGGTAGCTGGGATAGTTATAGTGTCCTGCATTGGTTGTGGCCCTAGCCCTGCCCTGCCTGACAGGGGTGTGAGGCGCTCAGTCACGGAGGCCAGATAAGTGTCTAGATAGAGGGCTGGGTCTGACACATCTGAGACCCCTTCAAGTGGTGCAGCCAAGGGTATGTCTGCACTATGGAGCCTAGGTCGGCAGAGCCCCCGCGTGTGGCTGGAGCCTAGGCTGGCTGAAGGAGTTTTTCTGTCGGTGTAGGAAGCCCATCTCCCCGGACAACGTTAGCTACACTGACAGAGGTCCCTGTTCCGTTGGCCCAACTGGGGTTTGTCCCCACCCCGACGGACGGACGTAGTCATGCCGACAGACTTTTCAGCATAGACCATGCCTCAGGCCAAGTCTGCACTAAAAAGTGAGGTCGACCCAGCTACGTCACTGGGGGGGTGTGTAAAATCCACTCGCCCTGAGAGACATCGCTAAGCCGAGCGAACCCCCTGCAAAGCCTCCTGTCGACCTAGCTACTGGCCCTCCTGTCGCTGTGGTGAGTGCTACAGCTGCAGCGTTTCTAGCGAAGGCATAGCTTGGGATTTGATACGAGACGCCTCTCCCACAGCACTGGCTATGCTGGAAGGCACGTTATTCTTTGGGTTTTGCCATGGCCCCCGGGAGTCCCAGTCATGGCCCAGCACCCATTGTGCTAGGGGCTGTACAAACAGAACAAACAATCCCTGCCCCCAGCGGGTATTGACCACAAGCTGAAGTTTATGGCTGTCTGCAAATTAGCCGGTGGAATAATGTACATACAATGGCACCTATGGAGCTGGGAAGCACTTGGTAGCCACCCGTGTTGTGGGTGGGGGAGAGGATTTAGGGCTATATGCAAATTTGAGAAAATATGCATGTCAGAGATATGCTAATAGACATGCAAATTGCGATGCGCCACGAGGGTAGGTCTGTGCATGGGGGGGGTGATGGGCGAGCACAAGGAGTGGGGGAGGGGCTGGGTTCGCCACTGGCTCGGGGGCAGCGAGGGAGGCCCAGGAAACTACATCTCCCAGCGGCCCTAGCGCTGGCGGTGCCCAGGCTACTTCCGGGTTGCGGATCGCTGCGGGAGAGGCAGGCTGGGGTGAGCAGCGACCGGCCGGGCCAGGGGGGCCAGGCTGGGGGGGAGCGATGGGGGTCTGGGGTGGGGTGGGGGACTGTGATGAGGGGGCTTGGGGTGGGCGGGGGGAGCAATGGGGGGGTTGGGGTGGGATGGGGGGGAGCGATGAGGGGGTTTGGGGTGGGTGGGTGGGAGCAATGGGGGGACTGGGATGGGGGGTGCGATGGGGGGACCGGGGTGGGTTGGGGGGAGCAATGGGGGGACCGGGGTGGGATGGGGGGGGAGCGATGAGGGAGTTTGGGGTGGGTGGGTGGGAGCAATGGGGGGCTGGGTTGGGGGAAGCGATGGGGGGACTGAGATGGGCTGGGGGGGAGCAATGGGGGGGCCGGGGTGGGTTGGGGGGAGTGATGGGCTGGGGGGAATGATGGGGGAACAGGCTGACTGACTTGGGTGCTGGGGACCCCTACCCAAAGGCCAGATCCCGATGCCCTCCCAGCAGCAAGCCATAGGGAGGGGAGGGGAGAAAGTCCCGCCAGGCCCCGTCTAGCCCACTCCGGCCAGTGGAGGGCTGTACACGGGGTTGTCTGTGCAGCATCCCTGCACCGAGCCGCTTATCTCCCTCTGCCTGAACCAGGGAGCCCTGTGCTGCATCCAAGCTGGAGTCGCCTGTGGAGCGCAGCAACCTGATGGACACCTCGGAGCCCGGGAGCGCCGCCGAGGAGGAGGAGGAGAAGGTGACGGAGCAGAGGCCCAGAACTCGCTCCAACCCGGAGGGGGCTGAGGACCGAGCCTTGAGCGCGCAGGCCAGCGTGGGGAACCGCAGCGAGGGGGAAGGAGAGGCGGCTAGTGCCGATGACAGCCCGCAGAGCACTGCCACGCCCAACGGCAAAGACTGGCAGGTCCCGGCACAGCCCACGGAGTTCCAGGTCAAGACACCCAGGGTGAACTGCCCTGAGAAAGTGGTGAGTGCCAGTGTCACACTCCAGGCCTGCCTTCCGTTGGGTGGATCTCCTGCATTCTCTGCCAAGGCCCTTCTGCTGGGAGAGAGTCCGCGCCCAGGTCGCTGAGCCGAATGGACCCGATTTAACCCGGCACCCTTCTTTTGGCCGTGTGTGTGTTTAAACGTTGCCACTCAGCCGGGCCGTGGGGGCTCATGAATGACATGAGATGCTAATGCTGCTGTTTTCTTTAATGCAGATCATCTGCTTAGACCTCTCTGAGGAAATGTCTCTGCCCAAACTAGAATCCTTTAACGGGTGAGCAGCTGCTGTCTATCGGTCAGTGTTTTGTGAATGCCGTCCATGCACTCTAGCAGACAGGGCACCGGCCTGGGAGCCAGGAGATCTGAGTTCTGTTCCCACCTTTGTCACGAACTCCCTGGGCAAATTGCTTCCCTTATCTGTGCCTCAGTTTCCCCACTTGTGAAATGGGGCTAATGATACTGACCCTCCTCTTGTAAAGTACTTGGAGGTCTATGGATGACATGGCCTCATGGGCATGGTGAGGAAAGGCATGGGTGACGGCGGGGTCCAGGTGTCAGGCCAATGTTCAAAGCATTAGACAGTGCAGCCTGGAAAATAGGGAGGGAGAGATGTTAAAGTGAGCCAGAGGGAAGAGGCAGAGAGGTGTTGAGACCCAGTTCGGATCAGCCCTGCGGATCAGGGGGCTGAGACTCCCACAACGCCCCCTTAAGGATGTGATGCATGGATGCTGGGGGAGGAGGGGGATGGGAAGGTGTTAGACAGTCGCTTGACCTTGGTGTGCTCTCTCGCTTGCTCTGTAGATCCAAAACCAATGCTCTGAACATCTCCCAGAAGATGATTGAGATGTTTGTGAGGACGAAGCACAAAATCGACAAATGCCATGAGTTCGCTCTGGTGGTGGTGAACAATGATGCCACCTGGGTGAGTGAGACCCCCGCAGGCCTGGCACTTTCCTTTCGGGTACCGAGGAGCAGCCAGGCTGCAGCTGTCCAAGCAGCCATCTAGTTGGGTTTTCAAGGAAAAACAGGAGACGAGCCCCAAATTCCTAACTTGTAGAAGAAGTAGAAAAAATTGAAAACAGTGATCTCAAACCCCCCTGGCAGGCCTTTATCCATCACAGAAAATACTCAGGGGCAAGCCTTGGGTATCATCTTTCCAGATCACCTTTAATAGCCTCTCTCACAACAGGACCTAGGGAACCCATTGTGAGACTGGGGATCCCGTTGTGCTAAGCACTGAACAGATATATTTCTCCTCACACCACCATCCTGGTGTGATTCCAGAGGGAGTCTCTGTCGCTTTCCTTTAACATCCTTGTCTTGTCTCTTAGCTCTCCGGTTTCACCTCTGACCCCAGAGAAGTGTGCAGCTGCCTGTATGACCTGGAAACCGTGGTCTGCAAGTCATTCAGTATCCTTTGATGGGGGTGGGGTCTGTGCTGTAGATGAATGGGCCTGAGATCCTTCTTGCCTTCCGATCCCCCAAAGCCACTAGTCGCCCGTGAACAGAGTGACATTGGCCTTCAAAACAGGGCATGCGAGCCCTGCAGCCACGGAGTCTTTTGGCAATGTGCACGTGCAGATTCTCAGCCCCTTGACTTTCTAGGAAGCTTAGAGCCCAACTCAGGCCTGACGTCAGGAACTTCCCAGATCCTGAGAGAGTGAATCCTATTCTGGGAACAAAGGACTGGGTTGTAACGGATTTATTTCATGAAGTGTGTGTATGATCTGGGGGATCCTTTGATGTTTCTGTTATTATTTCGGCTGTTTTGCCAGAAGATGGCAGCAGATCTCCGTGTAAACCAGTGCTGCTTGTAGGGAACAAGTGCAGAGAGATCAGACATCCCTCCTGGTGTGGTGACTCAGCTGGGCAGGGGCTGCAGTCAGTGCTCATGCACCCTAGGAAGGATGGTGCAGTGGTTAGGGGCACTGTCCTGGGTCTCTGAAGATCTGGGCTGAGTTCTTTTTTCTGCCATAGACACACTGGGAAATCACTCCTCTCTGTGCCTCGATTCCCCACCTATCCCGTATGACCAGTAGCCCTGCCCTGGGAGGATAAATACATTAAAGGTTATGAGATGCTCACCTACTCTGGTAGCAGGTCACCTAGGATAGATGGAAAACTCAGCATTTTATTTGGGAGTAGTCTGCCTGCCCTACTAAATACGTGTAGATGTTCCAGCCCGTCCCCATCCCCTCTGTCTGTCTCTAGAGTGTGACCGATCAGAAATGTCTGACTGCTTATCACTCACAGTAGCTCCCAGAGGTCCCCCCAGCTCGGGCCCCATGGTGCTAGGTGCTGCACAAACCAAGTGCCACGCCAAGTGACCCCAACGAGCTCACCAGCTAAAAACACCTAAAGGCATCTGGAAGGGCCTCGTGTGTGTAAGGACAAGTCCTTATCTCTCGGACCCTAGATCTCGAAGGCCTCTTCAATCTCATGTAAGTTTGCTGCTCCGTGGAAGGCAGAGATTACAAATATTGCTTTTATAGTTGCATTGCCCCTTTGGTCTGAGCGGTTTAGCCAATGTCCAGGGCCTTGTTTCCATTAGGATGAGAAATCAGTTATACGAATCAGGTCTCGTTCTTGGTATATTCTTGCTGATTTAAAAAAAGAAAGTCCTGTTTCCATGAACACAGTAGAAACAAACAGCAGCAGGCAACTTCTTTGCTGAGAGATTCCCCAGGTCTGCCACTCCAGCGAGCTCTGTGCCCAAGAAACTCTCTCTCTGCTTCCTCTCTGGGTCCTGCTCAGAACTCCTCCTGCTGGACTTCTCCAAAACACACAGGCTGCAAGGGATGTCCTAGCCCTTGTAACCACAACCAGGGAAACCCCTCCGACCATGGAGCTTGGTACTTATCTGCCATGCAGCCCCATTGTCTGCAGCTGTTTTTATTGCATGTTGTCACGGACTCCAGATCAACTCCACAGAAAACAAGAAAACCCCCCACTTCGTCACACATGTTGTTTGCTCTTTCTGTAGAACCTGAAAGCAGATGCTTGGCCCATTGGCTTTAACAGAGTCTGTGGTCATCTCTGGAGCCAAGATTCACCTGCTGGCAGCCATTGGCCCCTTCCAGCATAACCGTAGCTGTGTATGTGCTTATTTAGCAACCCGACCCAGCGGCGTCGTGAGCGCGCGTGCTGGTATTTCTGAACCGCGTTCTTTCTCTTTAATGGCACAGACAGCAGAAGATTGAGCTGCCAGTGACGGAAAACATCCAGACAATCCCGCCTCCCTATGTGGTCAGGACCATCCTGGTGTATAGCCGGCCGGCCTGTCAGCCTCAGTTCTCCATGACAGAGCAGATGAAGGTAGGTGCTTCCTGGTTTTCCTACTCGTTGGCCAGAAAGCAGCGTTCCAGTGCTGCTGGATTACTGTCCGGGGCGGGCGGCTGTCAGAGGTGCTGGGCACCCTCATTGGAATCAAGAACCTTTGTGAATCAGGCCATAAACCCCTGCAGTTCTCAAGATCCAATAGTGTCTGCTGGGGCCTGACCCCAAAGCCGAGTCTTCTCCCGTGCTTGCTATGGGGGGAGATGGGCGGGGCTGGATGGCTCAGGCCAGATAACGGAGTAGTTTGCATCCAGCCCAGGTCAGCAGCGATGGCCATACGATGGGCTGTTGGGAGTGAGCTTAGTCTCGGCTCGGTTCCCAGCCGACTGGCAATCATGGCACAAAAGCCACCACTGCAGCCAGCACCAATCGGCCACGGAACCAAGGCTTTAAGTGGACCAGGGACACCAGTCTTACCTTAGAGAGATGAAGGGGTCCCATCAGGAGGGTGGGTGAGGCATAGGGCGGGTGCACTGCTCCTTGCTATACCCAAAGATCTCAAGCGCCGCATCGGTCAGGTTGGTACCTTTCCCCCCCAGCCATTTACCCTGGGGTTCGGCTTTGCCGTGGAACCTGCTAATCAGATTCTACAGTGAGAAGGAATGTTCTTTTTCCCCCTTCTCTACAGAAAATGCTTCAGTGCCCTTATTTCTTTTTTGACGTGGTTTATATCCACAATGGTGCCGAGGAGAAAGAGGACGAGACGAGCTGGAAGGTGAGAGCCCCATGGGATCCGTAGCGTGACCCACCCTGTCTTGTCTGAATCCTCCCCATTCCATCAGACATCGCTTCAGGCACGGACGAGGCTCTGCCCTCCCCGTCTGTCCTGGGCCGTTCCTTGCACGTCCTCTCAGCGGTTAAGATCCATCGATTTTTTTCCTTCCCCGAGAGCTGGTTGATGGAGATGTTCTTTCAGTCGGCCCCTTTTGTGTGTACCTTCAGCTGTCCAGTGGCGATGCCTGTCATGGCAGACACACTGGCTCCATTCTTAGCATGTGGCCCAGCGATCCCCAGAAAAGGAAAATGGCAAACATTCGAGGTAAAAGCTTAGGGCATCAACTGAGGACAGAGCCAGTATTTGGGTGTCTCTCTGAGTGTGCGTCTGGACCCACTCTCTGTTTTAATAATCTCTAGGAATAGGACTGCAACAGCTGAACAGTGTCTCAAGTCCAACGCTTATTAACTTCTCAATTGCTGCTGGGGCCCTGGTATTACAATGGTCTAGGCCCGAACACTGTTGCATATTTGTGCTGTAATATCTAGGCCCAACGGGGTTCCATGTGCGGTTTAAACCGTTGGGCTGACTCTGATATTGACCTGTGGGATTGGTATTTCCCTGGTAAATGGTCAGTTCAAATCCAGCCTCGGTTAGTACCGTTCTTACTGAGCAAGTGTTGGCATCACAGTAGGCATCAGCTCGTGATCCGATTGTACGTTTCTAGTGCCGTCTGCCTGAGGATCACATCCAGGGGCTAATGAGTTAATGTTAATGAATTAAACCCCATGGCATCCCAGAGGTCAGCCTGCAGTAACGCCCATTTGACTGATAAGGCAACCGAGGGCTGGCACAGAGTGACTTGCTTGGAGTCCCACAGTGGGTCAGTGGCAAACCCACGTCTCCTGACCCCAGCAGTGTGCTTTAGCCAGCCCTCGCCTCGGGCTCAATGCCGGATTGTAACTGGGCTGTTCTGTTCCTTGCAGGAGATGTACACTTTTTTCAGCAACCTGGACACCAAAGGCACCAATTACAAATATGAAGTGTCTGTGACAGGCCCTGCCGTGGAGCTGCACAACTGCATGGCTAAGCTCCTAGCCCATCCCCTCCAGAGGCCCTTCCAGACCCATGCCTCCTACAGCCTGCTCGAGGAAGAAGAGCCAGCAGAAATCGAAGCCACTGTGTAATAAATGATCCTTCAAATGCCCAGTTCTACCTACCAGTGTTGCATAATTCAGGAGGCCTCTTCTCACTGCAAGGTGTCTTTTGCACTGGGTACTGATGAGCCAAAAGTCTTGTAACAGTTTTTTTGTTTAACTGCCCATAGAATTGCTGCCTCTGTCAGGCAGATCTCTAGGAAAACTGTTCATCCAATGAACTCTCTTCATAAAGCTGCCTGTATGAATTGCCTTTAATATTGTGTTGTTGCCAGTTAAAAGATGGGATCTTTGCATCACAAGATAAAGCTCGTGACAGTGGCTTTAACTGGCTGGACGACTTTCTGCCTCTCTGCGTGTCCAAGGGTTTCCCTGGCCAGACCAGACGTGTTGTGTTTTAAATAGTTGCAAGGAACACAAATGGGATTTTCCGTGTTACAGGTGCGTGTTTGCTGGGTTGGCCAGCTCCCGCCCATGTTAATTTCCACACCCTGGTGCAGCCTGGGCTTTTGATGGGCCGCCCCCGCCAGGACTAAGGGCCATGCTGGTGGTTTTACGGGGTATCCTAAGGGGTCGGCCGGTCTCGGGAAATGATGGTTTAAACAAAAAGCTTTGCAAAAATCTGCCTTGAAGCCAAATCAGGTGGATGAAAGGAAACTTTCAGGGCCAGGGTCTCTGGCTCGTTGTCTTGTTTTAAGCCCAGATCCCTCCGGTCCCCTGCTGCAGCCCCTGGGCTTAGACCAGCGCCTCCCTGGGGACCCCCNCCAGTGCTTCCCTGGGGACCCCCCTGCTGCACCCCCTGGGCTTAGACCAGCGCCTCCCTGGGAAACCCCCCCCATGCGCGCGAGCGGGCCGCGCCTTCGCCCATTGGCTGGGAGGGAGAAGCCGGGTCGGCCAATGAGGAGCGGGCGCGCAGGCGCAGTCGGGGCGGGAGGGCGATTCGAAGCGGACGGGCGGACGCGGCCCGGGGCTGAGGCGAGATGGCGCCGCCCTGAGCGGGAGCCCCCCGGGGCGGCTCCGGACCCTGCCCGCGGGCGGAGGAGCGGCGGCGGCCCCGCCCTCCGCGAGATGGGAGGGGGCGGGGATCGGCCCGGTGTGCGCATGCGCTGAGGGGAGCGGGTTCCCCCCCCCCCCCCAGAGCCGGCATGAGCCCGGTCCTGGCCGCCCGGCTGTGCGAGGCGCTGCACGGCGAGGAGGCCCCGTAAGCGGGGGAGGGGCGCGCTGCGGGGGGGGAGGGCTACGTACGTACGTGGGGGGGGGTCACTGCATGCACTGCACTCGGGGAGGGGTGTCAATCTACAGGTAGCAGTGGGGGTGTCACTGCACTGGGGGGGGGGTCAATGCTGAGGCAGCAGTGGAGGTCACTGCATGCACTGTATTGGGGGGTCAATCTACAGGTAGCAGTGGGGGTGTCACTGCACTGGGGGGGGGTCAATGCATAGGCAGCAGTGGAGGTCACTGCATGCACTGTATTGGGGGGTCAATCTACAGGTAGCAGTGGGGGTGTCACTGCACTGGGGGGGGGTCAATGCATAGGCAGCAGTGGAGGTCACTGCATGCACTGTATTGGGGGGTCAATCTACAGGTAGCAGTGGGGGTGTCACTGCACTGGGGGGGGGTCAATGCATAGGCAGCAGTGGAGGTCACTGCATGCACTGTATTGGGGGGTCAATCTACAGGTAGCCGTGGGGGTGTCACTGCATGCACTGCGGGGTTAATCTATAGGTAGCACTGGGGGTGTCATTGCATGCACCGCTCTGGGGGAGTTAATCTGTAGGTAGCACTGGGGGTGTCACTACACTGCACTGAGAATGGGTCAGCAGGCAGGCTCAGTGGGCAGTGGGGGTTGCTGCACTGAGGGGGAGGGCACCTTGCTGCTATGGGGCTACCGGGGACACACTGCACTGGTGACAGGAGGTAGCTCGCTGTGCACTGAGGGGCTCGCTCACTGGAGGAATGGCTGCTCACCATGCACATTGCATTGCTGTGGGGAAGGGGAAGGGATGTGCAGCACTGGGGGGGGAGGGCTCCCTGTACTAACTAGCTAGTAAGTTTGTCCCTTGCCCTGACTCTATGGCTGTTACTCCCTGGTTTCCACTCAACCCCCATGGAGAGCACAGCCAAAGAATACAGGCCTATGGTGCTTGTGTGGGTGTGCGTCTGCCCGCTGCTCTGCCCATCCTGCTGTCACAAAGCAGCGCTAATAAACCATACGGTGGAGCAGTAGCCAGGCATTGAGGATTCTTGGTGGCTTGCTTCTGGTCCTATTGCCTGAGCTTGTGTCATCTGGGTAGACTAACCTTTTCGGGCAGAGCCTGTGTCTTTGTATGTCTCCAAGTACCTAAGATGCTTCGGAGGGTTATATAAATAAACAGTAGTAACCTTGCACTCACTGCAGCTCTGAGCCTGCCTGCTGATATGATCCAGAGCATACAATAGAGTGTAGCCGAATGCTATTCATGCAGTACTTTGCTTGAATATGTGCAATAATATCTGATACCTTTTTGCAAATCGTACCTCTTAGTCATTGCAATTCCAGTGTCAAGCGATGAATTATACTTGTATTATGCTTACCAAGAAAGGAACTGGTTGTATCATGGTAATTTGTCGTTATTTCGCACCTTGCTGTGTTTTAAGAGGTGGTAATAATGCTTTTATCAGTAGATCACAAGGCAGATCTGTATCGTTATTTCCATTTCATAGATGGAGAAACTGAGGCACAGAGAGGGGAAGTTGTTCCTGCCTCGGGGGATTAAATTTCTCTAAAGTGTGGGGAGAAAAAGGCTGCTCTGATGATTGTATGGTAGAAATGAGAGGATTCAAAAGCCCCTATATTTTGCTGAAAACAACCAGCTATCTAATCTCAGAATGCAAGGAAATATGTCTGGACTTGTTAGTAGAAGCCTGAGGTTTGTCTGACTAAAACAAGGGGCGGAGCCTTTGCTTTCTCACTGAAAATAGGGCCTCCGGGTTAAACAAGTAATCAGGAGAAACCGGAAGCGTAAGTCTACAATGCACGGGAAAGCTATCCGAAGCGGGAAGCACCCACCAGGTGCTGCCTCTGGAAAGCCAGCAGCCAGAGGCAACAGGAAGCTTATGACAAGTGAAGGCTACTGATAAAAGTAGTAGGTGCTCCTTGTGTGCATTGTTTTGAGGGTCAGGAGTTTGTTGCAAAACTTATAACAATCTTGAATCATTTGTGAATTACAAGTATATTTCCCCCCACCCGATGAAGAGTGAGAAGAGAAAGTGTGCGTCGGCAGGTGTTTTAGTGACAAACTATTGTTATAAACTGCTGCCAAAACCTTCCTCTTCAAAAAGTGCATTTTACCCTAAGAATCCCTTTCTACCCCTCTCCCCAAGAAAAAAACAATCCAAGGGAGAAAAACCTGACCCAAATCAATTCAAGAAAAACAAACAAGTAAATTTAATAAAATTTAAAGTATGCACAACGTGGTCCCATGCAGAGTTTATCCTGAAATGGGAGACGTGCACGAGATTTAATGAAGTCCAGTAAGGACTTTGCAATTGCTAATAGATTTTATGTGGCAGGTGCTCAGATACCATGGCTAGGGGCAGAAACACAAAACCCTAAACGAGATTAAAAAAAGGAAAAGATTGTTACAAAAAATGACATTTGTCAGGTGATTACATCTTCTAGGGAACACCATTCCCTAACCAGCACGTCTGGAGATTTTTGGGGATAAGGAGAGATTCTTGCCAGCAATGTAACCTCAGTTGAAAGATGCATCTTTAGACATTAAAGTTATGTATCTTCTGGCACACCCACTCGCATCAGATAGACTTCCAATAAATTACAGGTCTATAGTATTGTTGTCTGATACTCACATAGTGGAATGACTGTTGTAGAAACTTTAAAAAGACATTGTCCCTGCCCTGAAGAGCTGAGTCTCATGTTGAGTGGTCCCTGTCTAGTCATGCTGTGTGACTATCCCATGTGGGTAGCGTGTAAGTTGGTGTTCTGTTGTACATCTGAAGGGTTGTGGAAGCACTGCTGAAGCAGGGTGCAGATCCTAACCTGGTTCTGCCAGAGGGAATTGCAGCGATCCATCTGGCTGCTGGCAAAGAAAGGGAAAGCGGGGTTCGTTGTCTGAAGCTGATTCTCCAGTATGGTGGAAACCCAAATGCCAGGTAAGCGGGAGGCTTTTTTATTTGGGGAGAAGGGGGTGGTTTTTAGTTAGCTGATGAAGCCCATTTAATACTTTGTGCACTTCAGACATTAATGAATTCATCCTTCTCCCTTTCCAGTGCAAAGCAACATCTTTGTTGTTCAGATAGAAAAACTGAGAGGTGAAGTAACTTACCCGAGGTCCCATGCTAAGCTATTGGCAAAGGTGGGAATAGAACCCAGGAGTCCTGACCCCTACTTTTGTGCTCTAATCATTGGGAAATCTCCCCCAAACTTGTGATCTTGGATAAGTTAACATCTGCCTTTCCTTATGTATGCCTAAAAATAACTTGGAAGCACAAAATGAAAGACTTTCTGTTCGGTGGGTTATCACAGTGCGCTGATGTACGGGGGACTGTTACTCAAGGGTCTATCTGGGAGCGCTGAAACTGACAAACTGGACACAGATGTGTTCATATTTCTCACCTGCTGAAAAGGCAGGACAATCAGGGAGGTACGTAGTCTCTGCTCCAGCCCAGTGTGGAAAATGTGTGAGATCCAGGTATGCTGTGTCCTGTTGAATCACATTTGAACTGAAAGATGCTGGAGTGACTTTTTGCCTTTCTTTTTTGCCCAGCTGAAAAGATGAGAGGCATGTGAAGTTTGATCAGAGAAGAATAGTTGTAAACTGTAAACTTGTGAGAAGTATTACTATTGAAGATGGTCCCATTTCAACCAGGGCATTGTGAGCCAACGTTCAGAACTGCATTCAGTATGATAACAAGTCTCCGGGATTTGCCTTCCACAGAATTGCCGTTTAAATCACCCTCTTACATTTTAAACATTTGTCACTCTTTTAGAAGTTGCATATGCAAAGACAGACAAAATATGAAACTTGGATCTCTTATAAAACAATAATAAAATTCCCCTGAATTATGTGTTTCTTACAAAGCTTGCAATAATACAAACTGCCACAAACCTTGTTATGGTCTAGGTTGTGCAAGGAGTATATGTAACCCGTCTGCAAGACGGAGTCGGCAGTAACACATGCCAGGTTCAATATCCCGGGGCCCCTCTTAACAATATAACACAGACCCGGCTTGAGCCCCCACCCAGTAATCAGTGATTTGTAACCCAACACCAACCAAAATTGATCACTTTGGCAATACAGCTCTGTCTGCTGGATACCTAGGCAGAGTAGGTGTGTTCATGTAAATACCATCTGGTCCTGAAGCCTTTTCCCCCTAGCTTATCACTAGCTGGCAGCGGAGAGCTCATTCAGACGTTGCTTACATATAAAAAGAAAAACATTTGTGTGTCTTACCGTGTTAATATACCAATATTTAGAGTGGTTGCAGTCCATTCCTCCACTAGAATCAATCATACATTTGATAAGACATTACTAAATGAAATGTCTCTTCCTTTGTCAAATAAGATTGGAAGTAGTTGCAAAATGTTACGTACCAAAATATACACCAATCAGTGGGTGTTTCTCACTATACTGTATCATAATCTCCTGTTTCCTTTGTTGTGTTTTAATAGACACACAGTGGCATTTAAAGAATTTTTTCCCTTAAGGCACATAAGGGTATTGGAATGTAAACGTGGGGCACTGTGTATTTCAGGTCAGTAGAGGAACTCACGCCATTGCATGTAGCAGCTTCTTGGGGATGTTACAAATGCTTGAAGCTCCTACTGCGGAATGGAGGGGACCCAAATCTCGAAGACCAGGTTCGTAGAATTATGATTTCAGTGTTGTCATCCCCAAGGTCTTGCTAACTAACTTAGGGACAGGCATTTCTTAGGGCTGTGATGGATTCTCTCCTCATTTTATCTAGTCTTCTAGACCGGATCTTTCTAACTGATACACTCTCAACCTAAGCTTGTGGGCTTGATGCAAGACTTGCTGGGTGATGTTCTGTGGCCTGGGCTGTGCCAGAGGTCAGACTAGATAATCATAGTGGTCCCTTCTCGCCTTAAGATCTATGAATCTATAACCAGTGAGGGACCTTGAATGGATAACCATGTCTCCTTATGGTCCTGAGCAGAGATTACTGCCTGTGTTGAACTGACTGGTGATTTCATGATGTGGGTGAATGTCTTCAAGGGATTAGAGCCACCAGATTTGTTCCATTTGTCACTTTGAGCAAGAGCAGAAATATTAATGTATTAAACTGTCCATGGCCCTGAGCACTTTTCATTGAAGTTTATTATTTAACTGCCAGTTCAGTACAAGGCACAAATAAAGGCATGGTCCCTGCCCTGAGGAGTTGACATCTCGTGGCTGTGTTCGCAACAGGGGGACCCACCTATATTCATTCACCCCATGGTGAGCCTTTTGCTTTACCTGGGTACAGTATTCTTCTACACCTCCATTCCTGTTGCATTGCTGTGTGCTGTTAAACAGCTGCCACGTTCCACCTCAGAGGTGGCTGCATTTCAGTAATGAATGAAGAGCTTTGTCCATCAATAAAGTGCTTTGGTGTGATCAGCACTATTTAAATGCAGCTTCTTCTTATTCCACTAGAACCCTTTACTGTTTAGCTTGAGACCCTTTGTCTCTGGAAACTACATACATCACCTCCATCATGGGCAATCTTCTTCCAGCCTAAGGTTGGCGAACCTCCAAATGTGGCTTTCCAGCTGAGTAGCGCAGCATGGTCCTACCTTTACGCTTGGGTAGTTCCCAGCAGAGTGTTTCCCCTTGAGAAGCAGAGCATGATAAGGTGGTGTGTCTTTAATACATTTTAATAGTAAAATGTGTGTGTTTGTTTTTTGTGCCTTTGCTCTTCAGGATGGAAACAGAGCAATCGACCTAGCCTTGGAACAGGGAAACAAGATGTGTGTGCAAATCCTGCAGGGCTTCCAGTATGCCTGGCGCCCAGAGGAGGCCAATGGAGCAAACAAGCACACATGTAAGCGTTCTGAATGAGTGCTAGGCTGGTGCTTCTGCACTGTGAATGCCCTCGTTTGTAAGGGCTTCAGCTGCCCCGGGAGAATCCCCTTCTCACGAGCTCTGTCTAGCCCCTGTTTGAAGCAGGAATTGACACTTCTTATTTAAGTGCAAAATTGTATTTAAAAAACCCAACACTTAACACATTTCCTGCAATAAGTGCTGGTGAAAGGCTTTGGATTCTAGGTTTCAGAGTAGCAGCTGTGTTAGTCTGTATCCGCAAAAAGAACAGGAATCCTTGTGGCACCTTAGAGACTAACAAATTTATTAGAGCATAAGCTTTTGTGGGCTACAGCCCACTTCTTCGGATGCATATAGAATGGAACATATATTGAGGACACACACACACACACACACACACACACACCCCCATGAACAGGTGGGAGTTGTCTTACCAACTCTGAGAGGCCAGTTAAGTAAGAGGAAAAAAAACAACTTTTGAAGTGATAATCAAGCTAGCCCAGTACAGACAGTTTGATAAGAAGTGTGAGAATACTTACAAGGGGAGATAGATTCAATGTTTGTAATGGCTCAGCCATTCCCAGTCCTTATTCAATCCTAAATTGATTGTATCTAGTTTACATATCAATTCCAGCTCAGCAGTCTCTCGTTGGAGTTTTTGAAGTTTTTAAGCATTCTTAAAACTATAATACCCACCTGCTGAAGTGAAAAAACAGATTGACAGAGCCAGACGAGTACCCAGAAGTCACCTCCTACAAGACAGGCCCAACAAAGAAAATAACAGAACACCACTAGCTGTCACCTTCAGCCCCCAACTAAAACCTCTCCAGCGCATCATCAAAGATCTACAACTTATCCTGAAAGATGATCCCTCACTCTCACAGATCTTGGGAGACAGACCTGTCCTCGCTTACAGACAACCCCCCAACCTAAAGCAAATACTCACCAGCAACCACACATCACTGAACAAAAACACTGACCCAGGAACCTATCCTTGTAACAAAGCCCGATGCCAACTCTGTCCACATATCTATTCAAGTGACATCATCGTAGGACCTAATCCCATCAGCCATACCATCAGGGGCTCGTTCACCTGCACATCTACCAATGTGATATATGCCATCATGTGCCAGCAATGCCCCTCTGCCATGTACATTGGCCAAACTGGACAGTCTCTACGCAAAAGAATTAATGGACACAAATCTGACATCAGGAATCCTAATACTCAAAAACCAGTGGGAGAACACTTTAACCTGTCTGGCCATTCAATGACAGACCTGCGGGTGGCTATTTTACAACAGAAAAACTTCAAAAACAGACTCCAACGAGAGACTGCTGAGCTAGAATTGATATGCAAACTAGATACAATCAATTTAGGATTGAATAAGGACTGGGAATAGCTGAGCCATTACAAACATTGAATCTATTTCCCCTTGTAAGTATTCTCACAATTCTTATCAAACTGTCTGTACTGGGCTATCTTGATTATCACTTCAAAAGGTTTTTTTTTTTTTTTCTCTTACTTAATTGGCCTCTCAGAGTTGGTAAGACAACTCCCACCTGTTCATGCTCTCTGTATGTGTGTATATATATCTCCTCAATATATGTTCCATTCTATATGCATCCGAAGAAGTGGGCTGTAGCCCACAAAAGCTTATGCTCAAATAAATTTGTTAGTCTCTAAAGTGCCCCAAGTATTCCTATTCTTTTTTTGGATTCTAGGCTGCTGTCTGTTTGCAAACTTCCTCCCACACTCCGTCTGTCTCAGCCATGACTTGGAGGGACCATCTCCACGGCGCTGAGAGAGTACTGGAAGTCTGTGGCCCCTCAGTCTTTGGTCTCTCTACTGACCTAGCAAGGCACTCAACGAACAGCAAAAGTCCTCACCCGTTAGTTCCTGATATGACCTAGAAATGAAGGGCTCTGGATCCCTCTATCCCCTGACCCAATCCCACAAACTGCTCTCAAGCATTTTCACTTATCTGCAGTCCAGAAAAACCAAAGCAAACTGGATTAATGCTCCATATTGCTGCAATAATAACAATACCCAGCTCATATGTAACACTTCATCCGTCCATCTCAAAGCGCTTTACAAAGGAGAGCAGTAGTAGTATCCCCATCTTACAGATGGGGAAACTGAGACACAGGGAGGAGAAATGACTTGACCAAGGTCACCCAGCAGGCCAGTGGCTGGGAATAGCCCTGGTCCTGTGCACTGTCCACTAGGCCACACTGCCTCCTTTTGATCTGTACTGTGCTTTTATTTGATCTCAAAGCACTTTAAAAACGAAGCCTGACAGCATGCTGTGAGGTGCTCCCCACATTACATGCGAGTGAACGGAGACAGACAGGTGAAGTGACTCTCTCAAGGTCACACATGGAGTCAGTGGCAGAGCAAGGAATCGTTTCTAGGAGTGCTGGTGCCCGACTGTCTGCTTTGCCAGCAAGGTGGTACTGCAGATGAACTGCTGTGTGTGTTTTGTTAGCATGGTTTGTAAGACGCAAACGTACGTTGATGTTTGCTGTTTTAATATAATGAATGCTGAGTTGTGAGTGTGTCACTCTGTCTTGTACAGTCTGCCATGAAGGCTTGAGAAACGCTGAGAGCTTCCTTTCCACTTTGACTGACGACTGCACAGAAACCGGTATCATCTCAAGACTTTCTGAAGTGTGGGATGATCCTGGACCGCTTAGCAGCACCCAAAAGTGTCTGCCAGACGGGAGTCCCAGTAACTCAGGGCTGGGTGTCACCTTTAACAACGCGGCAGCTGCTGATGCAAGTGGCCGGCTGAGTTGTATCCCAGGGAATCTCCGGGACCATCCATGCTGTTCAGTGCCTCCATCCACGTTGGCCTTTTGTGCCTATTCACACCCGGGGCGTTCCCAGGGACCTGGCACTTTGTCTGACAATGGTCCATGCAGCCGTCGTGGCATACCTCAGCCAGTGCTGTCCAGCACTTGGCTTTCAGCCAGTAATGAGCCTCGAGAACTAACTTCAAGTCTAACTACAACACAGGGCCTTCCTGGGGATGAAGCATCAGCTTCTCTTTCCTCAGAGACCGACAACAGTTTGACACCACCTGGCCCTGGCTATGAAGACACAACAGACAGTGGTCACGGTCTATCTTCCCAGCCAGTGCCTGGCCGGGATGAATCCATTTCAAAGGAGCCTGTGATCTTCTCTCAACCACAGCGTTGCAGCATGAGCCATGCAGCGCGGGCACGGAGAAGTGTCAGTTTCTGTGAGTCCCCTAAAATGTTCCCCCTCTGTAACAATGGAAACTGGAAGGAAAGCCCTTCGGGGCCACGCTGCAACCCCAGAGTTAGTGCTGCCAACGGGACTCTGGGCCTGTCCTGGCTCAGTGACGTCCTCGATCTCGAAATGTTAGGAAAGGTGAATGGCCAGGAAGGATTGGATGTCACATCCCCAGACCACGTGTACCTGTTCTGTCGGGCCAACTCCACAGCCATCTGTGACTTGGAAAAGACAGTGATGGAGCCAACGTTCCTGGCCAGAACACACGAAAATTCAGACTCTCCCTTCGCCGCTGGACAGGTGCTTAGCAGAAGCTCCAAGAGCGGCAGTAGCCAATATACCAGCTGTGACAGCGACTGTTACATTAGCGCCGCAGACGCTTCTGACCACAGCGAGCCGAAGAAAGGCTTGGAAGGGAACGAGGGCTGTACACAGTGCCGCAGCTCTTCTCTGTGTGCCGGGGACGGAAGTGCTGATTCCAACAGCGCTGGCAGCACAGAGGGGAGTTCCCGAGTGCACTTAGGCAAACGGTTGATGGCCAGCGCCGCAGGGCAGAGCTGCGAGAAGCTGGTCGAAATGCCATCTGCAGGGGAAGCAGTTACGCAGCACGTGCCGCCCTCCGGGTCACAGAACACAGAGATTGCAGGAGGAAGGCATTTATCTGCTAGTTCTGAAGCATCCCACGTTAGCAGGGAGGGTTCTGGTTTGACCTCCGCTGGGAAGCCAGCTTCAGAGCTGTGTACCTGCGGCACTGCACACGAATCTCTCAAAGACACGGGGGTATCGAGCCCTTCCCAAGAGTTACAGGCTGAATGTGTCTCTCACAAGCAGAATGACAGAGGCTCAAACATCTTGACTCGGGAACCACATCAGTTGACCCCGGCTGGTGTTGCAGTTGAGGAAGCTGGTCCTCGGGAAGCTGCCGCCTCTGTGAACTACAGGCAAATTATTGCAGATTGGAAACTGCAGGGTAAATTGAAGGGGATGCAGCTTTCCACAGACAGCAGTCTCTCTGCAAGGACAGAACTGACCAGTAGCCAGTGGGTAGCAAGAAAAGCCGATATTCAGGAATGGGATCCCTCTGCATATGGGTCTGACCCTGAGATGCCGGACACGGTGCTGCTCAGTGGGGCCATGGGCGGGACGCCGGACATGGGGACGCCAGGCGGGGACATGGAAGACCATAACAGAGAGGAAGAAATGAATGGCAACCCATTCCAAGGGAGATCGGTAAAGCATCCCAGTCTGAGCAGTGAAGCTGACACCTTAGTGATCCAGCACCTTGCCAGTCCCGCTGACGGTTCTGGAGAAGACGAGCTCTCTCACTTGAACGAGAAACAGAAGATGGTTCCCACATCTTCAGATGTTTCCCCACTGCTTCAGCTGCGTCCCAGGTCCTGCCACGTCACCCCCAGAACAAAGAACCGCTTGACCTCTGCGGCGCGTGACAGCAGCTCCTCCTCATCGCTCTTCGAGGAGACGCTGGAGATGCCAAGGCGGCCCAGGAGAATTCGGAGCCCCCCGGGGAGGCGTTGGATGCCAGTTGACCCTGCTGCCTGTCTGGAAGGTAATACCGTGGGGGGGAGCTGGGTCGCTCAGGGGGATGAAAATGCATCTTGTTGGGAAGCAGAAGAAACGAATGACCTGGATGATACTGAAATAATTGCAAAAGCCACCAGCCGCTCAGGGTCCTCTGCTGGTCATAGCAGCTACCCAGATGCCAGCCCCACAGTGCTGCTAGACTCTGCCGGGGGCACCGATGAGCAGTCCTTGTCTGGTAACAAGGGGAAAGCCGAGACAGGTGCTGCCTGCCACCCTGGCCTTCCTCCCCGCCTCCCAAGCTCCGATACAGACAACTCCCCGTCAGACAGCATGTGGCTGACGGAGGATGGGGAGAGTGACTGCACAGACCCAACACGGCAGGTTGCTCTCACCAGGCCCCTTGATGCAATGGCCTTCTCCCAGGCTGAATCAGATGCTGCGAATGAGGAAGATGGGAGAGTGTTGCCCAGCGCGTGCCCACAAGAGGAGCGCCGTCAGCCTCAGCTGGATGCCAAGAGGCAGCCTGGTCTCTCCAGGGTTAGTTTCAGTCGACTGTCCTCCAGCAGGGCTTCTTGGGCAACGTCTGCCACCGACCACCCTTCGAGGCTGAGCCCTGTGCCGGACTCATGCAGCCAGGACTTTCCCCTCTCGCCCGGCGGCCGGCCTGTGAACCTCAGCGCCCGGGAGCCGGTGGAATATCTCTACATGGACGAGGAGGAAGGGTACGCCCTGATCGAGCGGCATGTCCCTTGCACGGACGACGCATCCGTCCTCGCAGACACTACGAGCTCTGATGACACTATCGTTTATGACTGGAGAGCCTACCAGAGCAAACTGGCGGAGCAGGCGAGCAAGGAGAACCAGCCCCCGCAGTGCAAGTCACCAATGGCAACCTCCAGGCTGCATCTCCTCTCTGATGAAGCCCTCATTAGGAAGCTGAGAAACCTGGGCACAAACCCAGGGCCCATTACGGGTCTAACGAGGAAGTTCTACTTGCAGCTGCTCGACAAACTGATGAAAGACCCGAACGCCCAGGCCAGGAAGAGGTCTGCAGGTAAGCAGTTTCTTCCAGGGAACAGGTGGGTGTGGAGCGTCTAGCTAAGCTGTTCTGTCAGAGATGGAGCATTTAGGCCAAGTCAGCATGGAAAAGCTGCACCTGTTTAAATTGATTTAGTTAAACCCATGCAAAGTCCAGCTCCAATTTAAACTGGGTGTATTTGGTTTAGCTAAAGTGGATTAGGAACCTGAAATAAGCCCCTCGCCAACTGAAATCAGTGTCAACACAGGGGTTTGCACTGGTTTTACTAAATCGCTTTAAACAAATGCAGCTTTCCTGTGTGGACAAGGTCTGCAGCATTAACATATTAACAGATTTTTCTGTTGCTGCTTTTCCAGTCCTGGGGCCTGATCTTGTCTACACACAAACTTGCACTGAGTTAGTTAAACCAGTTCAGACCACAGTGTGGATGCTATAATCTTGGTTTAGCTTAAATCTGTTCCTAATAGACTTAGGGCTTGTTTACGCTTGAAATGCTACAGTGGAACTGTAGCGCTTCCGTGTAGACACTACCTATGCTGACAGAGGGCACAGCTAATCCACCGCCCTGACAGGCAGTAGCTAGACTGATGGAAGAATTCTTAGCGCTATCTTCACGGGGCACAGGTCAGCGTAACTACGTCACTCGGGGGGTGGATTTTTCACATCCCTGAGCAACATGGCTGGGTCAGCCAAACCAGGCCTCAATCTGCTTTACCCTGAAATAAAGTCCCATGTGGCCTTTAGCACCAGTTTAACAAAATTGGTTTAAACTCTCACCTCAAATTTAAACCAATGCAGCTCCTGTGTACGGAGGACCCCTTTTCTCCCCTCGGCCATGCCAACCCCCTTGGCTTGTTCCATGTGCTCTCACTGCTAGAGGAATCGTTCCTTGGCAGCATCTGAAAGCCCCTACTCCCCCTTCCCCCGCGGGTCCCTTCCAGGCGTTGCGTTGTTCTGTTACCAAGCCTGGGCTCCACTCTGTATTGGCTCTGAGGCCCTAAATGCTCCCAGTTCACTGTAGTGACCTCCCTACAGCCTGGAGCACCTAGTCAGATACTCCGAGCCAGGGAATTAAGTGGCATAAAACCCAGTTGGAGCCGACTCTGCTGAGGCAGTTTGGAATGGCCGGAGTTCTTTATAGCTTTGCCCCCGCTGTGATGTGGTGACGTTCACTGAAAGGACTAGTAAAGGCTGGCGATCCAAAGGGTGAGAGGACGGTAATCGGTGTCAAGAAACACAAACCCAATAGCCCAGATCCGGCGTGTACGAACCTGGTAACCTGCTGCACTCACTAGATTTCTGCTCTGGCGGTGTCTCTTGGGAAGAGGCGTGTGCACGTTACTCCACGTTGCCTAGCCATGTCTGGCTCGCCTTGCCTTGTCTAATCCAGCTGTATGCTCTCTCTCTCCCCATTCCCCCTCTCTGGGGGGGGGGACGGGGGAGAACGGGCTGCTTCTTGCATTGGCACAGGACACAGCCCTGAGCTGGCCTCTGCGCTAGAGACCTTTCAGATCCCCGACTGCAAGGACGACGAAATGGCTCTCTCCAGACAGTTCGACCAGCCCGACAAGAACAAGAAGTGGAGGGAGGGCGTGCTCAAGTCCAGCTTTAACTATCTGCTGTTGGACCCCAGGTATGGCCTCTCTCCCTGCCCCATGTCCTCGCAGGGCGGCTTTTGCCGTCTCTCTCTTAGAGGGTCTCTCTGAACTCTTCCCCCTTAGGGACAAAGTTTGCAGGTCCCGCATCTGACCTGCTTTAAAACTGCCATCTCCTGGGGCAAGTCCACTAGGAGAACTTTCTCTTCTACCCTCCCGCTCCATTGGCAAGAGCGACTCTGCTCTCCTGTTCCCGCAGGACCTATGCGGGGCGGTGGTGGGTGAGTGGGGTATACCGTGTTTGTACCAGCAGGGAACTGATGTCCACTGGCCAAGCTTTTCAGAAGTGACTGGTGATTTTTGGGTGCGCAACTTGAGACACCTGAAAAGAGCCTGAGCTAATAACTATACATAGAGACTAGCCGGGGCCCCAGCGGAGCGCTGCGGGGCAACAGCCCGCTGAGCCGGAGACTTGGGGCGTGTGGAAGGAACAGCAAATGAGACCAAACCCTTCCACACTCAGCGCTGCCTCCTCCTGCAGGGTGACTCAGAACTTACCTTTCCGCTGCCACCACCTGAGCCAGGCTGACTGCTTTAGGAGTTTCGTCAGTGCCATCTTCTACGTGGGCAAAGGGAAACGCTCCCGACCCTACAGCCACCTCTACCAGGCCCTAACTCACTACAAGGGTGGAAAGAAGCAGGTAACTGGGCAGGGGAGTCCTAAAACAAACTGCCACTGGGTGGCGATAGGCCCTAAACTAGACTTTTCTGCTCTGCCCGAGGTTTAAAACCCACATTTAACACAAGCTCTGTACAGATGGAGATCAGTGTGAAGCTGGAGCTCACTGATTTACGCCGGCCCAGAATCTGGCCCAAAGCTGTTTAGTCCCCTGTGGAAAGGGGTGTGGGGATTGCATGCCTCAGGAGAGCCCTTTAACTTCAGGGTTTGCCACTTTGACTCCTGCGCCACCTGGTAGTGACAGGAAGCTGGTACCAGCTGATGGCTGGGCGCTGGGAGCAGGCCTGCTTTGTGGATGGAATGGGCTTTGGGCTGTTACCCGGCACCATTCACATTCGCACCACTTGTCAGTGAGGGCCTGGGGAGATGGCCATCGCATGGAGAACGACCAGGAACCTGCCAGGGGACAATGAGCTGGCTGCTCCAGATCTGGCCGAGAACCAGTTGGAAGAATAAAATTGCTTGGGTTTCAACGTCTCTGGGAACGGCCCACGCCCAGTGTGTCTATCGGGATAACTCGCCTGCCCCCACCAGTGGTTTTCAACCTGTGGTCCGCAGATCCCTGGGGGTCCGCAGACCGTCTAAGATTCCCAAAGGGGGCTGCACCTCCATTCAAAATTGTTTTTAGGGGTTCACAGATGAATGAAGTTTGAAAACTGCCGTGTTAGGAGGTTTGTAGTCACCATCAACTGTATGTCCCGCAGGCGTGCCCCAAAGTGCAGCACATCCTGGACATCTGGGCGGGCGGCCAGGGCGTAATCTCCGTGCACTGCTTCCAGAACGTCATCCCGGTGGAAGCTTACACGCGGGAGGCCTGCTTGGTGGATGCGATTGGTAAGGCAGCAGCAAGTGACATGATGGTTTTGTCCTAGGTTTACATGAGCTTTCCCCCCCCCCAAGAGACCCTTCAAAGACGTTCCCGATCTGGCCATTCTCTCCGTAGCCCCACGGTGACATGGTTTAGAAGGGGAGGGGCTGGGCTCTGAGCCCACGACTGGGAGCCCCAACTCTGAAACTGAATCCCCCCTCCATGAGCTCCGTGCCTCGGTTTCCCCATCTGTAAAGGCAGAATGGCGATGACGACTTGCCTCCTAGTGGGGCGGGGAGGGTTGGCTTGTTTTTAAAGCACTTTGAAGATGAAATATTTGTTCTTGGTTTCACGTGAACCTCGGTCTACTCCTGAGCTTCTAGCTATCCCATCCTCTGAGGTCTGCATCTTGGGGGGCTAGCTTGAACACGCCCTGTCCTATTCGTGGTGGGAAGGGGGCGGACAGGGCTGTCACTGAGCTGAACTCACTCCTGATACAAGCAGCTGTGACTCTGTTGCCCTCCGTGGAAACACACCTCCTTTAGCAGCCTTCCCATGCGGCAGCCAGAGAGAAGTTTCCCGTGGCTGGCACAGGACGGGGGTGATTCCGCTGAGGGATTTGGGGGGGGGGAATCAAGCTGTGTGCTCCCCTGCTAGTGGAACCCCCTGCTCCCCCCACCTCCTTAGTGCAGATGGCTCTAGTGAGCATGCTTCCCCTTCCAGGGTTAAAGATGCTCACCAATCAGAAGAAGGGGAATTACTACGGCGTGGTGGCGAGCTGGCCCATGAAACGCCGCCGGTGCCTGGGGATTCACATGCTGCACAGGGCCATGCAGATCTTCCTGGCGGAAGGGGAACGGCAGCTGCGTCCGGCAGACCTCCAGATTGGACAGTGAGGATGCTCCTCTCGCCTGGCTGGCGGCTGCAGCTCTAATCAGATTGGCTGCGTATGGTGAGCCAGGGAGGTGTACGGCTCGCAGGGGGCACCGGGATAACGGAGCTCTTAGCTAGACGGGGTCTTGGAGTCATTCACCACTGGCGGCAGCTCGAGAAAAGGGCAGATCCAAGCTGCTGTGGAACTGAAGCCAGCTCCCCTCTCCCTAGAGAAGGGAGAGCATTAAACTGCACTTGGCCAACTGGCCGTGGAAGGTGTCTCCTGCCTGCCGGGGGCGGGATTTTTAATCACCGAAACGTGAATTAAATTTGTCTTTTATCTCTGCTGCTCTGAGGTTTGGCAGGAGCCTCAAGAGAAGTCCGGCACAAAGAACCCCCGGGGGGTTTACAGTGTTTGTAGCAAGCGGAATCATTCCCTAGTGTCCCGTGCTGACCGGCCTGCGAGGGGCAGGGGACCTGTCAGTGGTGCTCATGTTCTTGATTGTGTCTGTGGAATTGCGCCTGGAGAATGATCTGCTGGAGAGCGGGCGCGTGGGGAGCACTACCTTTTACATACTGCTAGTTTTGTGCTGCTTTAAGGTTTGTATTTTTTTATTTGTCTTTCCCAAAAGAATGTTTTTTAAAAAAATAAATCACTGTGGATGGCTCTTAGCTCAGAAGTAGAAGCTTTTCAGCCTGTCTGTCTGCAGGGATCTGAACTCTCGTGTCTCGGTCCATCCCCCAGCCTCTGTTCTGCCAGGATCATTCCTCCACCCCAAAGTAGGGAGAGGTGTTGGGCTTCCCCGTGCCTTCTCTCACACATTTTAATCTCTCTGGTCCATTGTGCTGTAGCTGGTTTTCTCCCACCCCTTTGACCCAATCCGGGCTGTTCTCAGTACTAGTTCTAATAGGCTCCTTGCAGAGTGATAGGACTCCTGCCCGGCCTGTGCGACGCTCTGCTCCCTTGCTCATGCAAGACTCTCCTTGGGACCAGCAGTGAGGTTAACCGCTCAGAGCGGCAGTGACGGAACTGCAGCCTGTGTCCGAGCACAGAGCAGACCCTGCCCCAGGGCTGCAGGAGCCGGCACTGAGTCAATAAAGTCACACGTGCTGAGAATAGAATGGCTATTTACTGTATGAAATGGCACGCTCACAGGTTAGGGTTTCATCTTTAAATGGTGGATTACAGTGCACAACTTTCCTTTTGCTTCAACACAAGCAGGGTCAGGTACAAGCGGCACAGACTCCGGAATTCATGGCAACAAACACTGAAAAGAACGTGTACCACGACCAGGGCACAGTAACAGTCACCTCAACGCAGCGGCAAGGTCACCCCTGTGTTTCCAAGTACAACTCAGGAGGATGGGAGGGAGGGGGGGGGGAAGCAGCTCTTGGAGCCCAGCTGCAGGGAGGGAGTGTTAATGGTCAAATCAGCCAGCCTGGCAGACCAGTGCCAGCAGCAGGCTTCCGCCCCCAGGGCCCCTGCCTGCCTGGTGCTGGTGGTTAGAGACAGTTCTCTGGGAAGCTCACCCTTGCCACCTAGTGGGAGAGAACCTAAACCAAAGCATTGGCCTTTTCTCCCTCCCTCCTCACTGGAGAACAGCTCCTCCCCCCCGCCCCATCAGTGGGGCTAGTTGAACACACCCTGCTCTAAGGGTGAGGGGAAGGGGGGGGACAGGGCTGCACCCAGGTGACCCACATCCTCTTCATCCCACACCTGGGGAAGCCATTAACCCCTAGTGCTAAGGTGGTGCTGCTTGGAGGCGGTAGCATTTTACACCCACTGGTGTCAGTGACTGCACAGGGTGTGGGTGAGAAGGAATTGGGTCCAGGGCTGCTTCCTTTGCCATGGTCAATTGCTGCCCCTGTTTTGGGGGGTGATGGGGGGGGAGACTAGTCTGTCTACTGCAGTAAGCAGAGATTTCTTTGAGCTACAGCCACAGTGTTCTCCTGTGGCTGGCTGGCGCTGCAGCCGTCCCCAGTCTGCACTCAGTGCAAATCCACGCTCTGGCAATGGGGTTGTTACTGCACATTCCTCAGTCCAGGGTGTGGCCGACAGACCCCTCGGCGTTAGCGGTTCCGGCCCCCATCAGAACTCTGAACTAGAGCCAGGAGCCTGTCTGCCGTTTAGTCCTTCCTCCTTGGAAGCTGCTGGGTCGTTTTCCTGCTGCTCGGGGCCAGAGGTGGCTGAGTTGCTGCTTCTCTCCGAGATGCCCCTGCAAAGAGAATCTGTCTGTAGTTTCCAGTGAGCCGGGGCTGTCTGAGCCACAGTGGGATAATTTCACTGCCCACTGAAATGCAGCAGCTGCGCCCCAGTTTCAATTGGAAATGGCAGGGTTCAGTTTAAGCAGGCACAGTGTAATTGCCCAGAGTGGGCCTGGACCAGAGCACTGAGGTTAACATCCCCCTGTGCTTTACCAATGGGCTGGGGCGTCTTTCCTGACCAGTTCTACGCTTCACTCAAAAGCAAAGTGCCTCCGAGCCCCACAGCAAGAACCAGTGAGGATTCAGCTCCCAAAGGGATGGGCCCGAAGGTTACGACAGGTCTATGCACGTTTCTGCAACTGGTCTGAAATAGAACATGAGAAGGCTGAAGTGCTGGGCAGTGTCCACGAAGAATGAAGGACCCAGAGGATAATAGAGATGCTGTAACGCGGGGGTCGTCCAGCCAGGTCACTGGTGACGAGGGTGTCTAGATGGCATTAGTCTAGAAATTTCTGCCTCCGCAGGTTAATAGCAGCCACTTGGTCACACAGTTCACTGGAGGCAAAGTCGACTGTGTAAATGGAAACACGTTTTGAAGCTCCTTGTAAGTCATTAAAATTCTCATCATGAGACAAACCGGTCCGGAGAGCGGAACACTGGGCAGGGGCCAGGAGCCAAGTCTGGCACAGCTGCATGGGTCAGGAGCACCTGGGAGCGACGCCCTTCAGTCAGTGATCAAACCCCGCTGGTTCCCGGGGAGCCGCGGGGCTGGGAGTCGGGTTGCTCTCGCATATGGTGGGTTGCCACACTCAGGCTTCTTCCCCACTAGAACCTGCTGTCTCGGGAGAGGGGTTAGGTTCTGGAAGGGCCATCGCTAGGCTTATGGTGGTTCCTGTTGTCATGTCAGAGACCCTGGGGCTGTGCTCCCCGGGGGCGAGCCAAGCTCAGCAGTGGCTTTTGGCTTGGCCCACGGCCACTGCAGTCCGTGGCAGGGCCGAGCGTGCCTGGAGCAGGCTTGGCCTTGGAGAAGTGGTGCCATCACACAGGTGGGCGCAGAAGCCCCTCCCATGGCCTGGCACTTGGGAAGCGCCTCAGCCCTGGCTGTGCAGAAGAGCAGGGGACCAGCTGCCCTCAAGAGGCCCCCAAAGGTCCTTCCAGCAACTCGGTCCAGCTCCAGTAGAGGATTGGCTCAGCCTCCGTTCTCGGGGCGAAGATCTGCCCCGCCCCGCCCCGTTCCGTTCTCTGCAGAGTGCAGGAGCTGCTCTGTGGAGGGCTGGTTTGTATCTCTTTGGTTTCGATGCCAGAGCAGGGCAGGGAGAGATCCCTGAGCCCGGCGTGGGCTCTGGTGGCCCGGGCAATGCCGCACAGGGTTGGTGTGCAGCTGTACACCCACGAAGCGCTGTTCCTTTATGGGCAATAATCCAGTGTGGGGAAGGAGGGAGCCGACAGGCGGCCTGCACGGCTGTCCCAGCCAGGCCTCTGGCATGCAGCAGCCCCCACCCATCCCCTCGCTCCTAGTAGCTGAAAATGAGGGGTGGGGAGAGACTTTTTCCTCTGCCTCTGGGTCAGTCTGGCCTGCAGCTGGACGCTGCTGTCGAAGTGGAGGGGGAGCCTCAGAGCTCAACTTTCAACTCTTCGGAGCCCCTGTTCTGCAACGGACTCAGCCCCTCCCAGACGGTGCCTGCCCCGCTGCTGGGTTTGCCAGGGTCCAGCGGAAAAGCCGCATGGACCAGGTCCGAGGGTTGTTTTTCCATAGTACTTGCATCTAGAGGTACGTGACCGATTTTCTTTTGTAGTTATTCTTTCATTACTTGCAGTGTTCTCCTCCCCACACTAACCCCGGGCTAGATTACTCCACGCCCACCAGGTTTTGGTGCAAAAAGTGACGCTAACGGGGCTGGACGGACGCTCAGGGTTGCTGGCTAGAAGATGACGCGTCACGGGCCCCTCTCCGCGTCGCATGCGGACGCGCTCAGCTGCCGGCAGGGCTACCAAACTGCGTGCTTGGGAGCTGCTCAGCGGGAGGCTGGCGAGGAAAAGGCTCGGAGGCAGGGCCTGGCCGCAGTGAAGGGAGCAGTCTGGAGTCGTCGTGCATCCGGATGCAGTGTCATTGACCTACGGTCTGACTGATCATGGGGCAGCTTCAAAATCAGTTCCCCAAGACCCTCCGCCGGCCCCATCGGTTCATGGCAGGTTGTGTGGGGAAACGGAGGGTCGGCGGTGGATGAAGCCAGGGGAAAAGTACCTAAAGCACTGGTGGTTTAGGAGGTGGAAGGCGTGCCGGGGGTGGGGGTGCTGAGAAATAACAGGAGATCCTGCTGCTGGACGGCTCGTCCTTTGCTGAGCCGCCCCCTCCTCTCGGCCAGCTGGTGTCAAGCAGATCTAGGGGCCCAGCCCCAAGGCAGGGCAGCTAGGGGTCAGCAGGAGCCAGGCTCTAGGGCTGCTCTTCGGAGTCTGGCACCACCGGTCACTATCCCGCCTTGCTCTGCTACCAGCCAGACATGCGGGGACCAGTCCTCATTTCTCCCTGGGACAAAAGCCGCACGCCATTTCGGTTGTGAGCTCCTCGGGGCAGGTACCCTGTGTCGGGCAGGGTCAAGCCCACCACTGGCCCTCCGGCTGCCCGGGGCTGGCACACGTTCAGCCGAAGCAAAGAGGGGGATCTAGTTGCTAAGAGCTCATGGGAAGATGCTGCCCCTTGTGGCTTTGTCCAGGGGGCAGAGCCATCCTCATCTCTTGGCTTCCCCCTTCAAGCACCCCTTTGGTGAATGGGTGGTGGGATGCTTTGGGGAGCGGAGATGCCCCTCGTGCTGTACCGAGAGGAACCGGTCTGAGCCCCTCCCCACAGTCTCGCTTCTCCACCCCCTGCCCCAAATGGGGCCATTGCATGAGAGAAATTATACTACAAGGAAACAGGATGAAGATGCTCCAGCAGCGGCCGTGCCCTCCCAGGGAGCGCGCCCCTCGGCCAGTTTGTCCTACTCCTGCCGCCAGCCTGCGCGCGCCAGGCCCTGCAAAGACGCTCCCCTTGAAGCCATTGTGCTTAGCCGCCAGCCAGCCCAGCTTCCAATCCAGCCGTATCCAGGGAAGGAAACAACTCCATGCGTCGGGGGGGGAGCCTTTCCACCACACCCCCCCTCTGCGCCTGCACTCAGACCCCGTCTCTCTCCACGTGGAAAAGTCCCTCCCGTCAAAGCAGCACCTCAGCCGGGTCACCACTCGCTGACTGGCTTATTTCTTCTCCACTTCTCGCCCTTCCCCGGCCGGCGTCTCGGGCTCCCACAGGAGGAACTCGTGGAGCAGGGTGTTCACCGTCTCCGGACACTCCATCATCACCATGTGACTGCCCTCCTCAATCACCTTCAGGAACGCGAGCAGCAGGATCTGGGAATAGAGGACAGGGCACAGGACGGCCATCAGGGCTTATGGAAACTGGACCAGTCGAGCTCCCAGCCAGCAGCTCCCCCTCCCTCACAGCTGGGCAGATACCAGGGCTGTACTCCTGCTGGTGCAAGGAGGAAGTGTGGAGCTGTCAGACTCAATGGCAGAGCTCCTGGGGCTGAGGTCAGGCTCAGTGGGCATGGACTGATTCTCTCCCCCCCACACACACCCCCACCCGCCCCGCTTTAGTCCTGGCACCCAGCTCTGGGCTTATCTCATTGGGACACAAGCTGCTGCGAGAGCCGCCCTGCCCCTGCCAGCGACACGTTCCATGCTGCTCGTCCCCGGAGGAAGAGGAGATAACGCCGGGCAAGGGCAGCTGAAGGGCTCTGCCTGTCTGTTCACACTCCAGCTAACCTGGGGGAGCAGGGTGACCTCCAGGGAGGTGGCTGCTGGCTGGCAGCACGGGAGCCAGAGAGGAGAAGTGCCCTGAGCCCATCATGCCCTCTCTGATCAGGGGCAAGGAAGGGGGGCAGACAGTGGGGGAGAGTCTATGCCCAAGTTGACCAGCGTGTGTTGCACATGACTGTCCACACGGAGTGGCTCTGCCCCCAGGACTGCATCCAGCTGGACCCCTACTCTGCCCCTCTGCCAGGGGAGTTCAAGGGGAGGATGTTGTATTTGCACATGCAAATCAGAACCACATTTCATCCAATGGCTGCACCAGCTAGATTGGTCTCTGTCCAATGAGAGGGCTGGTGGGGTCAGGGCACATTGCACCTGCGGGAGGTGTTGCTTCCAGCCCACTCCGGGCTGAGGGGCTCTAAGGGGAGGGGAGATGCCAGGGCAGGGGGCTCGCTGGGGGCAGCAGGGGAGAGGCAGAGAAAACCAGGCGCGATGACCCCACGGGTCTGGTCCGGCACAGCTGACTACACAGACCAATGCCCTGACCCCACGTAGCAAATCCCATCGTTTCTAACTCACGCTGTGCTCCTCAGCCCACGCAGGTCTGGCTGCCGGTACTGTACCTCGGCCATCCGCTGATCCTCCTCCACTGGCACAAACTTGTCGTGCATGCCGTGCACCAGCAGCACCGGCACGGTGAGCTCGGCGTGATAGACCTCGTCGCCCTCCGGCCAGTACTGGCCACTCATCATGGCCCGCAGGACGAAGGAGGAGACGTTGAAGGCGTTGCCTTCCTTGAGCAGCTGCTTCTCTTTGGCACCCTGGCGAGCGAAGCCAGCCCTGCCGGGCACACGACAGAGAGCGGGGGAGAGTTAACAACACAGCCCAGGTCACGGGGAGCCCAGCCTAGCACAGAGAGCTGGCGCAGAAGACGCCTGGCACAGGGAGTGAGCCTGGGCGATGGGCTGGGGGGGAGAGCTGCCGTTTGCCTGCTGGGCAGACAGACTGTGTCTGGGTAATGGCAGAGCCCAGATGATCTCCCCCTGCACGGCTCTGGTCAGCTGGAGCCTGGCCCCTCTTGGGGCTGCGAGAGGCCGAGCTGGCCCCTGTCATGGGTGCATACTAGCCCCTTCAGATGCCGTGCTCAGCGGGACAATAGGTGAAGCTGTGCACGAGGGGGGTGAGAAGCAGATGTGGGGAGCTGCTGCCAGCTGTGGCTGCCCCTAGTCCTGGCACATCCCCAGTGCTGCCTCTGCCCTTGCTGGTACGGCCCGTCGTACCGAGCGGAGGTGGGGGCAGCTTTTCATACCCCTCTGCAAACCTCTCCCTCCCCAGGGTTAATTTGCTCCAGCAACAGCTGTCTGAAGCGTTGGCAACTCACTTGAGGAAGCTCCAGGCCAGGCAGGGGGACAGGCAGTGAAGGACGCAGGTTGGCATGTTGAAGATGGAGCACAGGCTGGGCTCCAGCGCGGTGGGGCCGCCCCCGTTGATCATGATCACCTTGTGGACCAGGTCCGGGTACTCGTGGGCTAGGAAGGTGCAGAAGGAAACCCTGCAAGGAGGAGATGGGACATTATCTGATTGGGCTCCCTACACACTGCTCTGCCGATCGCCTGTAATCCTCCCCTGCTAATCCAGTCCTACTGGAAACATGTGGGATGACCGAGAGCCGAGGAACCCCAATATCACTGCTCCAGCTTGTACCATTTCCTTTGCCTGGGACATGTTCTGAGCCCCAGGGCGGGCGGGAGGGAGCTGCTCGGTTTAGTCCCACACCTGAACTCAACCTTCCCTGGGGAGCTGCTAGGCCATCTCTGCTCCATAATTACTGGGGTCTGAATCACACCGACGCTCCAGAGCTGGGCCAGGGATGGCCTGATCCTCGCTGCACTGCAAATCAATCATCAGACAGCACGGATAAGAGTGTCCATCGCCCGAGGACCCGGGTGGCGGCGGGAGAGGGGGGGTTCACCTCTGATCTACTTCAGAGCCAAGATCCCTTCATGTTCTACGGCTGCCTTTCAAACCTAATCCCCGGCTCTGAGCCAGTCTCTGTCTCCTCTATTCTCATCCACGCCATTAAATACCTCGGGGGGCTGCAGCGGGGGCCTGCTCCTTTCTGAATGCCTGCTCCCGCCCTGTCTTCGCACTGCTTAACTGCTGCCTAATTGACTTTCTTGGACTTACTGCTATTTATAGGGCCCCCTCCCCCTTGCAGGACAGGTCATCAGCGCCGCTTGGGAGCAGTCACTGCCCCTCCGGCAGCCTCCCCGGAGGTCACAGGTGGGGTCTTTGTGCAGCCTGCTTCTAGCATTAGAGAGCGGAGGGGAGGGGAGATGGTGCTGAGCATAAGTGAAATGAGGTTTCCAGGCCTCAGTTTAGACTAGTGGGTGACCAGACAGCAAGTGTGAAAAATCGGGACCGGGGGTGGCGGGTAATTGGCACCTATCTAAGAAAAAGGCCCAAATATGAGAACAGTCCCTACAAAATGGGGACATCTGGTCACCCTAGTTTCGACGCTGGTAGATGATGCGTATTGGTCCTGCCCGGAAAGCAAGAGCTGGTGGGATGAGCTGCCTGGCCCTGCCTCACTGCCAGGAGCACTAGGCCTGCAAGTGAGTGGCCGGGAGCCCCCGGGGCAGGATCGAAGCTGGACAGGCCAAGGGGGTGGGAACGAGCTACAGAAACGTGCAGGTGCGGTTTCCCAGATCAGGTCTGCCACAAGCCCTTTGTGCAATGAGGTGGCTGGTCTCAGCTCAGGTGCCTGCAGCCCAGGACTTTCGCCCCACCGGCCGCTCTCCAGCCCTCTCGTCCGTCGGAGCTCTCAGCAGAGAGGCCAAGGACGGGAAGCGCCCTCCCCTGCGGGTGAAGCACGTGCTGTGGGGAGCCTGCACAGGCTCCTTTCGCTCCCCGGGCAGCAGTGAAAAGGGGGAGCGGAGCTGACACTCTGGCCAGCCAGCACGGCACAGCCCCCCAGAGCGCAGGTTTAGGGCCTGTGATGGGGGGATGCAGACTGAATCCGCCTGGGGGTAGGGATCATGCACCAGTTGACAAGAGGCAGCAGGAGATGCACTGGGCTTTGCTGCAGCTGATGCTGGGTTTGCAGAGTTTCCTCCCAGATTTAAGAACCAAATAAAAAATAATCAAGGGAGCAGGAAGGAGGCTGACCACTCCCAGCCACCCCCGACAGAGTCACAGACAAGGAGCCCGCTGGGGAGAAGCTATCATTAAAGAGACAGGCCACACAGCTCCCCCACCGATCAGAGCCAGAGCGTCAGAGGTCTATATGCATTACTGCTTCCTCTGGCTGCAACCTGGGCTGCTAGTTTCCTTGACGGGACAATGGGCCAGCTGCATGGGGGGCTTCCCCCACCTTCCACAGGGCCAGTCCAGGAGTGGCCCAGTGGTGTGATCCAGCTTGATGGGTGGGTGGGCCATGAGACCGGATGGACCGATCTGGAATTGAAAGACCTCTAGTCCTATCATCTTTCTTTCAGCGGTGAGTCCTGACCCACACGGTGTGTTGAGAGACCCAGTCACTAGGGAAGACTATGCTGGGGTGGGGAGTTACCCGCCCCAATCTCTCCCCTCCTGGGCACCCCCCGTGCCAGCCTCTCTGCCGCCTGCCAGTGCCTTACCCATACGAATGGCCTATCAGAATGTTCCTCTTCTTTGCATATCGCTTGAAGACGGCCCTCATGTCCTCGGCCAGGGCGTAGAAGGTGTAGGCGGCCGCGATCTGAGGGGCGGAGCTAGAGCCATGTCCGGCCAGGTCCGGGGCCACCACCTCGTAGCCCAGCTTGCTGAAGAAGTCCAGCTGCTCCTTCCAGATGTCCAGGGAGCCGCCCACGCCGTGGATGAAGAACAACACCACGTCGCTCTGCGTCCCCTTGCAGCTGCTGATCTGCTTCTTGCAGTCGATGTTGACGACCTTCTTGGGCTTGCGCTTCCGGCGCTTGCCGGGCGCTGGAGCCTGCCGGGCGCCGGAGCCCGGGTTGGCAGCGGTGCCCTGGGTGGAGGCATTGCCGGCAACGTCCGAGAGCTCCAGTTCCATGGTGCTCTGGGGCTCCACAGGGCCGTTCTGGCAGTGCAGGAGCTCGGAGCGGATGGCATCGCCCAGGTTCTCGATCACCAGCTGCCCATTGCGGTAGAGGGTGATCTTGCGCTTACAGTGCACCACGCCCCGCTCGAGCCCCTCCTCGGGCCCCTCCTCGGACTGGCGGGTGGGCAGGGTGTGTTTCACCCGCAGGACCCTCCCGGGCTTCACCTCCAGGAAGCTGTAGCCGTCGCTGGACTCAACGCTGTCCACGGGCCCCACCGCGTTGGTTGTCTTGCCCATCAGGCAACACATGATCCCATCGGCGATACTGGTCAGCATGATGCTTCCTGGGAAGGGGCGAAAGGCAGGCCAGAAGGAGAGCTGTTAGCAAGGAGACCGACTCCCACTGAACCCATCCGCTCCCCCGGGGCTCCCGTCTGCAGCGGGGTGTGACTCAGAGGATCTGGCCTGTCTCAGGGCCGGAGAGCCAAGCAGCCGAGTGGGAGCAGGACACGACTGAGTCTGGTTCTTCTCTGCCCTGCACTGCGTGTCCTCGCCCTCTTTGACACCCTCTTTGTCACCCTCGCCCGAAATCAGAAGAAAGAAACCCCCAATGTGGCCCCAGGGGGCCTGATTCTGCTCTTACTTACACTGGTGTGAATCAGCAGGAAGTCGAGGCAGAGGAGTCGCCCGGGGTAAAGGAGATCAGAATGGGGCCCACGGGCTCTGGGCAATGCGCATTTCTCCTGCTTTGGAGATGGTAAGTGCGGAGTGTTAGCACAGACGCCCCCCCGGCAGAGACACTGCAAATGCCCAGATGGGGCACTGGCGACGTGATGCAGCCTGAGTCTCTCCTCGTGCTACTGGAGCTCCAGCAAAGTCACCTCCGGGAAAGTCAGAGGAGATTCAAGTCCCGTGAACGGTGTCAAAAACAGAACCCCGGTGTCCTGACTCCCAAAACACAGTAACAGCTCCCCCCCCCCCCCCCCCCCCCCCGCCCCCCCCCCCCGACACATGCTTTGCAGGCGATTGAGAAATACCCTTTGATTTATCTAGTCCCCTTTCGTCAGGACTCCTGGGCCTGACTTGCTGAGTGGCTGTGGATAAGTCCCTTCCATTGATGGCAACTGTGATTAAGCAAGTGTGACGCACAGCCAGCCCGGCTGGAGAGAAACTCAAGTGGCAATAAACCAGCGTCTAGATAGCAACAATCCCTGGCATCTCACAGCCACCCAGACTGGCAGAGACAGGCCCCAGAGGAGCTATGCATCTAGGTCACCACACACACACACACACTCATGCTAATTCTACTCCTTTGCTCTTGCCTAGCACCTACACACCCCAAAACACTTACAGACACACTCGTTAATCAGAACTTACAACAAACATGGGAGGAGAGGAAGATTATTACGGTCATTGGCACAGAGAAGGGACTCGCCTGAGCCCACAGGCCAGGCTGTGCCCAGCTGACAGTTTAAACCTGAAACATCCCCACCCTCTGAGGAGGGGCTGATTCTGCTAAGAAAGGGTTAAGTGGGTTCTGGACAGAAAGAAAGAGAGCGAGGATCTAGGGTGTGGGCTGAGCAGGCCTGAGGGAGGAACAACAGGTGTAGCCAAGCCTGAAGGGAAGGCTTGAGCTGGAATTTAGGTTACTGCTAAAGCCAAATCCCAGGAAGGGGCGAGTTTGGAATGCGGGCTGGGAAAGGAATCTGCTCGCAGAGCCGGACAGCAAGGGGAGTGTAAATGTATTCTGTGACACCCAGTTCCATTGCTGCTTCTGACGAATCACCCTCCCATCCCTCCACTGACACCCCTTCCCCTCACCCCGGTAACACGCACACCTTTGCTATCCCTGCTCAGCTCTGAATCAGCTCAAACTCTCAGGGAATCGTTTAAATCAGATTCTTTGACTTTTGCCAACAAAGAAACTCCCAAAGAAGAGCACATTCAAAAAAAATCTACATTTGAATTCTGGCCCTGAGTTAGCCGCTAAGGAAAGGCAGCTACCACCACCAACATATCTAGATTTGAATGGTCTGAATAATGCATCTCCCGTCAAAACCACCAGTACAAATATTGGGAGCTTGAAATTACAGGGAAGGGAGTTGGAGGGTTTAATTACAGTCATTCCCTAAACCAAGTCTGAAAACCATGTGGAAGGGGAGTTTGCGGGAGGTGTAACTGTGGCTCCCCTTCCTCAGGGGGCGGGAGGGATTCTTACTGGCGTCCCAGCCTCGCACCAAGGACCAGAGCTTAGAACTTGAAGGCCCAGCTGAGGATACAGATCAGTGCGAGACCATCCTGGTCCAGGCCACCCCCAGTAAGAGGACCCAGGCCAAGCTACGACGTCTGCCTTCACCATCCCAAACCAGCGAGAGCCTGGAGGGGGCCTCTCTTCGCCTGTGAACTCTCTGGAGCAGGGGCCATTTGGGCAACATTGAGCATTGCTGGTGTATAACAGGGCAACCAGCCAGCCTGCGACACCTGCCTGGGCTGTGGGACTGAAAAGGGGGAAAGCCCAGCTGAGAGCTGGTTGGAGAGGAGGGTTCCTGCAATCTTGAGCCTCCAGGTGGGAAGCCCGAGTCACTGCTCCCCAGAGAGGCTTCTGCAGGGAAAAGACTGTGGCCAGGTGGGGCTGGGAGTGGATTGACGAAGGTCCCAAGTGGGGTGGAAGAACTCTTGGGTGGACTCTTGTTATCCCAAAAAGGGGCCTGGACCCTGAGAGTGACCCTGCTGGAACGCTGAGAAGCCCCGGGAGGGATGGAAAACCCTGGTGAGGAGAAACCGGAGGCAGGGACCATAGAGCCCCCCTGGCCATGAGGGGGTGCTTTGGAGGGGCACTGCCTGCGTAGAGGGGCCCCGATCCTGACCAAGGCCTCCGGGCACAACCTATTAAATACCAATAGGGGATGGGATGTGGCGACTTGCCCCTGCAGCGCGCTGGTTCAAAGGCAGCCCAGGTTGGCAGGGGCTGACAGACGTAACCATCGGGTGGCCCCTATGTGAAATGAGTTGGTGGGTCTCCATTTAATCGGCACTACATGCCCCCGCCCCGCTGGCTGGCCGTTCTCAGGGGGGAGGCCAAGGGTGAAATAATCCTGGAGACTGGGCTCCTCTCTCGCCCCAGGGGTGGCTCTTCCAGCTCAGTGCTGAGACGTCAGCAGGCTCGGGAGAGGGGACGCTTGCCCATCACTGTCCCAGTTCTGTGAAAAAGCAGGTGACTTCTAGCTCCAGGGCTGCCAGTTTGCTCAACATCCACCTGTGTCCAAATCTAGCCGCTGTGAGCCAAGGCGACTGCGAACGTCCCGGCTGCTGCCGGTCAACAATGCGCTGGGGCGAAAGCAGCCGCGCTAGCATCCAGCTCCCGGGCCCCGTGTGTCTCTGGAGCAGGGTCTCCTAGTCCCCTCTCCCCCCAGCTGGCTCGCCAAGACAACAGTGGCCGTTCCCGTGTCCCAGTTAGACACAGAGCTGCTTTCCCCAGAGCGCCCTGCAATGCTGCGACATCCAGGAGAAACAGCCCATCCTATGCAAGTACTGGCCGCTGGAGTAATGTGTCGGAGGGCTGCAGTAACTCTACTGCCAGATGTAAGGTGCTGGCTCTTTACTGAAGAATCCTCATGTCCTCCTGGGTCCTCACCAGAGGTCCCCATGGTTGCAGGAGTGAGTCTCAATCCAGATCAGAAACTGCCGGGGTTGCTGGGTGTGCTGCAGCATCTTTGTGTCTGGAGAACTCTTCTGCCAGCCTGCGTCCCTCCTCCCGCCCGTCCGCAGTGGGCACGTGGGCCAAGCCAGTGGCCATGAAGAGCAAGAGGCACGGGGGGATTCCAAGCGATGCAGAGTCAGGGTTACAGGGAAAGCTGTAAAATACTTGTGCAACAAGCTTTCAACCCAATGCACAAATGTGGGGTAGGAAGGAGGGACAATGGCAAAGGTCACAGCAAAGGGTTCAAAAAAGAACTCGATAAGTTCACGGAGGACAGGTCCATCAATGGCTATTAGCCAGGCTGGGCAGGGATCGTGTCCCTAGCCTCTGTTTGCCAGAAACTGGGAAGGGGCGACAGGGGATGGAACACTTGATGATTCCCTGTCCTGTTCATTCCCTCTGGGGCACCTGACATTGGCCGCTGTCGGTAGACAGGATGCTGGGCTGGATGGACCATTAGTCTGACCCAGTCTGGCCATTCTTACGTTCTGTTCATACCTGCTCTGATCCCCCAGAGACGTCGCCTGCACCTGTCTCGAGGAGAGCCGGGGTGACTGCAAGCCAGGGACTCAGCTCAGCGTGTGTAGCTATGGTGTGTGGGTGTGTGGGTATGGTGTGATGGGATACACGGGAGAGTCGCTCCTAGCTGCTGCGGCACTGAGATGCTAGATTGTGCACTGGGGGGAAATTCACGCCGGGCCAGGAAGACAGCAAAGTTAGGCTCCCATGGACCGAAGAGGAACAGAGGCCTTGGGGGTTTTAAGTAGGGTGACCAGACAGCAAATGTGAAAAATCGGGACAGGGGGTGGGGGGTAATAGGAGCCTATATAAGAAAAAGACCGAAAAATCGGGACTGTCCCTATAAAATCGAGACATCTGATCACCCTAAAAGTGATACCTGGCCCCTCTGCACAGGGGTCAATTTCACCCCATATGCTTGGAGATCTGAACTCAGTGCAATAGCACCAGTGTAGCCACCCTCAGTGCAATGAGCTCCTACTAGCCATGCTCTCAAGTCCTGCAACCTGCCGCTCTAGGAGGTGGGCCAGGGTCATTATCCCTGTTACTGATGGGGAAACAGGCCCAGCGAGGTGGTAGGACCTTGCTCAAGGGGCAAAGCAGGGAACAGAAGCTGGGAGTTCCTGACACCCACTCTAATGCTCAGCCCTCCAGATAAAACAGTAGGTCAAAGGATCATCCCCACTGTTGGAAGAAGGACGAGGGGGATGGTGTCCTACAGTGAGATGGCCTTTGAGGGGGCGTGGCTTGCACCCCACCTGTGACTAATTAGCTGCCTCCCAGGTGAATAGTCTGAGGCCAGGTGATAAGATTCAGGTCACCTGGTCCTTGGCTACAAGGCTATCAAGCAGCCGCTGGGAGTGAGCCGGGCCAGCCCCTGTGGAGAACAGGGCCAGGTGTAGCTGCTGGATTCATGTCGAACTGTTGGATGTGGAGAAGCAAAACCCAACGCCGAAGAACGGGGACTGAACCGCTGCTGTTGGATGACCTGGCTTACGGGGGGGTGTTTGGTGCGCGCGGAGGGAGGCTGTTCCATGCAGATGGGAACAGGAGACGGATGCCCAGAGGGCGAGAGGAAGAGCTCGTCTATTACCCAAGTTCATCTGTAATCTGAATGCCAAGAGCAGTTACAGAGGGGATCCTGGGAACGTAACCTGGGTCGGAAGTGACTCTGACTGGCACAGCACAGACACCCACCATCCCCGCAGAGAGAGGCCCCAGGGCCCAGGTAAAGGATCCGCACCCAGATATCTGTGTCGACCTGACCCCCTCCCTGCAGGAGCCAGGCAGCCCGTAGGACGCAGTCCCTGCAGGGGGGCTCGGGAGATCCCCCCTCCCGCTGGGCAGGTTGAAGTGCATTTCTTATTTACCAAGCCCGGGCTGGTGCGTGAATTATTGATGCTGATGGGCTGTTAGGGCAGGAGAGCACAGCTGGATCCATTGCTGTGCAGAGGGGGCTGGTTGTTGAGAGCTCCCCCCGCCAGCCACTAATGCCTGCACTTACTGCCAGCCAGACACAAGTCCCTGCAGAATGGAGGCAGGGAAGCGCATGCTTCCAGCAGGGAATGAAGCGTATAAATTCCAGCAAGGCTGTCAGGAGCTGGCCACTTCACTCCACCAACGCACTTCAAACCCACCCGCCGGCAGGATGACAAGAGCTTTGTTCACAGACGGCAGGAGAAGGAATTAGTGCAATCAAATAAATCCTGGGGGACAGGTGGTCTGGTGGTTGGACCAGGGGGTGGAAGTCAGGACTCCTGGGTTCTGTTCTCAGCTTTGGGTGAGGAACAGGTGCTGGAGGGCAAAGCAAGGGACCCTGCCTCAGGACTCCTGGGTTCTAGACCCATCTGCAGTCTCCCACAGCTGAAGATAACGACCCCGCCCTGCCTCCCAGCAGGGACTGGTGTGGCTACACAGGTTCATCTTTGTAAGGGACCGGGAGGCCTTTGACGGGAAGGAAGGAGAGGAGCAGGGGGTGACTATAAGCTCGAGGGAAGAGATCCAAAACTTTTTTACATGTTGGATCCTGTGCTCTTCTGCCCGTAATGGCCTTGGCATTGCATTACAGACCCCCCCAGCACCCCGCACACCATCCAGACTGTATCAGCCATCCCCCACGCCACAGGGGCTCCGACAAAGAACATCCAAACGCACTCGATGGAGAATAAAACTTTCATCCATCAGAAATAACCTTCCCCCTCCCAGTGCCAGTCCAGAAGCTCTGATACCACGACGCTGGGCGCGGTACAAGAATCTGAGCGGAACAGACTAGATGTGCCACATGCCAGCTGAATATCAGCAGCTAGTCCCAGTAAGTGGTTTTGCCCAATCGGTCCCCAGCACAAGTGACCGGTCCTGGGGATTTCTCACCACAGGGGCAGCCTGTTTACCTCACGCAGCTCATCTGAGCACCAGTTCCCTTAGCAAAGTCAGAAGGGAGTTTCCTGTCAATTCCCTTCTTCCTTTTGGGATAAGTAGCTACAATTCAGTTCTCTCCAAGCTCTGAAATCAAGGCTCAGAAAGTGGAAACCCCCCCACATATGCCATGTAACAATCTGGACAGTGAAATGTACCAACAGGACTTGACATGTCGTCTCACCACAACTTCCCCCTGAATTCCTGACATCATGCCATTAGCCTAGATTGTGAACTCCCCATTGGTCAGGGACTGACTTACTGGTACCAGGCCCAACACAACGGAGCCCAGACACTGGCTGAAACACACACACCCCGCCCTCTGGCGAGGCCAGAGTCCAAATAATGAAACCATGGGGCTGCAGGTTTAGTTTTCCCATATTTTAGCTTGTGCCTGCTACAAACACACGTGCACACCATCTGCCAAGATCCATAATACACAGCACAAGTGTGTACGTGTTCCTTAATTCCTGAATTATATCCCGCAAAGATCATCCAAGGTACAATGTGCCCGATTCACTGGCACTTGTGTCACCCGTGCAAAGCAGATGCATGCTGCTACCCGATCGGAATGCACAGGGATCACTGGCGGTGCAAGGTAAAGGAGAATCAGGTCCCACGTCTAAAGCTGCCGCGTCCCTTTGCTATCATGTCCGTGTTAGCAGAACCCACGCGTCCCAAGGGGACACATTAAAACCTGCCTCCTGTCAGGGTGACGGAGCATATAAAGACCCAGCTGCTCTGCTTTGTGCACTGAATACAGCAGCACCTCCAATGGCTCCTGGCCCTCAGAGTCATGGAAGTGGGTAACTGGACCCTAAGCTCAGAGGGGGAGCCGTGTTAGTCTGGATCTGTAAAAAGCAACAGAGTCCTGTGGCACATTAAAGACTAACAGATGTATTGGAGCATAAGCTTTCGTGGGTGAATACCCACTTCGTCAGACACATGTAATGAATCCTGGGTCAGGCCCAGGTTAGTCCCCGTCTCTGCCCCAGCGAGGAAGAAAACACCAGTGGAGGCATTAGAGAACTTACCCTGAAAGCAGCCAGCCGGTCTCTCTCTTCCCATCACATGGTGGAGCAGCTACTGCAACCCTCACACAGGCCAGGCAATGTCAAGCCAGTGCCCTTGTGCTGTGATTTCTGGACCCAGCTGAGTTCATGTCTGGGCATCCTCTGCTCCCCAGCGCAGACATGCCTCAGGGGCACCCGTGCAGGATGCGGCACAATCCCTAGAATGCCAAGATCTTTCTGGCAGCTTCCTAATCCTTGTAACTGTTAATAGCTGCACTAAACCAGCTTGTGTCATCCACCCCAGTTCTTTTTGCTCTTAAAGGGACAGCCCCTTCCCCGGCTGACACAGCAAACGGGAGTCAAAGCAGGAGACTTCCCAGCATATGAAAAGAGGGGTCGGTGGGGTTAGACATGGGAATAACTGGGGGAAATGTTGGGGGTGGAGCCAGCAGCGTAAACTTGTTCTACTGACCCCCGTTTTCAAACCGTTGGTGGATGGGGCACCACCAGGATCCTGAGTTCTAGTCTCATCTCTGCCACTGATCTGATGTGTGACCATGGGGGCAGATCATGTCTGCTTTCTATGCCTCAGTTTCCCCATCTGCAGTAGCCTTGCAAAGTGCTTTGAGATCGATGGATGAAAAAAGTCAATGGAGGAGCTAAGCTGTATTATTGAGGATCAGGTTTAAAGGGAATTTTGTCCAGCTGTTTTAAGGTCCCCTGCCACAGTTGGTGTCTTGTGACCAGCAGGGGTCAGTTCTGTCCTCCCACTAGGTCAAATACCTTTGGTGGGAGTTGGGGAAACTTCTTCTCTTTTGATTAAATGCAAGTCAGGATCCTTACCAACATGGGAACAGCGACCACAAATTGACCGAAAACAAGCTGAGAAACACCTGTGTCCTATCGAAATACATTAACCGACACCAGAGGTCAGTCAGCACTGCCCGGCGCCTTCGGCACTTGGCACACCCGGGGCCAAGCAGATTTAACAGCCTCCTACACAGAGATGGTAGCTTGCTGCACTCAGCTGCAGGACGAAGAGGAATCGGACCCTCTTTCCTTACCTGACCAAAGGCAAAGGGAGATGCGTACACACCTTCGCTTGTTGGGAAAGGACACACCTTGCCATGACATGGCACTCAGCTATCCAGAGCCGGACTGGAACCCCCAGCTGGGAGAAGCCCTGACTGCCTTTATGATGAACAGGAGACACTTTGCTCCGCAGTGCTGCAGGTAGTATTGGCCTGCTTTGGAAGACAGGCAAGTTGGTGCCAGACTTGGGCTGGTGACCAAGGCCCCATTAGAAGAGTTAAACTGACACTTTGCACCAAATGTCTCGCCTGGCACAGGCCTGGGGCCCTGTCAGAGCAGAGGACGGCGTCTGAGCTTCTGAGCGGTGGAGACAGCAGTGAGGTATTGTCTGAGCACTTGCTCCAGGGCAAGATGGGATTGCAATTGCCACCCTCGCCCCTGCAACAGCGCTGCAAGGAAGCTGGTGCAGGACAATGTGGGCATGGGGGAAACGAGACTACCCCAGGGGGCCGGGAAGGACTGGCCACCGCTCCAAATCTGGGCTTTGTTATGGAAATGAAACGGCAACTACCTCCTTGGCCAGGAGTCAAGGGCTGAATGGGGCCCGAGCTCCCCACCTACCCCAGAAGGGGGCTGCCAGGGCAGGGCTGGGCAGGGCAGAGGGCCCTGCCTCAGAGAAGGTAACTCTGCTACTGCCCATGCTGACCCTGCTCCGAGGGTAGACAGGCTGTGGTCACCAGGCAGCATTGAGCCCAAAGGGTTAACGGTTCAAGCCCTGTTCTCATGCACCTCTGGTTCTGTTTGTTTGTTCTGAATACAGACAATAATTAGCCTTTTAATTAAATGAGCCTCTGAATGAGAGCAGCAGATCCCACAGCCTGGCCTCCCTTCCCCCTGGCACGGCGGAAACCGACTGCCCCGTTCTGCCTTTGTCTCACTTGGCTAAATCCTCCCTCACCCCTTTGGGGCACCAGGCTGCAGGCTTAGTAGCCTGGATGGGAGACAGAAGAGGCCCATCGGTACCAGGGTCACTTTGAGGAGAGTTTGCCTTGGCTGCTTGGGGGGTCACTGGGGAAACAGAGATTTCTGGAATGCCCCTATAGAATATATACCTCCCCCTGACCCCAAATAAATCCCTCTCATTCTGCCCTTTCCTCCCCTCCCTGTGAGGCTCTCCAAGCCATGTACACACTTGAATTTTCCCAATACCCCTGTAAGTCGGGTATTATCGCCCCAGTGTTACGGACAGGGAAACTGAGGCATGGGGTGGGGCACAGAGGTCACATGGTGATTCAGCAGCAGAGCCAGGACTATAACCCCGAAGTCCTGACTCCAAGCCCGCCGCTCTAACTGCTACAAGTGCTCCTGCCACCCTCAGGCTGTGGATTTCTCCCCTTCCTGCCTTCTCTCCCCATCCCTCTTTGCAGTGCCCCTATGTTATTCATCTCTCAGTGAGCCTCGTTTCCTTCCTCAAGACCAAATGCCATCAGAAGGGAGTTAATAAGGCCTTTGATCTGGCAGCGCAGGACTGCGGCTCTCAGCAAATACTAATGGACAGGCTGCAGCGGGAGCGGAGCGGCTAAACGGATAAAGCGTCTCCTTCCCGCCTGCATTTGCTGCGGCTGAAGAAACCTGCTTTTCACAGGCTGAGCTGATCTCTTAAACGCTTTTGCAAGGCTGCTCCTTCCACTGCTGCATGGATCCCGCCGCTTCGTCACACACCCACATCCTGCTGACACTGTCTTCCCCACGGCCAAGATGGTGTTCACAGCTCCTCCACCGGGGGCCGGGGGGAAGGAACCGTCTGGACCATTTTACCTGCCCAGGCACAATCCTTACTTGGCCTCCCTCCCTTTCCCGTGAAGATGGATCAGGACAGCTGGGGAGGTCTCCCTTGCCCATCAAAAAAATGCACTCTCCCAGGCAAGCAGATTTTTGCAAGATTGCACACATGTGTATGAGCCAACCCCCACTCTCTTCAGTTCCCCTGCAAAGCAAGGAGAAGCTGTGACCATCAGGCTGAGCAAGACCCAGACTTCCTCAAGAGGAAAGGAGTGCTGAGTCTTGTCTCTGACTTGCTCCTAATGGCTCAGTCTTACCCATCTCTCCCTTCAACAGGTCTCTGCGGCATCTTGGCTCACCTGATCCTGGCCCCCAGGATGCCAGATTAACTACAGCTGTTAGTGGGTTACAGACAGAAATCCTCCCTTCCCAGTGCTCCCCACCCCTGCTGAATTGGGATCATTGATCACTGAGCCTGTCCAGAAGAATCCTGCTGTTGCTTCTCTAGTTCCTTTCCTACACGGACCTCAGAGCAGACATTCATTAATGCAACTTTACTCACCCGCCACCTCCCAAGAGGTCTGTGCTACCCCATAGTACAGCTAGGGAAACCGAGGCACGGAATTTACACCGTGAGTCAGGAAGAGAAGTGAGACCAGATCACAGGAAGCCTGCCTGCCAGCTCGCTGCTCTAGCCACGGGGTGACACATGCTGAACGAATAACATGGCTATTACATCAGCTGCAGAGAAGAAATAAATCCAAGGGGTGGTAGAAATGGGAGTTTTCAGCAGTTCACTACAGGGACACTTACTCACTCACATGGGGCTGACCTGCTCAGCAGATTCGGGGGTAGGGCACTCAGTCCTGCCCACCTCCTCTCCATATTGCCAGTGGGGCTCTAATCACGTTTGAGAGGGACCCCTACTGAAAACCCCAGGAACCAAATCATCGAAAGGCTTCCAAATCCTCCCCACACATCAGAGTGAAGACAGGATGACAGAAACCAAGGCAGAGCTGGTCTAGTTCACAACCTGCTGAGACAGCCCTTGGAAGATTTTCTCCCTAATTCTTCCCATTGTGCTGGGTGCCTGACTCCCACCTGGCAATGCTCAGCGTGGGACAGCGCTCAGCCATCAGCCCTGACAACCGGCAAATTAGCACAGCTGCAAAACCCAGAGTCAGCTAAACTCAGCTTCTAATGAGGCTGGACTGTGATACGGAAAGGCAGAACGGAAGGAAGCCGGGTGCAGTGCAGGGATCGTGGTCTGGAAGGAGACCCCCTCGGCCTTCTCTGCACTAACCTCTTTCCTAGATTCTCTCCCTCTTGCACTGCTCATACCCTACTGAAATGGTGGGAGGATCAGTGTAGCCAGAGCTGGAGTATATTTAAACCACAGGCTCAGAGGTGGGCTACAGGATACAGTGCTTATAACACCAGTAGGAGCATCCCTACTAGGGTTCCCAATGTTGCTGGTGCCAGTGGGGCTGAAGCAGTGGTAGCCATGGGGTGCAATCTTTGCTTAGATTTCCCTAATAGAGCCAGGGCCCATGAGCGACGGAGTCAGTCTCAGATATCGCCCTGGAAGATGACTCCACCATCCTTTCCCCATTGCAGAATCTTCCAGTTGAGAATCTCCAAGCCCTTTGCATGCTTTAAGTTGCACATCACCCTTGTAAGCAAGGCATCCTCCCCCATTTTACAAATGGGGAAACTGAGGTGCAGAGAGACATGACTTGTCGAAGGTCACAGAGGGAGCCGGTGGCAGAGCCTGGAATAGAATCCAGGAGTCCTGACAGCCAGTCCTCTGAACTCCTAGGCTACCAGGAGCCAAAGACCTCAGACCTCACCAGAAAGGTCATTTTCCCGGGATTTCCAATAAGGGTTTGGATTTAAGCTATGCCCTCAATAACACGAGGTATTAATGATCTCCGTATGGGTAATAGACTAGTGAACTTAATAGGATTTCTGGCTGATCTGCTAGAATTTGATTCATTTACCAGGATAAACTCAATTAGCCCATCTTGCTCATTTCCAGACCTGATTTCCTTGGAAACTTTCCATCACCATGTCTCAGGCAGGGACTCTGTTAGCTGGAGAGAGATTCACTGGGAAGCAAATTCTCCTGCCTCTTCTCACCTCCTGACTCCAGATACACAGAGCAGCTCTCCAGCCTTCTCACAGTTGCTACCTGTCCCCATGTGGCTCATGGGCCTTCTCCGTGGTGCTAGCCCAAATCCTGCAGCAGGAAGGCTGCTTGTGCTGCAGATTAGAAGCCAGATATCACCATTGGCAGCAATGACACTGCTTAAGTGCCTGAGGCCAGCAGAACTAGGGGCCTGATCCAGAGTCCACCGAAGCCAATGGGAAGGATCAGAACCTAGGTCCCTAAGGAGAAGGGAAGCTGATAAATGCTTCTTTGGCTTAGGCCACGGATTGATTCTCAACCCCCTGCTGCCCATTTAACTCCTCCCTGCCCCCCCTCCCTACACTAGGCACAGATCAGGGGTGTTTGCTGACCAGGCAGAAAGAGGCTGAAGGAGAAAAATATAGATCAGGCAAAAACAGATGTGCAGAATGATGAAGCACCTCTCGGTGACAGAGCCCAAGCAATCACGTGTCGGTACTGGGACGTTCTTTCCACACTGTGAACTTTGAACATAGACGGAGCCCTCCCCACTCCCCAGTCTGTTCCTGACCTAACCGACTGACAGCGTCTTGGAGCCATTATCCCACCCCTTAGAGGAGGAGGAAACACTGCATTGGGGGAGGAAGAGTTAACTGCACAATCGACCAGAGAACTGGAGGAAAAGGATATTCCAGAACGGAGGCAGGCCCCCTCTGAACAATACAGGGCTGTTTCCTTTGAAGCCTCTTCAGCTGGGACACCTTTGCTCTTATATACCCAGCAGGGAAGGTTACTGGGAGCCCAGCAAACTCCAGTGCCGGCTTGCTGCTCAAACCAACACCTCCCTCCCTCCCCCCCGCCCTCCTACAGGACAGGGCAGGGGATTGCTTCCAAACCCCTTCCTGATGATTAGCTTGGCGCTCCCAGCCCTTGCTCAGTAAAGGAATTCCTGGAAGCTGAGGAAAAGCCACCCAGCAAGTGTGGCAGATAAATATGGCATTTATATGAACCCTTCAGCTGCTGCTCTCAGAGCACTCCACTCGGGTGGGGAAAATCCCCCAGCAAGTCAGTGGCAGAGCTGGGAACTGTCTCCAAGTCTCCCACCTCCACCTCCCCTGCTCGAACCACCAGAGAACTCTGCCTTCCTCAAGGGCAGCCAAAACTCCAGGCCTCTTCTCTCCAGAGGATGAAAAGACTGAAAATGAAACCATATGGACTGTACAGAACTTTGTAAAGATGCTGGTAACCATGGCGACAAGCCCTGGGTACATTCATCTGCCATCCCCAGCACAAAGAATTGAGCACCAGTTACATAACGCCAGTCACAACAGTGAGTCAGGCGCAACGAGCGTTATATAAACCCCCTTGTCTCTGCATCCCTGCCCCCTGCATAACCCGCCTGGGATAGGCTCAGTCGAAACATCACAGAGAAGGGATGGAGCAAAGTTGGAATCTTCTGCTTCAAGCCACTGCAGGGGCCTCGGGCTTCCTCTCCCCGAAACCCCTTTCATTAAGACTCTCGACAGAAATGTTACCACACGACCTCCAGAAGTCAAGACGGTATCAATTCAGCAGTCACAGTTCACTAAGGGCTCATCCAGACTGCAGAAGCAACTGTCTTGGGGATGGGGTTACCGCACGGTAGCCCCCAGACGGGGTTATTACAGCGTTTGAGCTCTCTTGTGTGGATGAGACCAAAACAAGTTATAAGCATCTTCCCTGCCAGTACCACAGCTTCCCCTGGGAAAATGAGCCCTGATCCTGCAGTAGAGAGATGCCCAGGACCACCATGACGCTGAGGGGTAGTCCTGCAATAGAAACAGACACTCTTGTCTGCTCTCCAAGCCCAGGCTTGGTCTCCGAGCTCAGCTCTTGGGCCTTTTGCATTTGAATCACAAAGCTACTGCGGAGCTCCCTGACTTCTCTTCTCCCTGTCTTCCTCCCCCACTTCCAGGATGTTCGTGCCTGGCAGAACAGACAGGCCGAGGAAAAACAACTTACTGACCTACTTTGAGCTGAAACGCCTTGAATTTTATATAACGTGATGGCAAAACATCACAGTCAGAGAAAAAGAGGGCCCAGATGCAAAGGGCGAGCTGGAAGGCAAGAAAAATGAATCCAGTAACACTACGGTCATGCGTGCAAGGCTCACAGTACATGGAGTCAGTATGTCACATCAACACTTATACCGTACCCACCCCCAGAGAGGTGCTGGGCTAACAACCACCATCAACACCCTACTATACGGGATGACTAAGGGCCAAACCATCCCCTATGTGGGCTGTTCCAGGCCAGGATTTGCAAGGTTCCCGACTGATCATTCCATCAGGGACCTGGGTTTGCCTGCTCACACCAGAGGAGGGGGTCCCCAGAACTGCCTCCTGGCTTCTCTGGACAGCCACCAAAGCGCTGCCCCCCACAACTGAGATTGCCCGTCCTGCCTCTTTGGAAGGCTTGGGGGGAACTAGTATAAATGAGAATGCCAGCAGGTCAGCTTTCATATCCAGCTGGCATTCAAGTTGATGGAAAGCGTCTTCCCCTGTTCTGCCCACAGTGCAGAATCCACAGGCCAAAGGGTGGGAGGGGGGTGGAAATGTCCTTTCACAGCCCCTCTGCATCCTTAGCTTTGGGCTCATCTTTGCTCACAGAAGTCACGAGGAGTGTTTGACCCCAACAGATCAACCAAGAGTATTATTCACTGGGGAGCATGTCTAATGGTTAGAGCAGGAACCTGGAAGCCAGGAGATCTGGGTTCTTCTCCTGCTTTGCCACTGACCTGCTGCATGACCTTGGGAAAACTCACATCCCTTTTTGGTGCTTTAGTTTCCCACTCTGGGAGTAATATTTGCAGGGGAGTTGTGGGACTTAATATTTGTAAAGTGCCATGGAAATGGAGAGAGACATTAGAAGTGCCAAAGCTGGAATTCTAATTGCAATAATCATTTGCTCCTCTCTCGTCCCTTCCATCCAAGAATCACAACTATGAATGGCGCTAAACAACACCCCAAGGAACATGCAAATATTGTTATTCTCCCTCCCCTCACACCCTCTTCTCCCCCCCCCCGTGGAAAAAACTGAGGTACAGAGAAAACATTCAAATGTAATGCCAATTAAACAGGGATCTCTAATGAGCACACAGGAGCTAACAGTTTGCACCACTAATTTTAGTGAGCCATCTCACTGCCTTTTAAGCAATGTTCCCACTGGGGAGGGAGCAAACATTCTGTATCGGGAAGGCTAGCACCTGTGTTTTTTACATTGTGCCTGGCTTCTTGTATGCCAGAGGTTCTCAAACGTTTGTCCTGGTGCCCCCTTTCACACAGCAAGCCTCTGAGTGCGACCCCCCTAATAAATTAAAAACACTTTTTTATATATTTAACACCATTATAAATGCTGGAGGCAAAGCGGGGTTTGGGGTGGAGGTTGACAGCTCGTGACCCCCCCAGATAATAACCTCGCGACCCCCGGAGGGGTCCCGAACCCCAGTTTGAGAACCCCTGTTGTATGCTGATTGTATCACTAGTTGGTTTATTAGGATGCTGGGGAGTATTTGGGAGAATTTTGCAAGCAATAGAAATGGGATCCCCAGAGAGTCAGATCAGCTTGCAGGTCTCACCAAGCCCTGAAAGGTGAAATTCTCAGCATACACAGGGACGTCGGTGCTGGAACTAGGGGGGCTCCCGCACCCCCTGGCTTGGAACGGTTTCCATTATAGACAGGGTTTACAGTTTGGTTCAATGGCTCTCAGCACCCCCACTACAAAACTGTTCCAGCCCCCTTGCACAGGGATGCAATTAAAATATGCGGCATCCTTGCAAGAAGCGGGGGAGGGGAAGTCCCATAGCCAGTGGCAGGACTTTGCTTTGGGCCCCACAGAAGGACAATACAGACAAATTATGTTCAGAAGAGAAATGGCATCGCACAAAAATAAAAGCCTCTGTAACATGCCAGGCAGGTTGGGAGCCATGGCTAGCTAGCTGCCACACAAGACCTAGAGAAACACAAAAGATCATGCAATGCACAGTGAAACAACCTGTATCTGACCCTGCCTGGATTTAGTGGTCAGTTCACCCCTTCATCTTCCCTTCCAGAGATATTCTGCTGGTTCACCCTTTCCCCTTGTTGTCTCCCCCCCCACCCACACACACAAAATGCAGAGCCGCAAAATAACCCAGCTGCAATTCCTGAAGCAGCAAATGTCACAGCCCTGAACGACAGAAAGTAGCGAACCAGTTGGAGAAGGAAGGAAAAAAAAAACCCCAAACAAGTCCAAATCAATACATTAAGATGCCCCCTCTGCCTCCTTCCCAAACCAAAAATCCAAGCAGATCTGCAACGCACGGCAACAGTGGTGCCTTGCTCAGAGCCAACGATAATTTACTGCAATTGCATCACAACAGGAGATGCATGCCCCTAAGTTTTGCTGGTGGGTAGCTTTTTCCCCTGCCTAAGCATGCATGGATAATACAGCTATTTATGTGCAAACAACCTGGCATCACTCGGACAGTTACCGCCTTCCCCTAGTCTCCTGCGATCCGATTTAACGCCTCTCAAATCCCTTTTGATCTTAAGCTTCCGAGTGGGTCTTTTGGCCATTTTGCTCCTCGTGCAGAATACCTCCCTCCTCCTTTCCCCGGTGCATGACCCAAATTCCAGCTGTACATTCAGTCCCCTGTACAAATCGAGAGAGACAGAACATAATGCTCACCTCATTTATTGACAAGAATTGTCAGCGGTTGAGAGTGCAAATAAAAGGATTAATCTTGAAGAAAGCAAAAAGGGGGGAGGGAGAAAAGCCCAAGTCAGCAGCCGCCAGTGCAAGGAGCTAGCGCTGGTGGGATGCTCCGCTTCTGAGATGCTCTGATTACATTTTTTTTTTTTTTTTGCATGTGCAGTAAGAACGATGGAGCCGTCCCTTCAGCTAAAATCATCTGCTTTAAAATGGAATCTCTCCTCCCATCTTCTTTCCATGAACCATAGTGGAGGGGAAAACACCATAGCCTGGCTCTGGGGGATTTGGGGGACCTATGTGCCCTTGTATTCTGTAGCCATAGAGAAGCCCCTTCAATCCCTCCCACCGAGGAGGAGTTTCACGCTGACAGATAGGAAATCTTACCAATGGAAGCAAAAAGTCACCCAATTTACAGCCTATTGGAGAGCTTGGGAGAGAAAAAGGGGCAAGGGGACATGCCTTCCCCTCTAGGCCCTGGCATGGGGTGGAAAGTGCACTAGTCCTGAAGCTGGGAACCAGGACCTTTTTTTCAATTGCATGAGGGCGTCCCGCGTCTCTTGACACATCTCGAAGGAATCTGGCTATGTCTGTGACAATTTGGCCGTTAATCTCCCGAAAACACATTACTGCCAAGATCCTTCCAATTCATTCATATGATTTGATGAGTGTTGCCAACTCTCACGATTTCATCGCAAATATGTGGTGCTTTTTGTAAAGCAGCAGCTCTTGGATTCACATGATTACGTGAGAATCTCAGCTGTCCTGTAAAAACAAAAGTAAATTTCTGGCCCTCATTGTTTGTGCAGAAAAGTTTGAAAACATGACCCCCTGAAGAATAGGACACTAAAAGCAAATAAAAAGATCTTATGAGTTTGGGGGATGGAGGGGGGCTGACTGATTCGGGTTTTGAGTGCTTGAGGATGGCAATATACAAAATGCAAACTTTCTTCTGACAAGCCAGCTATGTTTGCCTTCACCAATGGAAAGGAATGTTCTGAAAACAAGGCCTTTTCTTTAATGGTCAGACCAGGCAACCAGGAGCCAGGATTCCTGGGTTCTACTCCTGACTGCTGCCGACTCACTGTGTGACCTTGGGTGAGTCACTTGGCCTTTCTGTGCCTCGCTTTCCCTGCTCTGTAAAATTAGGATAATTATATTCACCTATACAGGAATGATTGGAGAATTAATTCTGTTTATAAGGTGCCTTGAGGACATTTTTTGTAAAATATTATTATTTTAAAGGGAGTGTCTGGATTAGATTTTTTTGGAGGGGGGAGGGGGAAGATGCTGGCCCCTTTATATCTGCTAGCTGGTTTCCCCATCAGTTTGTACTACATTTAGTATATTATCATGGTGTCCACTATGGCTATAGAAAAGTTTTTCTTATATGGGCATGACATTTAAGGCATCCAAAATCAAAGAGCAATAATGAATAATCAATTACCTGTGATATAAAGTAACTGAAAGTGTGGAACTGATTATTTTTCCATCCAGTAATCAGTAGCATGGAAACAATTCCTGCTCCACCTATGGATCCACGGCTTGCCGTGAATTACATTTTCCAAATTATGTTAATGATTTATTTTGTCTCAAGGACTTCTGACCAAATGTGCTCAGTTTACAAGTAAAACAATGCTTTTTCTAACTACCAGTGCTGCGAACCTAGTAATTCTGATCCAGATAAAGTCTATCATAGGTGTTGGTAACACGTTACTGACCTCTCTGCTGGATTCTGGAGCTGAACTGTAGTAAACAGTGCTTTTGATAATGTGTGAACAAAAGAGAATGCTGCTCGCTCTCCGGTCGCTAGATGCATTGGCTGTGAAGGGCTAATATCAGCAGATATGACTGATACACACAGGAGATAGATTTGTGAAGCAAGTAGATGCAATTCTGAAATTGTCAGTTTTCTGACTTCCCCATATTATTATTAAATTACCCCTTTTCCTAGACAGCCAGAGCTAAATTGGAACAGGGCTTGATCCTTTCCCCACTGACCTGAATAGTGCAGGATCGAGTCTAGAGAGAGAGAGAGCTCTAACAACTCTGCTGCTGGTTCCCATTAACTTGAAGAAAAAGCCATGAAAACAGGGGATCTTTCAAATCATCCCTTTTTTGTTACTAAAAAATTGAGTTACTAAGTGAAAGTAAAAAACAGTGTATACTACATACTCCAAATCAGCATACAGTGTACCTACATTGGATAATCTGCTGTAGTTTTTATTCCTGCAATAATTTACCAAATAGTTTAATCTGGGGAAAGCACGAGTCTATCTATACAGTTGGACAGAGTAACTGGGCCAAGAACAGCTGCTTTACAAACATCCAACCTCATGACTCCTCGGGGGAAGTAGTAGTATCATTCCAGGCACAAAGTTGTTGTTTTGTTAAGTGACTTGGCTAATATCATAGAGCAGTTCTGCAATGGAGGCAGGACTAGAATCCAGAAGTCCTGACTCCCATTCCCTCCACTAAGTACAAGACAATATTCATCTCCAATTCTCTTTGTTCTTTGGCAGCTCCCATTATTCCAATAACATGATCAGGGAATGAAAAGCCCTGATACACCAGCACATGGCTATTCCAGGCATATATCTAGTGAGTGCATAATTAAATGATAACCCTAAGAGGCCTAGCAATGAGGAAAAGGGCAAAGCATCTCCCACAGCCATAACGAGCACCAAGCCTGTGCACTTTTGTGTCACTTCCACTGCACAACCCCTGTGTCTCTCAAATCGGTGTTTCAATCCTGGAGCTAACAGAAGCAAAGAAACAGCCCAGAACTGTTGCCAGCAAAATCATTTTGACAGAAAATGTATTAAGAGTTTTTTAATAATCCATCATGGCAAAGAGCCCACAGCCCTGTGTGTTGTGGTGACGACGGATACACTAGGGTGGCCAGACATCCGGGGAACTGCAGGACAGTTCCTTGTTTATGAACATCAGTTCTGTGCTTCCATCTCCGTTTCTGAGGGATGAGGGACAGGGACAGAGAGAGACGTGATAAGAACAATGGAAGGGATCATATAAATGCAAATTATGATTTACAGTCAGTTGTATCTAGTGTTAGAACAGGGAAGGCTGGGAGTCAGGACTCCCATGTTCTACTATTCCTTGCTGGAGGTGCATGTGTGGTCCAGGGGTTAAAGTAGGGGAATGGCTTCTTTTCTCAGCCCTGCCATGGACTCTGCACAGCCTTAGGTAAATCTCTTCTCTGTGCTTCAATCCCCCTGTCTGAAAAATGGAGACACACCTACCTGACAGGAGGGAACGGGGATTGGAAAGCTCAATTCATTGTTCGCAACCTGCTTTGGGTAAGATGTGTAAGTGCATCAGGCACCCAACCACTCTTGAAATTCAATGGGAGGTGGGTGCCTAACTCCCATAGGCTTTTTTTTAAACGTCACCCTTCAATGCCACTGGACGAAAGGCATCATATACGGATAAGGGATTCTATGAAATATTATTATTGCACAGTGTGTAATATGACAGATGAGGAGCTACTTACCCCATTGGGTAGAGGGGAACATCTCACACTGTGGTTAAGGCATCACATACAGAAGCTTTGCTTAGCTGATGCTTAATTCAGATCCTCTCCAGGCACCAAACCCTTGTGTTACACAAAATGTCAACCACTTAGTTTTCACTCACTGCCTTCACCCTATGCAATAAACAACTTTGAATGAGATCTGGCTTTTCAAAGGTGACTCACTAACAATAGTCTTCATCCTTGTTTATGTCAGACCACTGGCTTGATTTTTCAGAGATTCTGAGCATCCCCATATTGAGTTCAATGAAGGCAGAAGATCAGTCCCAGTGATATCGCATGACTTGAACCTCTGGCAGGTCTAAACTCAGGGCTCCAGAAGTGAACAGCAAATTGCAGTAACTCGGTTCACCACACAGGGCCAAATCCAGCACTTCTGTAAGCTGATCAACCCCACTGAACCCAATGAGAGTTGCTCCCGGGTTAAATCTGGCCTTTAGTGCACCATTTAAAGACCAGATTGGGATTTCCATAGCTGCACCTTGCACCACTGGTTCATACTGGGCCTTTGGCTCCATAAAAGGTGCCCTCTCCTCTGTGTGCCCCAGGTGCCAATGAAATTTCATGCAGGTTTCTTTGGCAGGAACTGGAGAGATGTTTTGGGATGGTTGTCCCCACCCTCTCCAGGAAACTCCCACTTCAACCAGACTCAGGCCACGATCTTGCAAGTCATTCTATGTGGACAGTCTCTTGTACCTGCACGGAGCTTGTGACAATTCCTAGCCTCCCGCATCTCTAACTATTACAGGGGAGAACCCAAGAGTACTGACTCCCCTGCGCTAACCCACTAGACCCCACAGCCAGGGATACAACCCAGGAGTCCTGGCTCCCAGTCCCTCCACTCTAACCACTAAACCCCGCTCCCCCCACATAGCTGGGATGGAACCCAGGAGTCCGGGCTCCTAGTCCCTCCACTCTAAGTGCTAGACCCCACAGCTGGGACGGAACCCAGGAGTCCTGGCTCCCAGTCCCTAACCACTAGACCCCGCTCCTCCCACATAGCTGGGACAGAACCCAGGAGTCCTGGCTCCCAGTCCCTCCACTCTAACCACAAGACCCTGCCCCCCTCCCCCATTGCTGGGACGGAACCCAGGAGTCCGGGCTCCCAGGCTTTAACCCACAGGCCACCCTCCTTCAGGGCAAGGGGCGGGGCCCGTTTCCATGGCGACCCCCGGCCCGGGGGGGGCGGGTCTGAGAAAACAGGGCAAGGCGGGAACAGGGCCTGGGGCTCAGCGCACCCCACGCAGCGCCTCGGCTTGGCGCGGAGAACTACAGATCCCAGCAGCCCTTGCGGCCTCGGCGTGACCCGGAGAACTAGATGTCCCAGCAGCCCTTGCGGCGCCCCAGCCCCGCGTGGCCGCGGGTTGTGATAGGCCCGGCGGCGGGAGCCAATAGGCCCGGGCGTTGTTTGGGGGGGACGATGGCTTTCTTCACAGGCCGCCTGGGCCGCCTCTGGCCTCTGCCTCCCGGGGGCAGGTAACGCGCGGCTGCCGGAGACCCCCCCCCGGGGGGCTGAGTGGGGGAGGGGCAGGCCAGGCCGGGCCGGGGGCTGAAAAGGGGGACTGGAAATGGGGTGAGGGGCAGGACAGGCTGGGAGGGGGGCAGGAGAACAGGGACTGGAAATGGGGTGAGGGGCAGGACAGGCTGGGAGGGGGGCAGGAGAACAGGGACTGGAAATGGGGTGAGGGGCAGGACAGGCTGGGAGGGGGGCAGGAGAACAGGGACTGGAAATGGGGTGAGGGACAGGAGGTGAGGGGGACAGGGCAGAAAAAGGGGGACTCAGGAGGGGGGACAGGAAGTGAGGGGGAGGTCAGAGCAGAAGAAGGGGGACTGGAAATGAGGTGAGTGGAAGCTGAGGGCAGGAGAGAGGAGGTAAGTGTGGCAGGGAGGAAGGGGTGGAGTGGGGGACCTGGCTGCAGATGGGGAGGATGGGAGGTCAGAAGCAGTGATGACTATCTGATCAGAGGGGTGCTGTGTGTCACTGCATTGGCAGAGCCAAGAGAGAGATGGATGACCACAGTACGGGGCAGGGGAGTGTCGTACCATTGGCAAAACTGTGTTGCCGAAGCAGGGCCAGCATCTCTCTTCACTATGTTTGGCTTGAATGAATTATCAGAGGCCCTTATTTAACCAGTTATACCTCCAGAATTGCATTATTAGAATGAAGTCTCAATCCCTCCCTCCCCCCGTTCTGTGTCTTACACATGGTGCTTAGATTCCAAACTCTAGGTCATCGTCTTACTTCCTGTTAACCTCTTTCTGTTGTTTTTTCACTCTACCAAGATTCTTCCTGCTGCAGCGTATTGCAGCCTCCCCCTCGCAGCCCAGGACAATTTCCATCCTCTCAGATGCTTTGGGGCAGCCTCCAAGCACCAGCCTGTCCTTCAGATCTGCAGGCATCTTCCAAAGCCTCCCTAGACACCTGTCACCATGGAGCCTTCAACAAATACGCACCAAGGCACGCGGGAATGAATATCAACCAAAGAACCTCAAGCGCAAGCGGACCCATGGGTGGATCAAGCGTATTAGAACTCCCAGCGGGATCGAGATAATCCTCCGACGCATGCTGAAAGGCAGGAAATCGCTGAGCCACTGAGTGTTGTAGCTGCAGGATCTGTTGAGCATGAAATGTTTCAGTCAAGCCTGAATAATCATCCGCAACGCAGACCTTTAGAGTGAACCAGCCTGAGAGTTTGCAGTGACATAGACTTCTCTGTGTAACACCCATGAGCGACTGACTATTCCCATCATGTTATAACATGTGGTGAAGAATTACTGAGTGCTACTTTGACAGATGTGGGATGCTGGTTTTATTTTCCACTGGCTTCACTTGATGGCTAATTATTTTAATGGCAAAATTATTACAACTGGTGGGAGTAGTTCTAAGGTAAAAATTGTGCATCCATGAGGCGTAATTACAAAATAATAAAAAATCATATCAAGCTTCCTGCATTAAGTTTGTTAATGCAAAGCTATAGGGGAAGAAAAATTGTTTTACTTCTCTTTTTTTTCTTGTGGGAGTAGCAGGCACACTTTCTTCTTTCTCTAGAAGCTTTAAGGGATGAGTTTTCAATCTGTGGATGTGCAATTAGCATTAACCACAAGGCAAGGTCTGTGACTACTCCCCAACGTACCCAGCGAACAGTATGCTGTTCACTCCACTCCACTCCCCACTCCTTAGAGGACCCTATCTAAGGACCCTATCTTGCAATGTGCTGAGTGCCCTCAGAGCTGTTTGAAGAAAATGAGCACCTTGCATGACTGGAGCCTAAAGCAAGCATGGGGTAGGGTTCTTTTTTCTGTCAGTTTAGGGCCAAATCTTGCAAAGGAATATGTGCCCATGAAGTGTCCCGTTGCAGAAAGTGGGGCTCCAGGCAGCCACAGAATCTACTTGCGTAGACTTAATTGCAGGATCTGAACCTAGTGGTGGAGCTGCAGTCCTGTTATAAACTACAGCAGCAGTGCATGTTGATTTTGTTTTCCTGTTGCTCTGTTAGCAAGAATTCCTTTTGTCATTGGGTAAAGATTCCAATGCCCAGCTTCTTAATGGCACCTGAAGAGCGCCCCAACACCTCACTTAGCACACTTTGGCTTAGTTTGCTGCTGTGTGGGGGTGAAATTCACATCTGTGCCCAAGAGCCCATGCAGGGCCCCTCTGCATTGCCTAAGTTTTCCACTTAGTCCCTCAGTTTAACACTCCTTGGAGCATAGGCTTTGCAAAGACCTTCTGTACTGGGGTGAATTTCACACTGTGTGTGAGAGACTGTGAGAGCTTTTAAGAACAGAATCTACAGTCTATTTTCAGGATTCTCTAAATACATGGATCAAAATGCAGGGTTTGTTCAATTTAAAAAAAAATTGACATTGAATAGAAATGTCCCCATGGTATCTTAGTTTTTTTAAATCAAAAATTGTTTTAATTATTTAAACATTCCTCTAAGGTGTTGCAAATGCAAGCAGAAGACAGACTGAAAAGCTGACAAGTTTCAGTTTCCCTCTCCAAGTTTAATGCAGTGTGACAAGTATGCGTGGCTTACTTGAGGGGAAATTAGATGCAAAAACTACCACTAATGCAGCTGTAAAGGTGAGATTCAGGTTCATGATATTCAGGAAATTCCAGAGGTTGAGATTTTCTACCACAAAGTGAATTTAGCCAGATTAACAATCAATACAGGAAGGCCTGGAGCCACAAAGTGTCCATTATAGGTTCCTTACTCTTCAGGGACTGAGCTTGAGATATCTTGAGCTGATTTTATAAACCTTTCAAGATGACCGTTAAAAATGTTGGCCTTGATACTTTAAAGTGGAGAGGAGCCTGAACCTCTTTGGGACAGCATGTGGGGCAAGGAGTTGGGGCCTGTCTGACACAGCTCTCACACATGTCATCTCCTTCCAGAAGAAGTTCAACAACATAATTTCCTTACCCTGACTCCTTGGCACTGGAGGAATCATATGTAGAAGTCCCCATGAGCACCAGTCATGGTCATTTCCAGAGCCCTCAATTTGAAAAATGGGATCCAGTAGGAGGAAGGTGGTCAGTTGTGCTCTAGAGTCAGCTGTAGGGGAATCTAAGAGCAGAACTAATAATTCAGCACCCCAAACATCTAACAGCCCCTCTGCCTATGATAAACACAATCAGTTTGGCATGATCCCTGAGAGGATCACTAGCTAGTGCAATGGTTGGTACTGTATAAATTCTGTAGCTACTGAGATGGCTGGCTGGGGCGAGTGAGTTTGTTTATGGGGAGGGACCTTGCTCATTTGGTACCTGTTCAAGGAGCACAACATATCTTTTTATTAAAGGTTGTACCCCTCTCCAGAGGCATGTAGGAAGGGTACAACTTATAAATAGAAGGATTATGTTGCTTTCCCTTTCCTTTGATAACACTGCCTCTGTTTACTGCATTTCAAGCATACTTTAATAATGAAAGAGAAACTGAGGCTGAAGGAAGCTGGATGATTGGGAATGGGTTCCAGTACTTTTTCCATTTCAGGCTTGGGACTCTTAAGCAAAGACTGCCAACTGTACATGATTTTTCAGAATCTGGTGATGTGCAAAAATGCCTGCTAGGGCCCAATGCTAATTTTTTTGTGCAAGGATCTCAAAGTACTGTGCTAATTAAGCCTCGCAACCCCCAGTGGCAGAGAGATATTCTCCCTATTTGCCAGAAGAGGAAACTAAGGCACAGGCTGAATTTAAGAAAGGGCTGAGCAACCACAGCTTCCATTGAATGGGAGATTCAGGTCTGCAGCAGTGCTGAAAAATCCCTTGTCTAAGACCACAGCTGGCATCAGAATTAGAACTCAGCAGCTCCTTGATCTCAGGACAGTGGTTGCGCTTAAGGCCCTGGTGTGCTTCCTTGAAATGAAGGGACTCCTACAGAGCATCATTCCAACTGTGTTTATAACCCATGTAATATATGCAGAAAGCAAAGTCCAGTTGAAAAGTCCAGCAAAACACCTGCCAACTCAGCCAGAGAAAGGATGGAAAAAGGCATTAGTAAGAGGCAACTCTGTTTTTATAACATATCTTCTGTCCTTACGTTTTTAATGGATCTTTGGCATGGAATGTGGAGAAATTAGAGGTGGAAGATACTAACACTATCAGATCGGTGGCCAATGCAGGATTGTTTCCCACAGTCTATTTGCCTGGGGTTTGGCAAGTCCTAGTTTTAAATGCCTCTGTTTAGGGAGCTTCTGCTCTTTCAGGAGTAATTTCTCACAGCCTAATCGAATACTCATCCTTAGGAACTTTCCCCAGCGTTCTGCCTAATGTCCCATTTAGCCCTTATCCAAAGTTTTGTATGAATGGGGTAGCAGCATCTGTTCTTCATATTTTGTTTTTTGTCCGATCTCAAGCTGCTTTTTAGGAGTTTAGCTATGATATCTTAAATTGACCTTTGCTGTGACAACTCCTAAGATATGGGACAGGTTCTCAGGAGGTCTTTGTCTCAGTTCATTGCTCCTCATTTTCAAAATTAACCTGAAAATGCTGTTTGCATTGGTGTTTTTCAGTGTTAGACCCTTTGCAGAATGCTTCCTCATTTGTAAAATATGGGTCATTCCCCCAGCTAATGGCACCAGTTCCTGTGGAATGGGTATGAAGATTTCCCCTTGTCCCACATGGAAGGTAGTGATGGTGAATCACTGCCCTCAATGGCATTGATAGGGGCGACAAATGTACACCAAGCCACCAGGAATTTAGCACTGGAGACTGACCAGATGATCCTGTCAGCTGTAATTGCTACAGCAAGTGGAGAACACCTGTGAAATAGCTTATTTTTGATTATTGATTTAATATTGGTTATGGACTTTTCCAGTCTTGATTTACGGTCAGATCTGACAATCCGATCAAGTAGCACTGAACTGTGGATACAGGGGTTTGCCCAAGCACAGCAACTTGCAAGATCAGAGCTTTATTTATGAATGAGTTCTTAATTATGAGTGCTTGATAATCAATGACTTAATTTGAGTGATTTTGATTATGAAATATTGGTTATTAATGTTTACTATTTGGAATCTATGGCTAAGTTTGATCAAATGGTGGTGGCTATAAGCCATTACTGATAATGAATTAACTATCATTAGTAACATATAATTGACTAATTATAATTTGAATACTGATGCTTATTAATCATTGATTATCATGTGTTTTTGCATATATCTTAATTATTGTTATTAAATACCTGTTTGTTAAGAACGAACCATACATTATTATTGATCCTGGCAGCAGTCAATGGCCTCCTTCATGGGAAGCCAGGTGTTCGTTACTGGGACTACAGCTCCCATGAAGCAGCGCGGCCGGCCCCACATCCGGGTCCTTTCCTCTTCCTCCCGCGAGCCTTAGGGGCCAGGGCGGGCATTTCCTGCCTCAACCTAAATGGCTATTTTCTTGGCAGCTTTGAGGGACAGAACCGGTGGCCAATAGGCCTGCAGTCTTGGGCAGAACCAGCCAATGGGAGCGCGCGTGTCCGGGCGGAGGGGCGGTCCGGGCAAGGAGGCAAGTTAGGTTGAGGAGGGGGCTTTTAGAAGTTGCCGTGCGGCTGAGGCAGCGGCGGGGAAGATGGTAGGTGGCTTGTGCCCCCCCCCCCCCCCCGCCCCCGATACAAAATGGCGGGTGGGGGAGGCGGGGTGCTGGGTCTGCAGCCTCGGTAGCCATGGGGACCCCCAGGGAGAGGGCCCCGCCCCCGGCCTGCGTGGGGCGCGGCTCCCCTGGGGTGGGGCCGCCACGGACACCCCCCTCCCCCGCCCGGGCTGTGGGGCAGGCGCCCTGGGGTCCCCTGAGGGGAGGGTGTGTGAGGGGAGACAGCCGCCGCCGCCCTGAGGAGCCCCCCAGCAGCCATGGGCCTCCCGTCTCGGGGCAGAGCCTTCGCCCCCCTGCAACGCCCCCAGGGCCAGCGCCTTGTTGGGGGGGGGGCTTGGTGATAGGGGGGGCTGGGGCACCCAGGGGCCGCCCATGTCGGTCCCCTCTCAGCTCCCCCAAACAGCAGTTTCCGGGCCGGCTTATTCAGGGGGGAGGGGTGATTTTGGGGGTGCGGGGCGTGACTGGGGGAGGGGCTGCAGCAGCCCTAGGCTTCCCCCGGTCGCCTTCCCTTGCAGCCCTATGGCCCGTCCCAGGGAAAGGGCTTCAGTGTTTCCTTCCTGGGCCTGGTTAGCAGGGAAGCGGGGGGGGGCTGTGATCCCCCCCCCCCCAATTCAGGCCGAAAGCCGGAGGTAGCTGCGCTCGGGGGTGGGGCTCCTGCATCTGCGGTTCTCTCCGCCCCCGGCTTCATCTTCAGCATCTCCATCCCCAGGGGCCTGATGTGTCTGAGCGGGATTGCTGCGTCCCCCCCTTAGGCTGGAGGGACTGGGGCAGATCTGGCCTCTCCATCTCTCTGCTTAGAGCTGTGGGCTCCGGCCCTAATGGGATTTGTTGTCCCATTCTCAGGAAACTGCTTGGGGGTGGGGTCTTGCTGACATGGGAGAGGCAGATGCAGCCTTGTCTCTGCCTCCCTCCTCCAAGCAATAGCAGTGGGAAACTATAGCGAGACTCTCCAGGCAGCAGTGTAGTCCCAGATGCATCTGGGGTTACTGCTGTGGCACCTTCCCCCAAAATAAATGGGGAAACGCCTCAAATGTGAGGATCTGCTTCATTTCTTGACTCCTCAGGACATTCCTCAGCTCTCTTGGTTTGAGCGGGGCATTTTCCCTCTTTGCCCTAAGGAAAAGAAAAAGGCAGAAAACTGAAGGAGAGAAGTGCCCCCCTTTGAATGTGTCGGCAGTTTTTTTAGAATCACTTTTGTTTTCCTGCTAATATCAAAGTTATGGTGGTTGCCCAGTAAAACGCTTCCAGTGGTGTTGGAGTTGAATCATTCAAATAACTTCTGCCCTGGGAAAAAATAGGGTGGTGGCTAGTAACCAGGGAAACTCCAGCTCTCACTTGTTCCCATTAGACTGGAGCTAAGGTATCTTGATGCTGCATATAGTGTTAAATGATTAGCTAGATTCCTGTTTGCAGGTGTGTAATTCTTTGGCCTGCACAAGTCTGGTGTCCGTCTTGCATTTGTCATTTTTAATTGGAGAAGCTGAACAATGAAACACAATCTGCAGAAATTATTCCTTTAAAAAAGGTCCTGCATAATTTTCATACCGTTATTTTAATGGCTGTCATTTTGAGGCTTCATCCTATATTTGGACTCTCATAAGCCGAGATACTTAAATGTGAAGACAGCTGTACGTAATCTAGTAGGCACCTAGAAATACATTACCATGAAAGTAATTAACTAGGGTGCCTGCCACCCCTTCTTATTCTGGGGGTGAGGGAGGGAAGAACTGCTTCTTTTGGATGTTTGATCAGTTTTTATTGCCCTCTGTCAAAATGGATTCCAACTCTGTTCTTTACAATAATTGATTCACTGTTTAAAAGGCATTTGTACATTAGTAGGTCAAAATGTATAATGTGTGAATGGGGACATGGCAGAATAATTGAAAACTAATGTTGTTTTAAGCTGTCTTGCAACCTGTCCAAAGCAGTGCTAAGGAGTTTATTTCGCATCTTGGAGAAATATTTAGCCCCCATCTTTAAGTACTTATAATGATTCTCAGTGGGGAAGCAACATTGCTTTTTAGTGGATGAAGGGGAAATTATGCATGTTAGGAACATATGCTGTATGTGATACAATCCCATTTCAGGCCCAGTAGTTTCACTCTTTATGGAGATAGCCTTACTTTAGGACTCACCAGGGGCCAACACCAGCTTCTCAGTTTTCTACCACCATTTCCTGAATAAAATGACTAGTTCTGTTCTATATATTTTGTGTAAAGTCAAGGAGTGCTACAGAAACGTGTTGATGTCTTGGGGTCCTACATGATTAGAAAGTACAGTTTTCCTCTCCCAAACTTTAAACTTTTTTCTTTTTACAGTGACTAGTGGCAATTATTGACCAATTCCTTCTTGGTCAGGTCTCCAACAGTATAGTTGTTGGGAGAAATGGTTTTCTGAATTTGCAGCTTGACCCAACTTTTCTTTGTGCAGAACCCTTGAAGTGTGTGTCTGCCTGTATGTATCCAATGAGCCTATTCAGGTGTGGTGTAGAGAGAGACAATCCTTTGATAGGTGGATTGGGCTAGAGCCCATTTCACATTTTGAAACGGGGGTTGAGCTGTAGCTTATTAAATACCTGAAGTAGCGTAAAATATTATTTATAAATATACTTTCAGGTTATTTTTTGTTATGTGTCAAATAATCGCCTGAGTTCGGTGTAATATAATGACACAAAGGCTTTTCTGTCTGGGCCTAGCCTAATGTAATGGTGCAAATATTCCGTTTCTTGCAACAAAGTGCAGTGAAAGGCTGAACAAAATTAAATGGTTTGGAGTGGGGTGTGTTCAAAATTCTCCACTCTAAATAAACAGAGTAAGAAACATACCTGGGAATTTTGATCAATTCCAATCAAATACTCACTAGCTCTAGTATGTAAGAACTCAATTCTAAATGGGATTCTAAGTCAGTGAAATATGCCTGGATGTTAGTAAGAGTAATAATATTAAGAGGCTCTATATCCTTTTCACAGTCATGACACTTTCAGATTGAGTATTCTGTAATCAAAACCAACCTTGGGAGGTAAATGAAAATGAAAGAACGTAAACAAAGCAGCCCATCACAGGAGGCATAACAGTTGGCACGCACAGCAGAATCTGAAAACCAGTTTCGGCTCTACTGGAATAGAAATAAAGACCAATTCACATCGTGCTTTCATTGTGCTAGTCATACAGAGAAACAAGAACCTGCCCTGAAGAGCTGGCAAGCACTAGATAGACACGGCAGATAAACGGTGGGAGAAAGGAAGTAGTATTGTCCCCATTTTACAGATGGGCAAAAGAGGTTAGTTATTTGCTCATGGTCGCACAAAGAGTCTGTGGCAGAACGGGAAACTGAGACCCAATTGGTTGAGTTTAAGGCCTTGGCTACACTGGCGCTGTACAGCGCTGCAACTTGCTGCGCTCAGGGGTGTGAAAAAACACCCCGCTGAACGCAGCGAGTGCAGCGCTGTAAAGCGCCAGTGTAATCAGTGCCTGGAGCGCTGCAAGCTCGCTCGCAGCGCTGCAAGCTACTCCCCTCGGAGAGGTGGAGTACATACAGCGCTGCAAGAGCTCTCTCGCAGCGCTGGCGGCGCGACTACACTCGCGCTTCACAGCCGCGGCAGTGCTGTGAAGTCCTGAGTGTAGCCAAGGCCTCAGACCAGTGCTGTAATCACAGGACTATTTTTCTCCTAAAACCAAGCTTGCGAGGGGATACATTTGGAAACCTTAATGTAATTAACTTTTCTTAAAACAAGATCAAAGTATAAATAGTGCTTCGGAGACGTCCTGACTGGAGCCCATTGCTTTGAATAAGCTATGACAGTTACAAACAGAAAAGTAATTGTTCCCGTTAAGAGATTTTTAGCTCCTTCCGCAACAGCAGCATTGCAGGAGGACTCTATCTTCTCCTTGTTGCATGTGACATGGGTTGAATAACTCTGCTCATTAGAATTATCTGCTTCTTTGCTAATCTTTAGAGTTGCTTCTAAACAAGATAATATATTAAGCTTATATTGTAAGTTCTGGGGCAGGACCTGTCTCTTTGTTACATGCATGTGTTATGCCTAGCATAATGGGGCCATAATCCTTGACTGGGGCCTCTAGGCTTGACTCCAGTGCAGATATTCAATCTGCTTTTAGAGAGAGGGGTTTAGACTAGTTATTTTCCTTCATGGCCTTTCATACACTCATCTTCCTTACTTATTTTAAGGACCCACAATTCATAGATCAGGACCCCATTGTAATAAGCACTGTACAAACACACAAAAAAAAAGACAATTCCTTCCCCAAAGAGTGCACTTAATGGCTTCTTGTGATCTCTGCCCCCTTGCTTCCTACTACTTAAAAGATGCAGCTGTTGTCAGGAGTCTTTCTTTGCGCTAGATATGTTATGACTGAAGAGGCTTCAAGGTGGTTCCGGATCTGGAATACTGCTGAGTTGATTACCATAATGCCCCCTTTATTGCTTTTAAGACAAACACCCCTCCATCCATATGAGTTTGGCTTGGTTAACTGGGGGTAAAGGGCCTCTTCAGGGCCACTGCTGCTGTTATGCTGAAATGCTTCCCGTGAGGCAATGCTGCTGTTGGTCAAGTGTGTTACTCTGCTATGAAGACTGAACCAGACCTACTCAAGAACTTGGGATTCTTTGCATGGAAGTCACCATGGATTGTGGGCCGGATCCTGCACACAATTACCATTGACCCCACCAGGAGTTACCTCTGTGCCAGGGCTGCAGAATTAGGCCATTGAGGCTCTGTAGTTCTTTTGCCTTCCTGAGACGGGCTCCTTTGTGTTTATGCAGCTCTAGTAACAGCTGTCAGTTTGACTGTGCATCCTAGGCCTCCTCTGTGCTGAGGATTTTATCTGCTGGTGTAGCTATACTGGAGTAGGCACCTAGTGTGCAGATTGTGTGTAGCGAGTTGGAGATTCATAAGTCACTTAAGTTGGGGAAATAGAGATGAGACGTACACATAGGACTGCAGGATTTGTCTTAAGAAAACCAATGTTCATTCTGAATATTTGGTATTTGACTTCGTAGCTGTCAACATACTTCCAAATGGTTTAAAAAAAAAAGAAAGGCATTATTGACATGTGCAACTCCCTTGATCTTTTTGCTCATCTACTATTTTTATTCGTTACTTGCTTCACTGTTTAACCAAAGCTGTCTTCTGTCATTTTAGGCAGATTTTTTGAAAGGATTACCAGTTTACAACAAAAGCAACTTCAGTAGATTTCATGCAGACTCTGTGTGTAAAGCATCGGTGAGTATTATATCTAAATTCAATCTCTCAGGAGATGATCTGTTTGCAGTGAAGTCTTGCAGAGTTGCAGAGGACACTGGTGCTTCGTATGGCCTCTAACTGGGCCTTGGGTCTCTTAAAATAAGTTATTACTGGTATCCTCATGAGCTACAACTGCTTATCTGAGATTGGAATACCAGGAGGGGAGATTTCCCAGACATGAAGTTAATGTACTTCAGAAAAATGCAATATCACCAGAGCCAAAGCTGTGTGGCATTCCCGCCCCATGTTTTTACGCTCTTAGTTTAACATTGGTACTGGGGCACATATATGATAAATGGACCTCTTTTTACATGTGAAAGAATTTGCAGCTGCATGGTACAGTGAGACTGTGGTATGCTGCATTGCCACAATTTTCTAGCAGTGCAGTTGAGATGAACTTGCTATCAGGACTGAGATCGTTCAGCAGCCTTAGTTGTATGTGGAAATTTGGTGGTTTTTTGTGTTTTCCTCTGCACTGTAACGATTCTAATACTTCTACAGAACAGAAGACCGTCAGTATATCTTCCCACAAGGGAATATCCATCTGAACAAAGTAAGTATGCGCCTTCTATGTTTGAAGCTTCACGTGTACTAGAACTTTTATTTTGTGTTTAATATTAAACGTTTGGCATGTGCTCCATCTCATTTGATAGCACAAAACAGGATTGTGTTTTTAAATCTTTGTCAGATTTAAGTGACTCGAAAGAGTGCAGATGCTTAACTTTTGTGTCCGCTTTTGCACATCTTTTTCTCTATCCTTATTGAATGATTGTAGGACAATTAAAACGACAGTGATGCTGTCACTCCTTTTTAAAAGGTTCACTACCTGTATGAAGTCTTGGTCACTGTAGTTTGTTTTAAATGTTATCTCTTAGAAATGCCTTCAGAGTGTTTTTTCTTTCTTCAACAGTCATAGTAACAGAAAAGACAAACATACTTTTGCGTTATCTACATCAGCAATGGGACAAAAAGGTATGAAGTTCTATATTTAAAAATAGTCACATCTGGTTTTAAAGTGCAATTTGTTTTGGTTGCTTCTACTGTGTGACCACCAATGCCTGTAATTAGTGATGGGGAAAAATACATAGATACTAAATTAAGTGGAAGACTGAGCCAACCCTGGATTTCTCAATTCTACCAGAAGGTGCTTGTGATAAATTTTCTGTCGGTGGTAGACTTTTTTAGTTGCATGAAGAGTGAGAACAGAGGAAAGATGGTCTAATGACTAAGGCAATAGCTTAGAATTGGGAGGTCTCAGTTTGATTTTAGCACAGACTTTCTGCATGACCTTGGGCAAGTCACTTAGCCTCTTTGTGCGTCAGTTCCCAATCTGTAAAATGAGGAATTTTGGGGGGTACAGTTGAGACCATAGTCTTTTATTAGATTGATAGTACAGGAGAGTGGGAGCCACGACTCCTGGGTTCTTTTTCTGGCTCTGCTGTTGACACATTCAAAGGCACCCAGTGAATCATTTCTACATACTGACCTGTAAAATCATATATCTTGCTTACCTCACAGGGTCACATTGATAGTACATGCCAGGTATACATGTGCTATAAAAAGTTCCTAGCACACACCCTGCCTCCGAGTTTGTGCTCTACAGGCACAAGTGGGTACAATACAAGACACGCAAAGTGAGGAATGGTCATGGCCACAAAGCTTCCCAGAGCAGATGTAACTTCAGAATGTGTGTATTTGGGAGGAGTACACGAAGGCTGTTCCAGAGGTACAGAGCAGCAAGAAAGCAGGTCGGAGGCTGGGAGTGGGTGAAGGAGACACAGGGAGCAACTGAGAGAAGTTTGGGCAAAGCATAGAGATGGGGGAGGAGTTGAAAGGAGAAACGTAGATGGGAGCAGAGTTGTCAGGAGTCTGAAGCTGATCATGAGGTGCTTCAGAGTGATGATGGAAGCCAGTTGGGAGGTTTGAGAAGTTCAGAGACTGAATTAGAGCAACAGGAGAAAAAGAGGGTCTTATTAAAGTTTATAAAGCACTTGAGATCCTTGGAATAAAAAGAAGCTAAGAACAAAGGATTGTCCTTTAGCAGCCCTGCTGGGGCAGGAGAGCATTTTACAAGGACAATTCAGTATATAATATAGTCCAGCTTTGGACAGAACTCTGGTGTTCACGAGAAGATGCCTCTGCTAGTTCATCTACATCAGCATCTTCCCTCCCAAAGACCTTTACCAACTACATATGCAAGATGTATCATTCGGTACGGAAATGTAGCCGTCTCTCTGGAGAGGAATGTTGTGGAGGACTTCATTGACGTACCTTTCTCTTTGCTTCAATCAGAATGCAGCAAAGAAGAGAGATCAAGAGCAAGTGGAAATAGAAGGTGAGAATTCAGCACCACCACGGAAAATTGCTCGGACAGACAGCCAGGACATGAATGAGGACACTTAAACTCTTGCTCTCTCCTACACTATTTTGCAGGCGCTTCCTGTTTTGTCTCAAAATGTGTAAATTTCCGTGCCCCTTTCCCCCCCCCCCTCCACTATGCAGCCCAAACCACTTCTGACTTCATAGGAGCCAATGTATTTATTTTTTCTCCAGTTTTTATTTATGCTGTAAAACGTACGGAGCAATCGATGGTGGAACAAGTCAGCAAATGATGTCGTGTAACTTTAATCTTTTAAAAAAACATACATTATCACTTTTCCAGATTTCATTAAATCTGTTGCTTAATTAACCCAGTTTGCCATGGAAGCCTGGAGAGGAGACATGAATTTACGGCATGCAAATTCCAGTGGTATAGGCTTTCTGATCCATATACCCACTGGTATATTACAGTAGTCCACTCTGTATTGGCTGTAACCGGTCTAGCAGTAATTTTTTTTTTGGGGGGGGGCCTCATCCGCTCTGAAATGTGGATCCTAAAATCAGCACTGTACTAAGAAATCCTGGGGGTCATTTAGGGTTATGTTGATTTTATGAAACATGGTCAACTTGACAGAACAGTTGTGGGTTTTTTGTTCAGCAGCATGTTATCACACACGTCAATGGTCATGGAGAATTCAAGTGACAGGTGTGTTGCTTTGGTTGCTGTTACATTTTAACAGCCTTTTGGTCTTGAATGGACTGGTATGTGCAACTTCTCCATTGGAATAAAAAGGATACTTCTATCCTACTGAGTATTTGATCAACAGTGTCTTTAAAATGGCAGGTATTGGTAGGTCTACCTTATAATCTTGTTTGTTAAATTTGAAAATCAAATTGGGTACAGCTTGTCATCTAGATTGGCTATTTCCTTTCTCTCAACCAGTGATTCTGAAAAATCATATATTGCATGACTGGAGCTGAGTCCAGGACTTCTGGATGCAAAGTAGCTGAACGAAATGAGCTTCTACAGTCTATATTAAAGACAGACCCTCTTTCATTTGGACAATGACAGTTCAGTGCCTGTCACCTGTAGCCCTTTGCTGACTATCTTCAGTAGGAGCCAAATACAAAACCCTCAAGATGTCTAAGTGGAGTCAAAGGAAACCAGCATAGTTGATTGAAGGTGTGTGTGTGTGTCTCTCACTATTGACTGTCCATTCCGCTTTTAATGTGAAAAGCAGAGTCTGTTGTTTGTTTTTAGGTTGAAATCTAGATTGTTGCCTTCCATTGCTCTTTTCCCAGCATCCCTGCTCATCCGCAAATTCTAAACAAACTGAGTCCAGAAGCCATGTGAGCCTCTTTCTAGAAAACCATGGGCAAGCCTAGTTCTTTAGGGAGTTTGACCATGGTGGTTAAACTCAGATGAAAGACTTGTGAAGACAGGGCTCATGCCGCCACCTTCACTACTGTGTCCCAATCAGGCCAGTGGACAGAGTAAAAGCATGATGGGAGTGAAAGCCATCAGCAGCACAGTTTATCTTATGAGACAGGACTTTGTGAGGAGCAGGACATAGCCTCACTTATTGCTGCAGTTTTACAAGTATGTACAAGGCGCTAAGCTCTGATTCTAGTATTAGTCATCTCACTTTTTCAGTGAAGATCATTAAGTTATTTAGACCTAAAATTGTACCTGCCCTTAAAATAGCTACATTTTGCTGCAGCAGTGCCCCTCCAGATGATCAGGTTAAAACACCAGCTGTGTTGGTGAGGACGAAAATATGGTTTTACGATTTTGTGTTCTACTGGCAATTGCAACTTAACAGAACTCCTTTACCCAGAGCTGTGCTGCCAAAAAAAAGATGCTGTCGTGTGAAATGCGAGAAGTAAACGGAAAATGCTGTTAGCTTCAAGGGCACGTGAAAAGGTTTGTCAGATACCAAAGGAGGAAATGGGCGTAGTGCCGATGACAAAAGTTTAACCAATCCTGTGTTTTTTAGCTACATTTGAGAGTTCAAGCCTCATTTGTCAAGTGCTGTTTAATTCCTTACTAAGAGAATTTGGAGCTTAGCTGACCTCTCTGCTACAGCAAGTGAAGTGCCATTGAAGGGTTGGCAGTTCCATCCTGTTCTTTACCCCCATCTTTGTTCCCTTTACAGTAAATGGGGCCTTGCTGGTAGCGGAGCCTTTGAAATCTTACAAATAAGGATTTTTTTGTTTAATTTACCAAACATCTCTGCAATTCACACTCTTGGTGGGGGTGGGGGGGAAATATTTGGCAAAGAGAAAAAAATAGTTGCCTTTAATTTCCTGAGAGCAAGTCTGAAGCAATGGGGGAAAAAAACAGTACTTAAGAATTCTTGTGTCCTTTCAATCAAACTATTGCATTTTTGTTTTTGATGTTAACTGTACACAAGCAGCATGGATTTCTGATGCTCTCAAACAGGTATCGTTGCATTTCACTGAAAGTTTTGATAGTCTTGCTCAGCTGGTCAGAGTTATCTAATCTGAACTGAAAGCCTCCTCCCTCACCATCCAGTTTCCATGCTGCTAAGGGCTTGAAAATGCCATCCTCAAGCTGCCAGACATTCAAAATGTTTCCACTGCTGTTTAATACATGTGTATTGGGTTTGTGTTGCATGTGAAAACCCTCCCAGCCAATTGATGGTCTGGTGTCTTAGGCAAATCATACATTAAACAGAGATCCAGAACTTCTCCAACAGTGTTTAGTTTGTATAATATGTAGCTCCTCTAATACATTCTGATTATCCTGTTACAAAGTGACTGGGATTTAGTGACCCTTAACGGGTATTTTGTATATGTCCGCATAGTGGTATTTTTATTGTTTCTAGTATTGATGTATATTGTACAAAGTTTTTATAAAACTTTAGAAGCTTGTCAAAAGGATCAGAAGAGAATTTTTGGAGTGAATAGTGTGACTCTTAGCAGAAATGGGAGCTGCAGGAACATATTTCCCTCTTTATTTCAATGAGAAGTGTAGAGGACGCTGGATCCTAGGAATGGCCTAGCAAGCATCTGCTCTCCCCTGCAAGGCAGATTGCCCCTGTACTGGATAGCATTGAAGGTTGTGCCGTCTCTCTGTTTAGCAGTCCCTCAGAGCGATTGGATGTGATGGGTAAATCTGTTGTTTCAATGGTTACCCTTGCCTTTTTTTAAAAAAACAAAGACTGGATGTAGTGGGCGTTATCACAAGATTAGTGACTGACAAGGCAAAACCAAAGATGTCTTAAACTAACTCCAGATATCAAATGTTGACTTCAGAGGAGTGTTTGAAGGGGTTTTAGTCTCTTCCCCTCCCCTGACTCCTAATCAACTTTAAAAGGTATTGAAGTTTGAAAGGGAAGTTGTTTATTTTTTAAAATAAATAAACCTTGGCACATGTTCCATTCCAGTGGTCATAAGTGGTCACATCTGCTCTGCAAAGGCCCTATTTATTTGTATCCGTGGCTGGCTCTTCAGACTTGCCAGTTGCTTTATTTTATCTGTGTACATTGTTCAGTGTTCAAGACATTTCCTTGAGCAAACACAGGGACATGCAAAGGAATACTGCAAATACTGCTGAGGGAGGATGATCTGTTTTGAGTAAAACTGGCAGGCTGGTAAGGGCCACTACTGTTGGTGCTTAGAGTCTGAGAATGTTTTCAAATGCCGTTACTCATAAGAGCACTGAATCCATACTCCGTTACAAACCAAGCTACAATGGTGATCAGAAACATTGTGAAAACCCTGCTGGACGGGGTGTGTTTGGGAGGAAGAATCGACCAGTTCCCCTGTCTGTTTAAAACTTGGGCTAGACTCTGACCTATTTTCCCAGCCTAGCCAGAGCATGAGGTTTTAGCCTGGGTAGGGGATGTCTACGCTGCAATGAAAAACTCACAGCTGGCTTAGCCTAAAGGGCTGTTTAATTGTGCTGGAGCCCAGGCTCTAGGACCCTGCGAGGTAGGAGGTTCATAGAGCTCAGGCTGTAGTCCAAACAGCTACACCCCAATTAAACAGCCCCTTAGCCTGAGCCCCACAAGCCCGATCAGCTGGCATGGGCCAGCCTTGGGTGTCTAATTGCAGGATAAACGTACTCTTAGAGGGCAGGGTGAAGATTCACCAGTACTACTAAGATGGAACTGTTGTAACCAGGTTCACTGACAACCGCTGGTCCCCTAACACTTGTTGCTGTCGTGTAGATTGGGCCTTAAGTACCAAACCATACAAGCTGAAAGCATGTTCAGACCCAGGTGCTGAGCGTGGTTCTGGCTGACCCTGCAGAGTGGCGTGTAATTCTTTGAACACTGTTTACTATGGTCTGGAGCTCCAGAGAGGATGAGGGCCTATGTATCCATCTGTATGCTATTTGCATTGTTCAGAGAAATCTCTTGTGTACAGTCTGTCACTTGGGGGGTGGTTTAAGCCTACTGAATCGAAGTACTGCTTTTTGTTTGCTTTTCTTGGGGGCTACAGGGTTTAGAAGCTCCCGGATTCTTGTTGGCTGGTGTCTCTTTCTCCAGGCATCATGACTCTTGTGCCTTATGCAGTAATTCAGTTGTTAACACTTGGACTGTTTCCTGTGTTGAGGCAGAATTTTGGGGGCTTGCTGGAAAAATCCTACATCTGCTTCTGCAGTAGCGAGGATTACTTTAGAGGAGCTCATTTCAGAATATACCTTTTGAAAATTGATCTGGCTAAGCAGAAGTTGACGATGTATATCGTGGACTGGTCATACAAACGGGCCTCGGTCATAAGCAAAGCTGCCATTTACCATCTAGCATTAGTCTGTTTATACCACTAATGTGACTTTATTTTTCTGTTTAAAAGATGTGCTTTTTTCTTTTTAGTTTTGCAACTATACTTTATATAATGGCCTTTTCTTTCTCTGATTTATTGACTGGCATCTGGCACCAGGGAAGTCATGCTACACTATGGCTTTGACTGGAAGGATTCTTGATGATTGTGCTCTGTAACTTTTGTGTGTTATAACTTCCGATGTATAAAAAGTGTGTGTGATTTTTGTCTTTAGAGGGCCAGGTGTATTTGGGTTGGGGGGGAGGGCGGGGTTGAGGATTAGGTTGATAAACATGCCCAATAAAGGATACTGCATCATTTGTTTACTCAAGCACAGACTATCCTTCAAACCATATTGAATGCACAGTCAGCGATCTCCACTCAGCTGGTTCACAGATGTATGCTTGTCCTCCTTGTAGTGGAGAATTTAGTCATGGAATCTCATCTAAAGATTGATCTGGTTCGGAGCACTGTTTAGTACCACTAACCTGCTGAGAAATGTGGGACCAAAGCCACATTGGCAGGTAGGCTACTCGACTTCCTTACTGCCAATTGCAAGCTTGTGTAGAGTGGATGCTCCTTAGAACCATACCACTGGCTCCCTGGATTACTCACATTTTACATCTACCAGCCTACGTTTCTCGTTTGAGAGGCCAGCAGCATTGTAGCTGTCTCCTGCATTACGGCTGAGCTGTGTGTTCATGGATGTGTGTGGATTCTTCAGTGGAGTTCAACATCACACTAGCAACATTAGAGTTGAACTTGCACTTCTTTCCTACTCATTCTAGTTTTCTTGTTACAAGTTTGGGATGAATATTTCCTTTGGGTGTAAAGAGGACTGAACTTGGTCTGTACAGGAGAGCAACTTTGTAATTGTGACTTTAAAAGTGGGAATGGACAAATGCCAACCTTCCCATTTGTTCTGCACTAAGATCTATTTTTTTTTTAAAGCAAAGCTTCTCTGCCCCTTGCCTGTGCCTGGATGTGGTGAGTGAAAAGATTAATCGTATGTACAGATTGGCTTTTTCATTCAAACTGGTGCAATTCCAGTGATGATTCTTAGGTTCTGTAGAAGGGCAAACTACTACTGAAGGTCTTCCATGTTTTTTGGAGGAGCCCTGGTGGACGTATCCTTTTATGACTGAGTTCAGCTTTTATCAGCGTAAACCTGGGAGTCACTAATCAGCTGGTGGGATAAAAGGGCCATGTTGTCAAAACTTTTTTGCTTTTTTTCAACTAAAAATTAATTGATAGCAGAGGTGGGGTGGCTGAGTAAATCAAATGGCCTGAGTCAACCCGCACCTGCGGTCCGGGGTTCTAATGCTCTTCAGGCCACCTGTGTACAAATGAAGTTTTGTGTGTCACTATCTTTTTGTCTCCTCTACCAAACAAGCACACACTTCAACTCAATTGGCATTCTGTGGTGAGAGAGGAATATCCAGACTAGAATAGCCGCCATGTTGGGAGGATGAATCTGCCTTAACAATGAGATGTGCGTGGTGAGGAGGTGCCTGCACTATATTTTCCTGGAGTTACTGCTTTGGCTCTCTTACGTCAGTGAAAAAGTTTAGTTTTGAGCGTGAACCGAAATTTTCTTGCTGGGTATATAGTGATGACTTTTCACTGGCCAGCTTGTTGCTTCCCATATTATGAATACTACATTGATAACCGGTCCCTGTAGCTGTCCAGTGCATCCCAGTGCTGTAATCTTGTGGTTGGTTGTTTATAACACAAATCTAAATGTGTTTTTTCTTTTCTTCCTTTGGGAAGTGGAGGGAGATCTAACAGTGTAATTAGTCAAATACTCTTCCTTGCTTTGCTGAGTAATGTGTGTATAAAGATCGATATCTTCATCCCAGAGATACTAGCAAAGATTGGCCATTTAGTTATTTAAATACACATGCATACTTGTAGGAGGAGGGCAGAGTAAACTACTTCACTTGCTAGCCACCTGCTTTGTTCTGTGACGATGGCTGTCTGGCTTGGATTGCAGAAGAGTCCTGACAAAAATGGATATTGATTCTTCACTTAGAAGAAGAAGTGACAGAAAATACTGCCATGCAATCTGAAGGAATGATCCGTGGTGCTTGTCGGCACTGCATCAGCCTGCACAATACGGCTGGGCTGGACTTCCAAATACGTGTGTTTCTTACGACTTAGTGCAATGTGTATAGTTAAAAAGGCTTTACTGGGTTTTTTATTAAGACTAATCTACATAGTCTCCTTGGTCAGTTGCATGTAACAGCTGAATGTATGGGATTGGGCTGTATCTTTCTAGCCATCCCAAATTGCTTTTACGTCCGTTACAGTCTGTCTGGAATACAAAATCCCAGGATGATTTTTTTTTGGCAATACACAGTGTATCCCTTGGAGCCTGTATTACTTACAACCTGTCTTTCTGCTTGTGAACAAGAAATACCTACTGCGTTCCAACTCAACCTCTTCCCCCTTACTCTTTTTGCAAACACTGTGTCTGTGGGGCAGGGGGCAATGTGTTCTCCTGAGGAGTTGCGTGGCGATAGAGGGGCTGCTGTAATGGAGCGACTGTAAATATTCTGTTCTAGTTGAATGTCACAGCTGTTGGATTTTGCATTTATTTTTAAACTATTTCATGTTTGATACTGTGTATAATAAATTTGCAGAAAGTAGAGGATTCCAATGTTTTTTCTTTCCCATTCCTCCTCTACCATTTTTACTTCAATAGGGTGAGACAACTGCTGCCTGACTGCAGAAACTGGTACATGAGTGACTGGTGGACTCCCAAATCAAGCTGTCACTACAGGCTTGATTTTTTTTAAAAATGCTATATTCCTGTCCCATAACGTTACCGTGTGTGAGTGCATGGAATAATAGGTACACCAGGAAAACAGACCTGTTACTGACAGAGCTGCTTGGAAAAACTGAGTGAAGATTTTCCATGGGAAAACCCAGTTCAATCAAAATCAATGATCAGTTTTGCAGGAAATTTGTTTTGGAGGAAAAAGGCAGAAAGAATTCGACAACAGTGAAACATTCCATTTTGACATTTTCTGAATGAAACATTTCTTATAGCAACTTCTCATTTTGAATTTGTTGTATTACAGATTATAAAACAGTCAAATGGAAAGCTTTTTTTTGTTTTTTGCCTAAACAAAACATTTAGGTTGATACAAAGCAATCAAAAAAAGCTACCAATGTTAGGAATCCTTAATAAAGGGATAGATAAGACAGAAAATATGTCACTGTATAAATCCATGTTACGCCCATACTTTGAATCCTGCATGCAGTTCTGGTTGCCCCATCTCAAAAAGGATATATTCAAATTGGAAAAAGGTACAGAGAAGGGAAACAAATGATTAAGGGTATGAACAGCTTCCCTGTGAGATTTAAAAGACTGGGTCTCTTCAATTTGGAAAAGAGATGACTAAGGGGGGGTTTCAGAGGTCTATAAAATCATGACTGGTGTGGAGAAAGTGAAGGAGTAAATGAACACTTCCTATTCACCTAACACAAGAACCACGGCTTGCCCAATGAAACTAATAGGTAGCAGGTTTAAAACCCCAAAAAAAGGAAGTAGTACTTCACACAACACACAATCAACCTGTGGAGCTCGTTGCCAGGGGATGTTGTGAAGGCCAAAACTATAACTGAGTTCAAAAAAGAATTAGATAAGTTCATGGAGGATAGGTCCATCAACAGCTTTTAACCTAGATGGTCAGGGATGCAAGGCCGGGCTCTGGGTGTCTTACATAAGAACAGCCGTACCGAGTCAGACCAAAGGTCCATCCAGCCCAGTATCCTGTCTTCCGACAGTGGCCAATGCCAGGTGCCCCAGAGGGAGTGAACCTAACAGGTAATGATCAAGTGATCTCTCTCCTGCCATCCATCTCCACCCTCTGACAAACAGAGGCTAGGGACACCATTCCTTACCCATCCTGGCTAATAGCCATTAATGGACTTAACCACCATGAATTTATCCAGTTCTCTTTTAAACCCTGTTATAGTCCTAGCCTTCACAACCTCCTCAGGTAAGGAGTTCCACACGTTGACTGCGCTGCGTGAAGAAGAACTTCCTTGTATTTGTTTTAAACCTGCTGCCTATTAATTTCATTGGGTGACCCCTAGTTCTTGTATTAGTCTTTGCCTCTGTTTGCCAGAAGCTGGGAGTGGATGATGGGATGGGTCACTTCGTTACCTGTTCTGTTCACTCCCTCTGAAGCACCTGGCATTGGCCACTGTTGGAAGACAGGCTATTGGACCATTGGTCTGACCTGCTATGGCCGTTCTTATGTTAAAACATAATTCTGTGTACATTTTTTGCTGAAAACTTTGAAATTTGTTTCAATTTTCAATCAAAAGGAGAACAAATTACAAATGCTCCAGAAAGAGCATTCTGTTCTCCCCCAGCTTTAATTATTACTGTTCTTTGTGGGGGGGGGAAGGCCCCTAGAAATGCCATGCTCCACGTGCCCTGCTTTAGAGTTAGAAATGGCACTAGGAGCAGGGCAGAAACTGCCCTTCGTCCCAGATCCGTTTTTTCCTTGTTGGCTGTAGAAGGTGACCGCTCATACTTTATTTTTTATTAGTGACAATGGAGGAATTGAAGCTAGATCAGCAGTGTGCTAACCCCTTTATCTCACAGGTACAAGTCATGCACTGTGAGTATATCTTGTGACTTCCTCCTACCCCTTTTGTCTGTGGAGTAAACAAGGTCCTGCATTCCCTTCTCTGCTCCTAGCATATTCATAGCAGTTTTATAACCTGCTTCTCAGATGGAAGAGGCAGGAAGCACTGTTTTACTCATTTATTTGGAAGGTATAGAATAGTCACCAGGATAACTTCATGCCTTTCTCAATGGTTGCTCAGCCCAGTCTGCCCCACTGTCTGGTGGTGCTAGTGGCCTGCTGGACTGGCCCACTAGCCCAAGCAGTGCTGGTGGGCTATAGAACAACTTACATTTCCAAGGTAGCTATTGTCCCTGTATTCCTTGACCTGGGGTGGCGCCGCCTCCTCTTAGGGAGGATGCAGAGAGCTCTTACGGACCCGGGCCTACTGTGGATTTAACTGTTCCGTGGTATAGGGGGAGGCAACCTCATCCCTGGGGCACATTTCCATGCCCAAGCCTGTAACTTCTGCAACACCATCACAGTTAATGTGGCTTCAGCTGCAGGGGAGGAAAGATGGGGAAATGTATCCCTGCAAAAGTGAAGGGATACATTTGCCCCACCTTGCCCCCGGGATCACTAAGCCACCTGCTGGAGGTCACAAAGTATCAGCTTGGCCTGCTCCTGTGAACTACACATCCCTCAGTCTTTTGTGCTGCCCTTAGCCAGCCGTGGCAAGCTATGGGTCCCAGAGGCCTTTACGCTATGCCCTTAGGTGGGGGAATGCCCTACGAGTGCACGGAGGAGGTGATTGGAGCCGCCGGCTGCTCACTGGCCTCCAGTGCTATGTTGAATGGAGCTGTGTGTTTTGTGCCAGGCTGAGGGCCTGGCCAGAGGCCTCTGGTGACCTGCTGCTGAGGGACTGGCAGCCCTCCAGCTGGAGCTGGCTGGGCCTGGTCAGTCCATCCCACCCAGGGGATGTCCTCATTGCCAGTCCAGGGTGGGGGTAGCCCCTTCCCTGGCCCAAATAGGCTGTGTATGAGAGAGTGGTGGGGGGAGGGGGAGAGGTCAATGTTGCCAACTCCTGAGTGATTTGGTGTTTCCCTTTAAGCCCCAGCTCCTGGAGTCAGGGGATTTGTGGTGGTGGCGGCGTGGGGAGGATCTCTGATTTCATATGCCAAACAAATGTTTCCAGCCCCTGGTGGGGGAGACTGCCCCCCCCAAAAGGGCTTGGTCACCAGGAGGCAAATAACCAGAACCCAGTGTGTGAGATGTTAAAATCTCATGATTTTTAAGGCAATCTTGTGGTTTTGTGGGGGCTAGACTCATGATTTTTTAACCGCTGGGGTTGGCAGTCCTGGATTCTAGCCCTGTGTTCTCACTGCTTGGAGCAGGATAGGAGCAAGGTCCATGGCTGCCCTGGCACCGATTCCTCTTTGTTCCTGCTGTGTTTGACATCAATAGGGAAGGGGGGGCACAGAACATCATGTCTCACATCTTGCCTCTTCCTGAGGGGAAAATCAGGCCCTGGGCCTTGTAAGATTCCTTCTTATCCCTAGTTTTACAGCTGGGGAAACTGAGACAGGGTGAGTGGAACCCTTGGGGCAGACCGTGTGACTTCTCAGACACTCACACCTTTCCCCATCTCCCGTACGGGCACATACCTGGAAACCTGTGGCCTGCGTTGTGCAGGTCAGGTGAGATGATCGCCAGGGTCCCTTCTGCCCTTACATCTGCTAATCCTGTGTTTATTATCCTCCCATGGCGGAAGCTATTGGTGACACTGGAGACATCCACTAAACAGTGCATAGGACCAGAAACCGGGAGAAGTGATTCCCCGGAGCCGACGCAGCCTGCAAACTGTCCAGTCGATTCAGCAGATGGCAATACCCACGTTTGTTGAAATATATTTTTATTGCATTTCTGCAGGTTTTACAAAAATATGACAAATTAAAAAGAAATAAATAATCCCTTTATTTTTTTTAAATTTCAATTGAAAGAAATAAAACAGCAAAAAAAAAAAAGAAAAAAAAAACTTTTCCCTCTTTGTACAGTAATTGCCTAGGAAAAGAAAGACACCAGACAGCCAGATGCTCATATAAATACGTTTATAGATAAACATGTTTTAAAAATTCCCTGGACTGCTGGGGGCCTGGTAAGTGGAGCTTGTAGGATATAGTTTCAGGAGTGTTACTCTCATGTGAACATAGTCAATAAGAGTTTGCTCCTTTTAAGACCAGCGTGATTTAAACAATGACAAACACACGAGTTGGCTTTGACAAACTGAATGAGGATAATTTATAAAAACAAATTAAAATGATGTTTGAACATAATAAAGCTACGTTGGGGTTCCCGCCTCGGACTGCCTGTGGCGCCAAGAAGTTGAGGAATGACTTTGCGCCGTTGCAGAGCAGCTCCTCCAGCCGTGGAAGGGTTCCTGCCTAGCTCTCAGCTCCTGGGTGGGGTGAAGCATATAAAGCAGTGGAAAATAATTGGAGGGCTGGAGAATCCTTGGAACCCCCAAAGAGGAGAACATCTCCCTCTGGAAAGGTGATAATGTTGGGTGTGTGTAATGGCCATCAGAGTTGGGTCATCAGAGAAACTGAATGTTGGGAGGAACCTTGCCACCTCTGGTGCCATCCAGACCTTAATTTAGTACAACTAGGGTCAAAGCCTGCCCTGGTGGGGTCAAAGAGGTTGGAAGGCAGGGCAAGATTTGGGCCCAGGTTTTCTGTAGGGCCACAAAACCCAGTTGCTGGCAGGGGATCAGCACCGCTGACAGCAGAGGAATAAGCTAGTGACAAGCATTTCCTACGAGTGTAGCAAAGGCAGATGGAAAAGGCCTCTTAGGTTCCTCCTCCATCCCACCCTTGGCCTTAGGATGGAGTTGGGGTGCCTGGAAGGTTCTCTGGGGTAATGTAAGGTTGGGGGGGTGCTCTCTCCCCACCTTACAGCTGCCACCACTCTGCTCTCTAGCTGCTACTCCATGGCAGCTGAAAGGGGGCAGGTAGAGATGCCAACTTGCTGTCTGCAGAACAGGTACTGCCCTCCTCGCCTCTGGCAGCCAGGAGAAGTTGATACAGCAGCTGTTCCCAGCACCTGCTGGATTTCTGATGCCCAGTCACCACGGCCGCTTGGCCCCCTGGAATCCCGAGTTCCCATCTTTCCTGCTCGTTCTGGGGTTGTCCTGATTTTTCTTCATGTGACCCTGTATCCCCCCCACCCCACCCCAAAGCACCACGGTTTGAGACAGTCATGGCTTCTGCCATCTATCGTGGGACCCAGGACACATCTGCTGACATGATGCCAGGGAACCCCGCGTCCCTGGGCTGACATGCTACAGAGCAGCGCACTCAACAGCCGGGGGGTGGGGGGGAAGAGATGCTGAGTTGCTCAATAATAACCGCCCCAGGAGAGAGGCCCCTTCTAGTCCATCTCTGCGAGAAGAGAACGGCCATGATCAAGGCTGCGAAGAGGGCAGGGGAGAGATCCGAAGGTTCTTGGCAGATCTCTGAGGAAGGGAAATCCAGGCACGGAACTGGAGGGGATTCCCCTCCCTGTTCTTCAACTAACTCTGCCCCAGCCTTTATGTCCATAAGGCTTTTCGTGGCTCTGAGCAGCATGACCCGGCCCTGTCTGATCTTACAAAGAGGAGATACCAGGGTTACCCGCATTTAAGGAAACACTAGGCCCCCATGCGGCTGCATTAAACATCCATTCACCAGGCGACCAAACAAACTGAGTAACGGCACGTAATCATAGCAGTTCCACCATCTATTGCCTCTGCACCCTGCCTAGCCTTTGTGGCTGGTAGCACAGAGGTATTTTCTACACACGGCTTCTCTCCCTTCTTGTCCATTAGACAGAGGAAGGTGAGAGAGGGCTGAGCCCTAGCTGGAAACTTTCACCACCCCAGCCTGTGTTACGTCTCTCTGGCTCCGGTTAGATCCTCAACGCACCTTGGCCTATTTTATTGCTGCTACAGAATGGCTTGGTTATAAGACAAAAACACCATTTTTTGTGGAGGAAGAATTAAAAAAAACCAAACTCTTGTTTCCTAAGACTCCGGACCTGGGAGATATCTCCTGGTATCCCCAGGCCTGGAATGTCACAGTACTGGGCCAGTCGCAGAAGACGGAGCTGCAAACAAGCCATTGGAGGACCCACTCTGAGAACTCCAGGTCCTTTCTACTTGGGGAGACTGGCTGCTTTCAAACCCCTACTTGTACGCTAAAGATTGGATGTCAGAGATTGGGTCAGCCAAGCCCCATCTCTCTGCTCGGGACGTTGGGGGCATGTCCCCTTCCAGAAATGTTCGTTCCAGATGCTCTGCACGTCTAGTGATTCAAGTGTCAGTGTGCATCAGAGAATACAGGTTGCTGAGGGCATGCATTGGGCAGGGACAGCACTTCTAGAGGTTCTGGACTTGTCTCCTTCCTATGATAAAGCAGCCGAGGGACCATTGACATCTTTAAAAAGAGATAATCCAAAACATCCGAGAGTAAACCCGCCTATCAGTCCCTAGACTCAGCCTGGTGGATGCTGTCCCTTGCCACCACCCGGCGTGATGGTCCTATAGACAGTCCTTGGCAGTTCCTTTCCTGCCCTGCCGAGTCCCCAGCTCCTTCCTCCTCGTACAGCATTCCTATGGTAAATATTCAAAGATTCCTCTGTCCCCATCCGAAACTAACTCGCAAAGCTAAGCCAGCCACAAGCAGAGAAGTGGATCAGCCACTGACCTGTCAACATAAGGAACTAGCCCTAGCAGACTGAAAGCTCGATTACTAATCCTAGTGTTGCTGAAACGCTGGGTGATCTGCAGAGCTCGTAGCCACCCTCTGAGATTTCAGTCGTTAAAGCATTAGCTAAAACTATAAACTAACTCTGGCAAAAACTTCCCCACTGCTGTAGTGAAGACAACCCTCCCGCCCACCCCAAATTCCACAGACCCTGCAATTATTTGGTTGCTAAGAACATTGGTTATTGATCCTTCCCCACCCCACTGAGCCCCCCACCTTGAGCGGATTCTTTCCCCAGTCTGCCATGATGTTTATGTGCAAGCTCCTTATTGGGGGGGGGGGGGGGGAATGTCCCAGTTCTTCCAAAGTCACTGAGGGCTGGATACCCTTCTTCCCTGCCAATGGAATCTGAAGCAATAACTACAGGGCGCTCTTTGTTCTGGAAACCGTAAAGCTCAACATTTTGCAGACGCTGGGGAGGCAAATCCTGCCTCCGCCTTTTAAGCTGTCTAAAGAAGAACGGAAGAGAGTCTGTTAGGTTGAGGGGGTTTTTTAGTGCAAGAAATGTCGACCATGCATGGAAATTATGTGGCTCAAATTCGCTGCCCCACCCCTCGCTCTGTTCTTCAAGCAGAAAGATGTCCCAGTGCCTATTGGATTCTGCCAGCTGCCTCCTGGTGAGACTGCAGGGGTGAGTGATTCAGTGGTGACCCTCCTCCTGATCTCTGCCTCCACATCGCCCCTGTAGGCCTGTGCCCCAGGCCCCCTCATTCCTGGGCTCGCCCACTCTGTTCCGCCCGCTGTGCTCCCCCAGCTGGGACGCTCGTGACTCCTTTGCTGTCCATCCCCAGCTGGGCCAAAGGGACTAGAGACTTTGACAAGGATGGCCCCTGAGCTCGATCCCCGTCCCCCGGCTGATGGATGGCTGCCACTCAAGTCAGGCAGGTGTGGTGCCAACCCCGTTCATGCCACCCTGGACTTTAGGGACGTGAAAGGCCCGTTAGCTCATCCAGCCCATCGCCAGCTGTTGCCTGGGGCGCTGGGCACTTTGCCCACCCTTCGCACCAGCGGGCCGTCATGGCGACGTTGGCGCCAGGGTAGCAGGGCTTGAGGAGGACCTGAGCACAGGGGCCAGATTCAGGGGTTGGGGCAGATGTGGCAGCAAAGGCTGAGTCCTACGAGGATGCAGGCAGGGAGCGCCCCCTTCTGGTGTGTGTTTGCAGTAGCAACACCAGGCCAAACGCCTGCAGTCAGGGGGACAGAGCTGGCAGGAAAGGGGATACCCTTCTCCCCGCGCAGGTGATGCCAGGGGCTCACCAGAGCCAAGGGAGCTTTGGAGAGTCCGTCCTGGGAGCCTGACTCACCCTGGGACGCAGGGGAAAGGAGTTCTGAGCACAGCCCAGCTGAGCTCCTGAGCGGCAGGTCGCTGTGGGCTGCTGCTGCCGCTGGTTCCCCAACCCCATCTTCCTGACCCACCCCTCCGGCTTTAAGCTCAGGCTGCCCCGGTTGCACTGCCAGCTTCTGTGCCTGGCTCTGGGTGCTGCATGAGGGCAGATTCCCCACAGGGAGCGCTTGGGGAACATGCACATACAGCACCCATACCCCGCCCGCCGCCCTTTGTGCCCAGAGCCCCAGCGGGTCCCGGCTCAGCTAGGAGACAGGGAGAAACACACCACCCCCGCCCCGTGCTCAAGGGGGAAAATCCACCTGTGGTCCTGCTGCTGCCCCTCAGGCACGACCCTCAGCCCCCCAGCTCTCCTAGCCCTGACCTCCCCCTGCACACACGGAGCTCTACCAATGCCCCTCACTCCCAACCCACAGCCTCCTGCTACTCCAGCCCCAATCCCCCTCGATATTCAACAGGCACTGCTCTGTGCAGTCACTCGAATGTGTGTGTCATGGGCCCCCCTGCCAGGCCGCCCCCCCCCCCCCCCCCCCCCCCCCCGCTCGTCTTCCCGTCCTGGGCTCTGGCGACGCCCTGCCCCCCCCACCCCGATTCCACTCCCGCCCCTCTCCTGAGGATGCTGAATTGCTTCTTGGCACTGAGTTGAGGCCACCGATCTCGTCACCAAAGCTGGGAGCAGAAGCTGCCTGTCTCAAGGCCCAAGGCACCCCAGCCCCCGAGCTCTGCTTTCCCGTGCTGCAGGGGATGGGATGGTCACCGCTCACCTTCTGCACCCACCTCCACTCTCCTGCTGGCGCAGGGGGGTGCAGGTGTCCTAAGAGCCCCACGCCAGGCTGGGCACCTCCTAATTCTGCTTGAAGAACAGACCCGGGATCCGTGGCTGCTTTGCCCGCCATCCCCGGCTCCTCCCCGGTTAGAGTTTATGGCCTGTGCTCTCCTCCTCGGCTCTGAGCTCACCCTCCTCCACGCCACCTTCGTCCACCAGCCCATTGAGGTGGGCTTTGCTGGGCGGCTGCTTCTCGCCACCCTCCGAGGACGGGCCGGGCCGCTGCGGAGGGGGGACGACGGCGGCACCGTTGCCCCCACCTCCCCCAGCCCCCTCGGACTTGCCGAAGTTGAACAGTTTGCCCGGGTTGAACGGTTTGGTGGGCGACTGGACCTTCTCGGTGCCCCCGTCCCTCTTAGTCTCCGGCGACTTCAGGAACTTGAAGCTCAGAAAGCCGGGCAGTTTGTTTTCGCTGCCGGTCGGGGACTGGGCCGTGGCGGTGCTGGCTGCCCCGGCGCCGCCCCCCGACAGGAACTTGCTCTGCAGCGGGATGATCTGCTTCAGTTTCATGACGTTGTTGGTGGCCAGCAGGGAGCTGGGCCTCTTGGGCTTCTCAGAGCTGTGGGACAAGCTGCCGGCCCCTTTCATTTTGGCCTGGCTCTTCTCGTGGCCGGCGTCCTGCCCGGCAGCCTCGGGCTTCCCCTCGTCCCGGCTGGTCTCGCGCTCCTTGCGGGCGTGGTACTCGGCTTGGCGCTGCCGCTCCTCCTCCTCCCGCTTGCGCCGCTGCTGCTGCTGGTAGTGGTGCTGTGCCTGTCGCTCGTGTTTCTGGGGGAAGGGGGGAGCAGCCGGTTAGTGGCAGGGGCCTGGGACATCAGGGGGTTTGGGGAGCCTCCTGCTCGTCGCAGCGCAGCTCCACATGCCTCTCCCCTGGGCTTTCGGTGCCTCCAGCCCCGGGCAGGGGTGACTCTGCAGAAGAGGGGCCGTGGCAGGGAGAGCAACCTCCACGCTGCTCCTTAACGTGCATCACCCCGGGCCGGCACCCAGAGGGCAGGCCAGTGACTGGGCAGGATCCATGAGACGACCAGCGAGGGGACAGGGGAGGGGTTGGGGACATGACGTCTAGGCTGAGACACCCCCACACTTGCGCCGCGCGCCCAGCCGGGGCAGCTGGGGTGTGGGTGAGCTGCGGACGCTCGACCCCTGGGAGCCGGACTCACCTTGAAGGCCTCCCTGCGCTGATACTCCAGCTTCGCCATCTCCTCCGCCACCCAGGCCGGGATGTCAGGGATGGCCACCTGGATGAGGTACTTCAGGAGCAGGGCAAAGTGCTGTGGGGAGGAGACAGGCAGAGAGCTGTGGGGAGGGTCTTGGCCGTGCCAGCAGAGGGCACTGAACAGCTGCTTTAGAAACGGCATGGGGCTAGAAGCCTGAAATCTGATCGGCCCCCTGGGTTCCTCGCCCTCTGATTCCAACCCGGAGCAGTTCTTCTGAGCTGCCCTCCTCCCCCCCAAGCAAATGCTGTGCCGGTCTGTGCTAAGCAAACAGCCGCAGCCCCGCTCCAACGAGAGACCCTACGATAACAAAGCCCATGCATCGCTCCAGGTCCAGTAACAAAGCAGCATACACAGTCCCCGCCCCAACAAAACACCCTACAACAACAAAGCAAATGCACCACTCCAGCTCTAACCAGAGACCCTGCAATAACAAACCACATGCACAGCCCCAGCACTCACGAGAGACCCTACAATAACAAACCGCAGCCCTGCTAGCACTTCCGTACCTCCAGCACCACCACGGAGATGATGGCTCCCTCCGGGCTTAGCCAGGGGAAGAGCCGCTGCAGTTGCCCGCACTGACCGATCAGGTAGCAGTTCACCACGATGGCCAGGACGCCCATGGCCTCCATCACTTTCTGCAAGACAAACATCCTGGGATGAGACGCGCCACTCACCCCTGCCACCTGCGGGCCGGCTCTTGGGCCGAGCTGGGAACCCAGCCTCTCCCGCCAAGCCCCTCTCCTGGAGCGGCATCCGGGCCAAATCTGAGTGGCCATGGGCTCCTGTGTACCAGGTCACAACGCCACGGACTCAGATTTGGCCTGGCTGCCCCTCTGTCATGATGGCGGAATGGCCGAGCCAAATCTGCGGCCCTAGGCCTAGGACAACACGGGAGACACACTGAACTTTTGCTGAGGGTGGCAGATTGTCTTGTGCGGTCCCTGCGGATGCTGAAGGGGAAGGCGCAAGATCCCTGAGCTGCACCGAACGTGGCAATACAGAGCTCCCCAGCTTGTTCCCTGGAGCAAGGGGCTCGCAGCTCGTGCCGCTGCCAATGAATTATTTAATCAGCACTCTCTCCTCCTGGTGAGGTATTTGTCCCAGTAACATCCTGTGGCAGTGAGTTCCACAGGTTGAACAAGTGCTTCCTCATTTTTAGTCGTCATCAATTGGGGCCTTTTTGATTCCACTCAGCACCTCTTTGCTGCAGCCCTATGGGATAGGCTGAGCCGTCCCCCTATCTGCTTGTCATTGGATAGAATCAGACGTAACAGGGCAGCCTGCCCCCTTAAGGAACAGCAGGCTGGGGCCAGCCAACTCTGGTCGACGAGCCTCACCCCACTACACCTGTATGGGGGTGTAGGCTTTAAGAGGAAGACAGCCCAGCACTTGGGGTGAGGCGGGGGCTGGGAGCCTGGCACTGTCTGATCATTCCCGTCTGCCAGAGGCCCTGGCTAGGAGGGCAGACCTGGCTTGGGTGGTGGGGATGATTGGAGCCCAGGAGCAGCAGCTGGACAGGCCGTTGCCGCTGGGGCCTGCTGGCGAAGAACGGGGCTGAAGGCTGGGCCCAGCAGGGCTGAAAAGTCTTTTGGTCCTGGCTTGGGGCGAGAGCATAGAGCAACCCATCTGGAGAGTCAAGTCGCCACCCCAGACACCGGGAGCCTGAGGAAGAGAGCAAAGCAGAGAGGCTGCGAGGCCAGGATTTTCCCCGAGGGACGCTCTGGGATGGCAAGGCCTGTGCTGAATCCTTAACAAACAGTAACTCGTGTTTCCCGCCAGACAGCTCTTGACAGAGAATACATGGTCGTGTCTCCTGCCGGAGACATGTAGCCACCTCTGGAGTGGAGCACAGCACAGCGCTGGGGAAAGCGCAGTCCTGTATCCGTTTGAAAGAGCCTGGGAGACTAGGGAGGTGAAAGCGGAGGATGCCTAGGACACTGGGGTGAGCCTTCCGGCTCCTGCCGCGTCAAATAGACCTTGCTTTCCAAGGGTAACAGATCTTCAGGACTGGGTGCCTGGCTGTGCCAGCTCTGTGCCATGCAGGGATCCCCTGTGCCAGCTAGTCCCCGGCAGCACAAAGCAGGCCACGATCCGGACCCTCTACAGCCTCTCCTGGCACTGAAAGCGCCATGCGTGGGCTCTCACACGAGTGCCCATCCTCCCGGTGGCTCTCGCTGCCCTGCGGAGATGGGGACCCGGCCACCAGTCCAGCCACTCCCTACCTGCCACTGCCCGATGCTCTCCACCCGCTGGCCGAAGGGGCGCTGCAGGCCGGTGCACAGCTTGAAGGCATCGCTGCGGATCTCGATGATGTTGTTGATGAGGGCGCACAGGGCGGCCAGGGGGAAGGCGGAGGAGAAGAGAACCACGTAGCCAAACTGGATGAACATCTCCTGGTAATCCTGGAACGTGTCCTGGGGGGAGACAAGTCATGCTGGTGCGAGTCCCTGATGCCCCATGATCCCGACCCACAGTCCCCCTGCAATTCCAGCCCTGGGCTGCCCCCCACCAACCCCGAGCTCTGCCGGTGCCCCTCAATCCTGCCCTGCTCGGAGAGCACCAAGCAGGGTGGATCCAGGGGCGCTTTGTGACGTGAGCACTCGGGGCAATTACTGAGACTCCTCTCGCCTGTTGCTTGAGGCAGGATTCGAACGGAGCCCCCGGGGCGAGAGGCCAGCGCAGCTCCTCACCTCGTACTTCTTCATGCAGCTCTCCACCTCGGCCTGGGTGAGGTGGGGGGAATAGTTCTCCTCCGGTGGGTCAATCCAGGAAGCCCGGTTCCGCTTCCTGCCCTCCTCCTCCTCCTCTTCCTCCTGGCTTTCGGCCGCCCGGCCCCACCGAGCCCGCAGGGTCACCGCCAGCGCCTTGGCTTCTGGGAGGGGGCTGCCGGAGGGCCCCTCGCTCTCCTCCTCGTCCTCGGCTAGCTCGAAGACGGAAGCGGGGTCCATGCCCTTCTCCACCATAGTGGGGCTGCCCTCCTCCAGGAAGCTGGCGTCCTCCATGGCACCCAGCTCCCGGCCCCGGCGCTCGGCCCGCTCAATGAAGCTCACCTTCTTCAGCTTGAGCCCGCAGTCCAGGACGCTCTCGTCCTCCGAGTCCGACTCCCGCTTCTCCTCCTCCTCCTCCTCGGGGACGCCACAACCCCCATTGAGGCACTTCTCCCCCGGGGGCCCCTCGCCTGCCCCCTCAGGCTCGGGGCCCGGCCTGGCCGGCTGCTCTGGCGCCGTGTATCTCTGGGCGAGCAGGCGGAAGATGGTGTGGGAGACGTCGCGGATGTTCTGCAGGCTCAGGTCGCCCCGCTGGATCTTGCGGTAGAGGTGGGGCTGGGAGACCTCCTTGATGTTCTGCAGGAACTGGCGGGTGATGAGCAGCGTGGCCAGCATCTGGGGAGGGGACAGACGTGCCGGGAAGGCAGGTCACATCTGGGGAACCCGCTCCCCTGCCCGTCTCCATCCCGCCGGCACCGCCCCAAGGCTGGGCTCAAGCAGCCACTTTACAGAGGCTTACCCCGCCCCCGGGGCAAGGGAGGGAGTGGGGGGGGCGAGCAGGGGGTGCACACTGGGCTCAGCGACCCCACCACAGTTGGGTGAAAGGGGCCCACAGGGGGGCAGTTGATCGTATGGTGTTGATCAGCCTCCCCGCAGAGGCTGCTGGGATGGGGAGGGTTTAATTTCAGCTGGCCGCTGTGATGCGCCAAACTCATCACACCAGACCGCCCAACCAGCCGGCACAGGACGGCAAATTTCAGTCTGCTGCCGATGGGTGTAATTAGAACGGGGACCCTTGAGGCAAAAGACACGGAGCCTCCTTCCCTGTCACCTGCAACCAACTGCCCGAAGAGCGAAAGGCCCCATGTCCCATTTCCTGCCCCCTCGAGCCAGCCAGTCCCCCCGCCCTGGGGCCAGAGCTGGTGCCCCCTAGAGGGGAAAGGCCCGGATCTCACCCCCCAGCCCCGTGTTATTGCTCCTTTGCTTTCAAAGGCTCCCCTGCGCCCAGTGAGACCGGAACGGTCCCGCGGCTGTTCCCCTGGGCGGAGGGTCAGACTGTCCAGCCAGCTGGGCTGACCCACGCGGCCGAACTTTCCATGGCGTGGGATGAATCTGCCAGTGGGTGGCATGCACAGCTTGCCCCCGCCCGCCACCCCTCCTACTTTGGATACGGCCAGGCTCCAGCCAAAGCTCAGGAGGCCCTTAAAGGAGATGAGAAAGAGGTGGAGCTGAAGGGTGATGAAGGGAAGGAGAGCGTCTCTGAGCTGACGCACGAGGCTTTGGGAGAGAGAGAAGATGAGCAGGAGCTGCGGAAGGGACAGACGAACACAGAGAGAGAGAGACAACGAAAAGGAGAAATCAACTGAGACCCCAAATCAAGGCAGGGCTTAGGGCGGCCCGGCCTGCGGATGGGAGCGGGAGCCAATGGAAAGTTTCGGCCTCTCTTCCTAAGGGGCCGGTGATTCTGGGGGCCCGACTTGAGACGCCGTGGGTCTGAGCAGCAGCCACAGCTCTGTCTGAAGGCGACAGGGGGCTGTGGGTGCCAGCAGAGGGGGCCACAGAGCTGCAGTGGAGGCCTTGGTCCAGAGCCCAGCTGGATTTACCGCCGCAGGGACCCCGCCGTCCCCTCCCCGGCCCGGCGCAGGCTCCCGGGGCGGAGACACCCCTTACCTCCTTCAGCCGCTCCATGTCTTTGAGGTAGAAACCGATGTAGAAAAGACTTAGGTATGAATTTACAAACTGAAACTGCCGGGGAGAAAGAGGGAGGGTCAGTGTGAAACAGCGAGTCAACCCCCCCCCTCAGGATTGGGCTCCGGGGCCTCCAGGCCCCCCCCCCATCTGATTGTGCCCATCAGGCCTGGGGGCAGCTTGAGGTCCCAAGCAGGCCCTAGAATCCCCGCTTGTTCTTAACCCTCCGGGGTGGTGGTGCCCAGCAGGGATCTCCGTGGCTTGCTGGGATTCTGGCGCGGGGGGTCCTGGGGGTCAGCGGCCGGGGTTGACAAACTGGGTGTGTGCAGCCAGAGCTAAAGGGAGGCTCCCCTCGCTCTCAGAAAGCCACAGGTTGGTACGGTCACTGCTGCCGACCAGCAGGGGGCGACGTGGTCGCTGCTCGGAGCTGGGGTCCCCTGGGTGGAAGGATTCTCCCGGCGGCTGCTCGGCTCCTGGCGATAGCCACCCCTGCACCGTTGCGGCTGCTCCCAGCAAGGGCACCCTCCCCTCCTCGGCAGCAACCCCGCTCTAGCTTACCAGGACGATTTTAATGATGAGGTGTTTCTCGTAGGCACTCTGCAGCCGGTAGTTTTCTGGAACGGGAACCGAGAGACTCAGGCCAGGGGGTGGGGTGGGGGGTGAACGGAGAGTGGGGGTGGGGAGGGTGAGTCAGGGCCCCGAGGAGGAGTAACCAGCACTCTCCGTTCCCGGCTCCAGCCGCGCTCCATTGGGCCCAAGCACCGACCGCAGGGATGCACCTGCCCCGGTGAGAACTGGGATGCCCGAGGCCAGATTAGCCCCTGGGACGAGCTGGAGCGTCTCCAAGCCCTGGACATGCAGCGGATTGCAAGTGTGGACGTGTTACAACAGCAAATGACCAGGATGGCCCCAGATGGGCTCCCATTTCCTGCAGCAGGATGGGACCTCCCGCTAGGAGCCACTGGGCCCGGGGATTTGACCCCAGAGGACGCGGGTTTGGAGAATTCCCCAGAACCCCAATGCTTCTCCCAACTGGAGTCAGCAGAGCTTGGATGGGGTCACGGCCTTCCTGGGGGCTGCTGGCTGGCCTGCCCCAGCTGGATCGTGGGGGACCGAGCGGGCTGGGAGTGCGCTGACGTCCCAACCCTGTTGCCGCGGTGGCTGCAGACTGATCCCAGGCCCCCCGGCGCCCGATGACGCACCCATGTCGTTCAGCCAGTACGCGATCTTCCTGTAGACGTCGTCGCAGGCTGTGACGATGAGGGCCAAGGCGATCTTGGGCAGGAAGCGGATGAGCCGGGGAAGCTCCTTGATGCTCAGCACGAACTCCTGCGGGGACACGAGGGGCAGGGACGACGTCAGCCCAGGGGCCAGGGAGTCTGCAGGGCGCGGAGACACCGGTGGAGCCCCAGGGTGGGTGGTAAGTAGCTGCTGGCATGGCACCTGCACCTGGCTCTGCCCAACCCGTGCTCTAGGAAGGGGACACGGAGCCAGCAGGGTGTGGGGCTGGTATGACGCCGGCCGGCCGGCTGGCCAGGGAGGAAGGGGAAGTTCAGCCACAGAGCACTACAGAGTCTCCCTCCCAGGCGTGGTGGGATTTAACTTACACACGCACGTGCACAAACCTTCCTGCGGACACACGTCCACGCTCATGGGCCCAGGAAAACTCCCCCAGCCACATGCACACGCGTGTGTATACACACACGCGAACACACATGCCGGCGTGCTAACAGCTTCCTGTCTCCTCTCACCACACCCTGCCCCATTCAGCAAACATCAGCCCCCACTTCCCCGGGGTGAGCAGACCAGCACGCAGGCCGAGCCGAATCGTGACGGAGCCAAGGGTTCGTGGTGCCCCTGCGCTGCTCCCAGGAATGTGGAGGATTTAGCGCCCGCTCCTGGCGGGAGGAGAGGCACCTGGCAGCGGCCAGTGGGGCTGGGCCGGGGAGAGCGTCACCCACCTGCAGCTCGAAGCATCCCAGCATGACGAGGAAGACGAAGGAGAGGCAGACGAGGCAGACGGGCAGGCTGACCAGGCACTGGAAGAGCAGACGTTTCCATGGCGGGTAGTAGAATTCCTCCACGTTGGTCACCGGGCTGATCCTCTTGATGCCCTGGAGGGGGAGATGGCAGCTTGTGACCCTCCATGGGCCAGACACACCCCCACACACACCTGGGGAGATCCCGCCAGGATTCTGGAGCAACCAAGCTGAGGTCTGCCTCACAATTCCCAGGAGACCCCTGTGCCGGGGAGGAAGGGGGAGCTCAGCCGCAGAGCGCCCCAGTCTCCCTCCCAGGCACGGTGGGATTCAATTTACACACGCACGTGCACAAACCTTCCTGCGGACACACGTCCACGGCCACGCTCACGGGCCCAGGAAAACTCTCCCAGCCACGTGCACACGCGTGTGCATACACGCAGGCGAACACACATGCCGGCGTGCTAACAGCTTCCTGTCTCCTCTCACCACGCCCTGGAGCCCTCCCGCCCACCTGGACGGGGGCCCTGCCCCTCGCTGGCTCCCGTCAGCATCACAGCCCAGCTCTCAGATCCTGGTGTGACGTGGTCCCGCTCGGGGGGCTTCCGGGGAGCTGCCCCAGTTCACACCAGCTGAGGATGTGGTGGCAGCTCTGGGCACTGGCGGATGGGAAGCCTTCGCCGCAGGAGCCTGGGATCCCAGCTGGTGCGGAGGGCCTGAACTCGGCTCTGCGGATGGCTGCCCCGCTCCTGGACTAGCCTGGTGCCATCAGGAGTGACTTCACTTCAGGCAAAGCGGCTTTCAGGTCACCCTGGGCTGCCCACCCCCGTCACTCACCCTGAACTGTGGCCGGGGCTCCTCTATGGACTCGGCGGGCGTGTCGAGGGTCCCCCACTTGTAGGCGAACTCAGCCCCCCGCCGCTTCCACTCCTCCAGGAAGAGCGTGGCCCAGATGACATTGAAGATGGCAAAGACCACGCAGCAGATATCGCGGCTGGTCTGGGAGGGACAGACATGGGGGCAAAGGGCGGGTGGGGATGGGTTACAAAAAACAAGCAATGAACAGCAGAGCTAGGAATCGAACCCAGGAGTCCTGACACCCACTCCCCACTGCTCTAACCACTAGACTCCACTGCCCTCCTGTATCCCAGTGCTGAGAATAGACCCCAGGAGTCCTGACTCCCGTAATGAAATGACCCACCTTATAGGCTAGGGGGAGATGGACACAGCACTGAGCGTCAGCCCAAGGGGGTGCTAGCGAGTACCGCAGTTCCCTGCCCCACTGCAATGCTCCCAACCTGACTGTCTGACCCCCCCATCTCCCGGGGCTCCCCCAGCCCTTTCCCCGGCGCAGCACTCTCACCTGGTCGTTCTCGGTGAAGGTGTAGAGGATGGAGCCAAAGACGGCGGGGTACACCATGGCCGAGGTGTAGAAGCCGAGCCAGGCGAAGTACATGGCGATCTTCACCCCAAAGTAATCGCAGATCTCGTCTGCCAAGGGGAGAGCAGGAGTCAGCAGCCAGGTCGGGGCCATGGACGGCCACAGGGGCGGACGGAGAGGGGGCAGGAGATGCTCCGGTGCCTTGAGCCGGGCTCTGAATCCCGGCACTGGAAAGTGGGCACCGACTTTTCTGGGTGGCTGCGTTTAATGTCTGGGTTTCTGGGTGCTCATGTCTGTCTGGGGACATGTGGATGGATGGGGCATGTCCGGCGAGGGACACGTCCAGCGAGGGACACGTGCACGGCTGGGGCACATCTGGCGAGGGACACGTGCACGGCTGGGGCATGTACGGCGAGGGACATGTCCAGCGAGGGACACGTGCATGGCTGGGGCACGTCCGGCGAGGGACACGTGCGCGGCTGGGGCATGTACGGCGAGGGACACGTGTATGGACTGGGGCACGTCCGATGAGGGACATGTCCAGCAAGGAACACGTGCGCAGCTGGGGCACGTCCGGCGAGGGGCACACCAGCGAGGGACACGTGCACAGCTGGGGCACGTCCGGCGAGGGGCACACCAGCGAGGGACATGTGCATGGCTGGGGCACATCCGACGAGGGACACGTGTATGGACTGGGGCACGTCCGGCAAGGGACATGTTCAGCAAGGAACACGTGCACAGCTGGGGCACGTCCGGCTCAAGCACGTCCAGCGAGGAACACGTGTATGGACTGGCTTTTAGCAACTCCGGGGGGAAATCTCCCTTTTCAGACTCTCCCCTGACCCCCTGGAATCAGGACCCCAGAGGATCCTGGCAGTGGTGGCATCGCCATGGCGACGCTGCAGCACCGGCCCCTCCCATGGGGGGTAACCGAGCTCTCCAGCGGGCGGCGGGTACATACCCAAGGGCTGGGCCTCGCAGATCGCCTGCACCCAGGACTTCATGAGCCGGTTGAGGATTCTCTGCTCATGGACGGGGAACACCTGCTGGATGACGCCGCGGGCCACCAACTCGGGGACTGCGTGAGGAGAGAGCAGTGAGGGGCCAGGCGCTCGGCCAGCCCCTCCCCGACCCGTGCAGCCCTGCCCAAGAAGACGCCGGGGTCTTTTCCCTCCCCCGGGCTCCAGCCAGGGCTGCGAGCTGGGGACAAGTGCCGGGGGATGATTTAGGGCTTGCAAAAGTCACCGACAGTCCCCGCAGGATAAGCAGCTCCCACCTCCCCATGGCTCTGAGAGTCCCGCTGCCACACGCATGCACACACACACACATGGGCTGCCCCCCCATCTGAACCTCCTCTGACTCTCTCAGGTGCCCCCCCAGCAGCCTGACCCCGGTGGCACTACGCCCACCTGCTCAAAATCTGAGTGAGTGGCATCTTGATCTGGCGCCCGGGGCCACAGCACCACTCAGGTTTGGCCCAGCCCGAAGTGGCCAGGCCATGGCCTATGTGACACACACACACATGTACACAATCATGCACACACACATGTTCATACACGCGCACACGCATGCACACATGCCACCACCCCCGCCTGTTTGGAAATGGGCCAGATGAGACAGCCCAGTTATTTTCAGCTGGTGCCAGAGCAGCTGGCTAGTCATCTCCCTGGGCCCGGCTCGCGACGGAGATGGGCAGGGCCGCGAGCGGGCAGTGGGCTCCGATCGGCTCCCTCCCGCGGGCCGGGCGCCGCACTCACTGACAGGCTGCCCCTCCAGGAACTGGATGTTGTGCAGCGATTCCCCGTGCTTGGCTCGCAGGTTCTCCAGCCAGTACCTGATGATGTTCTGCCGTTCCTGCGGCCGGACAGGGAGAGGCAGGACTGAGCCCCAGGGACGGTGCGCAGCACGAAGGGACCCCTGCTTTACCACCAGCCCCCCACATCTCTTCCCATGCGCACAGGGAAGGCTGTGTAGGGGGAACCAGGACTCCCGCCAGAGGCCCAGGACGTTAGCTCCAAAGCCACCCTCCCCAATGGATTCCCAATCCCGCTTCTACCCCACGGCGCCCGGGCCGGCCCTGCAGGCGAGAAGAGCTGCCAGGGGGGAGGCCTGACCCCACTGCAGTGCCAGGGGCCCCCCCAATCCCAGAGACCCGGGGCTGGCCCAGCAGTGCCCACCTGGGAGGTAAAGAAGAAGAGTTCGTTCTCGATGTTCTCGTAGATATAATCCTCCTCGCAGGAGAAGCTGCGTGTGCCCCCCCCGAACTCGGCCTTCACCGGCTTCCGCAGCCCGATCTCGTCCGCCCCACGCAGCAAGCTGCCCCGGAGAGAGATATGGGGGGGGGGAGCCGTGAGGGTTGGGTGACTGTGGAGCAGGGCGCGGGACGAACCCACACGCCTCTCCTCCTCCAGCCCTCCCCAAAGACAACGGGGTGGGAGCGACCTAAGAGAGACCCCAGCACGGGCGGGGGCGCGACCTACCTCTCGTAGGTGGCAGTGACGAAGAAAGCGTACACCTTGGTGTGCCGGTGGTGCCGGATCTGGATGATGAGCTCGGGGATGCCCAGCCGGATGTGGTTCAGGAGCCAGAGTAGCGTGTGGTCGTCCGTCGTGTCTGAGGGAAGAGGAGCGGGGAGACGCCGGTGGGCAGCAGCTGGAGCAGGGAGTGGGCACCCCCCGCCCGCAACGGCCTGCTTTGTGGGCGCTGGGGATTTCGTGCAAGGCTCGTGGGAGTGCAGACGCTGATTCCGAGTGAGAGCCGGGGGGGGAGCAGTCAGGGGCCTGGTGTCTTCCCTGGCCCAGCTCTGCTGACCCCAACTCCGCTGTTCCTGCCCCGCCCCAGCTCTGCCAACGCCCCTCAGTCCTGACTTGCAGCCCCCGCGCCGCCCTCCCCTCCCCCCCCAAGCTCTGGACACCAGCATTGGGCCAAAAGGCTATTATGGGCCAAGGCTACCAGGAAAATCTCTGGCTGCTGCAGGAAGCGAGGTAGCACCCTCTGCTAGACCCCAGTGCTGCAGGGAGCAGGAGGGGCGCCCCCCCTTCACAGTCAGTGTGACCCCAAGGCCCTCGCTAGGTGGCGCTGCGCTGCCGGGAGCGGAGTGAGGGGCGTAGTAGGAGTCAGTGCTGACCCCAATGTCTCAGCGCGGCAGTAGGGGGCGCTGCGCTGCAGGGAGCAATCTCTGTCCGATGAGCTGAAAGCCTGAGCGTTTGGGATCCCGGCCCCCCCCGGGCGTTCTCCACAAGTGCTAGGGTGTTAGCCCAGGCATCCTGCCCTATCCCAGCGGAGATCATCCCATGCTGCCTCCCTCATGCAGCGTCCCCTGGACGCAACCGCCTTTGCCTCTTCCTGTGGTGACACCGTTGCATTGCGCCGAACAGCTGCCATGTCCCACCCCAGAGGTGGCTGCCTTCCAGCGGCGGGCAGAGCACTCCCGGCGCGGGTTGCTGAGCGGCCCCTTACCGGCGAAGGTCATCAGCACGTCGCAGTTCTCGGTGGGCACCGTCTTCATCCAGGATTTGTGGGACATGATGTAGCGCCCGGCCTGGAGCAGCCGCTTCCCGAAAAGCTTATCTGCCAAGGGAACCAGAACAAGGGGGTCAGGGCGCGGCAGCGAAGGAACTGGGCTGGAAATAGATGCAGGGGACATTGATCCCTCCAGGGGATGGGGGAAGGATGAGGCGGTCCCAGGAGGAGGGGGTGACGGGGTGGGGGCAGACTGGGAGGCCAGAGGCCGGGAGCCCTGGCTTGTCAAAGCAAAGAGGGGTCTGGGCGGCTCTACACTGAGCCGGGGCTGGAGCTGGGCCTCACCCTCAGGGCATGTGACCGGCATCGCTTAGACTGAGCCATAGAGTCTTGGCCGGATGGGGCCATGCCAGGGGTGGGGACGAGCTGCTGGCAGCTGGCCAGGGCTGAGGGCTAGCACATAATCCACAGCACAACACCCCAAGATACAACACAGCTTGCACACAAATCATGACACAGGCATGACATGCATGATACACACAAAACACACACTTACCCCCTCGACACCTTACACGTGCCCAAGATACACCCCCCCACACACACACACGTGTGCACCAGGTCACCCCAAACCCAACCAGAGCCATCCTCACACAAAGACACACGGGGACTCTCGCACATGGATCACCAGCCCCCGGATCAGTCTGGGCCCAAGAGTGGGACTGTCTTCAGAGGGCAACTGGAGGCCAGAGAAGGGAAACTGAGGCATGGCTGTGCCCTGATGGGGAGAAGTAAGCCAGACGCCTGTGGTTTGCCTTCATCCTGTCCCTGCATTGCCACCTCCTCATTGTAGGAGTCGCTCCAGGCAGAGGCAGGGCTGTCTCTTGGTTCTGGGTTGTACAGTGCCTAGCACCTGCTCCGTGACTTGGGTTCCTAGGCCCTACCACAATACAAATACCGAATAGACTTTCTCGTCTCCTGTCTCTGCCCCCCCCTTTTCCCCTCCACACACACACTTCCGTTCTGCCCTTTCGGAGATGATGGGACCAGCAGTCCGGGTCAGGGGACCCCAATGATGGGGGTGGAGGTTGTATAATGGCATGATCACATTCTCCTCTGTCCCGTTCCTCGTGCACTGAGCAGCTGCAGACAGTGCAGGACCCAGCAAGGCGTCAGCCTGGCTCAGAGGATTCCTGCCAACGGGCAATGCCCTGTGCTCGCCCAGGGCCGGACTCCTCTGCCGTCAGCGGGCTGCCCGTTCCCCTAGCTCAGCCGGGTTCCTCAGTCTCCTCCAGACGTGACACGTGGCCTCTTGTCTAGTGTCGCCAGGCGGCCGAGTCAGCAGGCTCCAGGGGTTTCCTCTTGCATCTTTCCCTGTTCACGGCCACCTGTTCTGTCTCTTCAAAGCCTCATGCCGGGGGCGCTTCCATCAGAACAGATGAGCCAGAGCTGCTGGCGCTCGGTGGAGGGGATTATCTGGGGATCAAAGCCAGCCCTGGAGGGGGCAGCTCCCACTTATTCCCCTTCCATTGAGCGGGCACCCCCCCGAAGGTCTCCGCTGAAATCCCAGCTCTGCAGCGGGATACGGGGGTCTCCCCCAGGAAGGCAGGTTCTTCCCTTCCCATCCACTTGTGCAGCTGCCGGCCTGCAGGCAACCCGGGCCAGACTCTCCTGGGTTTCCCCGGCTGTTCCTGACGGAGGTGGCAGGTGGCGGCTGGGAACCCTGCTTTGTGAAACGGGGCTGGCGCGGGCTGCAGCATGACGTCCCCCTTCCCGGCAGGCCGGTCGCTGGGCTGGCAGCTTGGCCAGGTGATCCGGCACCAGCAGAGACTGGCCAGATCCTCCCCCCAGATCAGCATGCATGCGGCTGGAACCCGCGGCTCCGGGTCAGTCAGCCTGGCACAGAGCCAGAGAACGATTTCCCCCTCTCTCAGCCATTGGCCAGCCTGTCCTACGCTCGCCTCTGCCCGGGCTCGGTTCCTCCCCTGGTGGCTGGGCCGGGCTCCCTGGCAGCTGCCCAGAGAGGAGCTGGACTGGCAAACGCTCCGTGTTCATCGAGGGACGGCGAGTGCCCCCGAGCCAGGGTCAGCCCAGAGGCGGAACAGACCTGGGGCTGGGCACCCTCCGGGCACGTGGCAGCACCAAATCCTGCCCCACCCCCAGTCAAACAACCCCATCTCCCAGCCTGCCCCCTCACTCCATCATCCCCTTCCCCAGCCCACCTGTGTGTCCTCTCCCACCCCCCATCCCCTCGCTTCTCCCACCAGCTTCTTACCTACGGCCCTCCCCAGTGCCTGGGCCCACGGCAGAGCCGCCCCCTCCTCAGCTGCAGCGGGGGGCCTGCCGCAGCCCCTGCCTGGAAACACTCGCTCGGGAAGCCGGGAAGATAGGGGAACTGACAGGAGAAAAAGCAACCCGTCTCTATGGAAACCTGCGCAGGCCCCACGCCGCAGCCCCCATGGGAGCAGGGGGCCGGTCCCTGTTTCCTTCCAGCCGGTCGCTTCCCTACGGTTCTTCCTTTTCATCCTGGTCATCTCCCCGTTTGCTTAGCCAGGAAACCCCGACTTCAGGGCAAATTTGCTTCTTCGGGTGCCGCTCTAAGCCACCCTGGCAAGGGGACGACGGCTGGACAGCACAAGCCAAAAATCCCTTGCACCTTGAGATGGCTCCCCCCCACCCCCATCACGCCCGTCCTCGCTGCAATTAAACGCCACGAAACCGCAGCAATGGCACCCAGAAAGCGGAGATCCCCGGAGGGGCCCCAGATGGAGCTCACCACTCCTGCCCCTACACCTGGGGGGTGGGCACTACAGACACACACCAAGGCCCGATCCTGCACCAGACTGTGTTCCCTCATCTCCCATCAGTGCCAGGGGGAGGCCAGGGCCCCCAGCACTTTGCAGGATCAGGCCCGTGGACCAGGACCTCTTTGGGGCAGGGGAAGCTGCCCCTTGCTGGGAGCGGTGGCCCAAACTGCCCCGATGTTTCAATCCCCCTCCCGCCCCTAAAGCCATGGAGCACAGAACAGATGGGGGGGGGGCACTGGGGAATCCAGGGGCGGTTATAGCTGTGACCCCTCCCTCTGCAATGATGACATGAAGCCCTGCCCCTCCCCTGGCACCTTCGGCTGCTAACGCTCCCAGCTCCATGGCCCAGTCCAGCCCCGGGGGAGGCCAGTCGCTGTGGCTCATTCATCTCTCTGAGGCTGCCAGGGAAGGGGCTGGCTGGTGCCAGGGGATGGGGTGGGCATCTGGGCTCAGACTCACCCAGCTCCACACCCCAGGGTGCTCTGGGTGGCAGCAGGGCTCCCGGGGAGGCAGGTGCTGTCTGGGCAAACGTGCCCCACACTGCACCAGGCAGGGAAAGGGGAATGGCCCTGGGCCTGCCCCACCCTGGGGAACCGGCTGTGCCTGCTGGCCCAGTGGGGAGCATCGCCAGAGAGGCTGGCTCAGGCCCAGGTGCACACAGGAAGCACCCGCCCTTCCCAACCCCAATGCTAATGGGGCAGCAGGGCCGGACAGCTCCCAGAACCTGTCCTGAGCCAGGGGCCTGGGCCCTGCCTGGGCTCTGCCCTGCGGCAAGGGGAATCTGGGTCCGGCTGCCTCCCCGGTTCCCTGCCCATCCACAGACACCGAACCCCACTATTCCTTGGCACTTGCCTCATTGCCGTGTGGCCAGGGTGACCTTCCCCGGGAGGCACTGACTGTCCCACAAGCTGACCCAGCCCCCCACCCTCAGGAACCCTCACTGGACCTGATCCAACAGGCCCCTGGTCTGGGAGCAGATCTCTCCCTGAGACGCTGCGCTTGGGAGAGTGAAGGTTTTAGAGAAACCAGCTGGACCCAAGCAGAGCAGGTACAATGGAGGGCGAGTCCCTCCCCCAGCTCTGCCGATGCCACTCAGTCCTGACCCGGAGCTCCCCTGCTACCCCAGACCTCGGTCCCTCCCCACCTCCAGCTCTGCCGATGCCACTCAGTCCTGACCCAGAGCTCCCCTGCTACCCCAGACCTCGGCCCCTCCCCATCCCCAGCTCTGCCGATGCCCCTCAGTGCTGACCCGCAGCCCCCCTGCAACTCCAGACCTCAGCCCCTCCCCACCCCCAGCTCTGCGATGCCCCGCAGTCCTGACCCGGAGCTCCCCTGCTACCCCAGACCTTGGCCCCTCCTGAGCAAACACCACCAACTGTGCCAAACCGTGCTGCACCTCGGCTGAGACCCACCAAACTCATTTCATGTGACTCAGCTGGGGCTGGTGCACCAGCCCCCGGAGCATTAACCCTTTACCTCCCTCCTCCCCAGGCACAGCTTCCCACTGTCCTCTCAGGGGATGAGTGCCTCGCTCTCCATCCACTGCCCCGTTCCCTGGGCTGCAGCTCTGTGTGTGGGTGGGAGAGGGGGCGAGAACAGGCCTGAGGCTTCTCCAGTCTGGTGAGTGCTGCTGAAAGGATGCCCTGTTCTGGCTGGGCATGGGCGAAGGCCTCGTTTAACCCCTCGGGCACCATGGCACTCTGCACAGCCCCCTCCGCTCCAGCAGAACAAACAGTTTGGCTGCCCTTTACCCCTGGGCCTAGGCACTGAGGTTCCCACGGGCTCCCGGCATGTGTCTGGGGACTGATCCCCACCGGGGGAGAGGGACTGTGGGGGGAAAGAGAGGCAGATGGTCAGGCACCAGGTCCTAGGAGCGAGCGGCCCGTTAGGCTGCGCAGTCATCTCCCTGAGGGGCGGGTGGGGACCCCACATGAGCTAGCTGCTAGAGGCATTGAGGCCCTGAGGCATACACAGGACGGAACAACCCTGAGGTCTGTCCCATCTGCAGGGCCCTAACTCCGACCTCCTGGCACGGCCAGAGCTACGTCCTGCAGACACCCGATGCTAGGCAGCCCCAGGGCTTGATCTGGCCGGAGCAGGAGCCGGGATGGGCTGGGCTTGTGCTCTGCCCTCACAGGGGGCTGGACTTGATGCTCTTGGGGCTGTTCCTATGACCTGTGAGGGGCAGGAGCCTGGATGCAGGGCTGGTGGCTGGCTTGTGCGATGGAGCTGGGAGCCTGGCCGGGGCAGGCTGGTGTGCTCCGTGACTGCAAACCCTACTCTAGGCCAATGCCGCAGCTCCTGAGGCAGCCTCCCCGGCTTGCGGGATGCATTCCAGGCCAGGCGCCACATCTGGGCATAGACACCGTCCTAAACCCCCTGCCTGTCCTGGCCATGAGACTGCCCTTCTCCCACCCAGGCACGGCTGGCTGGCCACTGTGGGCATGGAACAAAGCAGGGCTCTGAGCGCCTGCCGCCGAGCTCCGGGATGGAGAGCACAAGCCCAGCATTGTGGATGCCCAGGGTTCCTGGGCACAGCTGCAGCAGGGAGGGGGGGCAGGAAGCGGTGGGGAGGGTGGCTGGGAGGTTTCCTGCTCCTGGCCTCCTTAAGATGGGGAGTTCTCCAGGGCTGTAGATTACCCCAGCCCTGAGCGCTACCCCCTGCACTGCACAGACAGAAGGGGCAAGGCTCCCCCCAGGCCCATCGCCTGCTCCTGCCACCCCGCCTCGCACCCACCTACCCTTCTGCACCTCTCCCACCCCTCCGCTGTCACTCTTGCTTCAACTCTGCACGTGCCAGTGGCAATCCCTCTGAGAGTCCCAGGGAGCCAGCCGGGCACCGTCCGGCCCAGGGAGCCAGGGGTTAATCTCAGACTGCATGGCAGGTGTCTGCGAGTCTGTTCCAATGACCTTCTCCCCCCCACCCCCCATTTCATTTCAAGTCCTTCAAGCTCCAGCTTTGAAGTGAAACAACCCAAACAACCCCACCAAACCCGCGGCGGCGGTTTATGAACAATCTTGGCTCTTTGCTCTCCCTTTAATCAGCGACGGCCCTCGGTGTGAGGCCCGCAGCAAGAAGAGCCCTGAAGCATGCCAGTGCCATGCGCCCGCTGTCCCTGCAGCCTGGTTCCTGGCTAGGATCGCCAATACTAGCAGCATCTTGCTTTTCACTTCTCCTAGAAACGCTGGAGATGGATGGGGGATAAGATCTGACTTCCCACTGGATCATTTCATCCCTAAGGGAGACGTTCACCCCGTGCGAAGGGGCTGGCGGCACAAGTCCCACTTAAGCTCTGGATGAAGTTGACAAAGTCTGTGTATGGGCCACTTAAGTCCCATTTAAGGCCAGAGTTTAAGTGGGACTGGCATGGTGTGTAACCTTGTACTGACCCTCACCCTCTCAGTGCCTGGCAAACTAGAGGCAGGGATCATTTCCTGCTGTCGCTAAAATGCAGCCACCTCTGGGGTGGAACGAGTGGCAGCTCTTTAACAGCTGCAGAGCAATGCTACCCAACAGTTTGGGACAGTGAATGAAGGTAAAGCCTGCAACAGGTTTGATAACCGGACAAATGGGTGCATTTTACAGACAGGAGACTCCACCATGATGGTCTGTAAATTTTTGCACCTTGTAACGATACAGTAGATGAATAAGATTAGCTGAGTAATATACTGCATGTTAATATATAGTTCCAGACAAGGGTGCGGCCTCTGGTAAACAAGAGAGACAAAGCCGGAACTCAAGCTGGGTGGAAGCCTTTTGTAAACTAAAGATGCAAACAACAGCTGTGTAACACTTGTGATTCCATGTCACATGACAGACTCCAAGTGCTTCATTGAGCTGGTCATGGAAATCAGGGTAGTTTGAAAGGACAGAGAGATGTTGGACACAAGAGCCTCCTGTTCTAGAGAGGGCAGGAGCAGGAATGGCAATGGAGACAGTGTTGCCTAGTGGACAGAACACTGGACTGGCCTAAGGGCATGGGCTCAAGCCAGTGGCAGGCCTGGGAATTGATGGGTGACAATGGGAAATCACGTCCCCTTCCTGTGCCTTGGTTTCCCCATCTGCAAAATGGGGATAAATGATACTCCTTTGTAAAGCGCTTTGAGATGAAAAGTACAAGGATTCTTCTTAATTCCTTGATCAGTTTTTCTTGTAACAAATTGCAGGCCAGCTCCTCCATGGCTGTCAGCGGGTGCAGCACCGCAGCTCCAACGGAGTTACTCCCACAGGTTACCTCACACCAGCTGAGGATCCGGCCCCATCACAGGGAACTTCACAAAGAGCATTGTTTGAAGTGGAGTCTTTGGCTCTCGAGCCGAGAGGCCATCTGAACGGGGGACGAGGGCTCGTGTCGGCGGCTCTGCCTGACAGCTCCTCTGATCAGACCTGACGCGGGAGCGATGTCTGGAGGAACTGCGTGATAGTAAAAAAACAACCCAGAGGATTCCTTGGTACCGACATCCAGGAGAGACTGCAGAGAATGGGGTGCAGCACCAGCACCCGATTGTAGATGGCTGCACCCCACCCCCCATCTTGCCTTGTTCATGCAAATACCTTGTTTACAGACCAGCAGAGGAACATAAGAAACTGCCACATCAGAACAGCACATGGTGCATCAAGCCCAGCATTCTGGCTCTGACGCTGGTCAATACTGGCGGGTGCACGCCATGCACCCAATTGCCTGATATTGCAGAAGACATTTCTTCCTGGCCACAGCCAGCAATCCGTTTATGCCCTGGAGCATGAGGGTTGAGAGCCCTTGCGCTGCAGTTAGCCACAGCCACGCTAAGCAGAATAAAATCCTCGGTCTTTGGTGCTGAGGGATCCTGCATGCGACAAAGTGATCTGCAGGGCCGAAATGCAGTCACCTCTGGGGTGGGACGTGGCAGCTGAGCAGGAAGCGAGGAAGAATCCTGCATCCAGCAGCGCTCGGGGTTGGCTGGCAGTGGAGCCCGGTGCTGGAATCCTGCCTGGTGAGCTGCCAGGGACCCCGTTGGGGCACAGACATGGTAGCAGGGTTATAATGAAACCGTGGGCTCCCTTGTATGTCAGTGACTCACATGTCGGCCTGTCTGGCGTCCACATCATTGCCGCCGTCTGGTTCGTTAAGGCCCCTGATCGATGCGTGGTAACGAGGCTGCTCATCACTTTCCCCGTGTCTGTGGGTTTCTCTTGCCCTATCCCCAGCTCCCCTGACCAGAAGCAGCAGCTGCAGATCCCACAGCTCTCTCCGGGAAGCTGACCCTTCCTCCAGCGCTCTCGGCATGGGCACCGCAGCCCTCTCTCCGGTGGGAGGGGGAAGCCACGTGACTGCAGAGCCCCCCTGAAGGCGGGAGTTAGCGGCCGCGGCACGGGCTGCGCATGACAGAGCTGGGTCTGAGGGCTGAATCCCGTCTTTGGCTCCCAGGCCAAAGTCATCGTCCTCTTGGGAGTCATGGTGACGGCTGTCTTCGTGCTGATGGGAGATGCTGGGACTGAACAGGCCACGGTGACTGACGCTGTTCCCCCTGCGGGGGATCCTTGGGGGCCCGTTGGCGGGCCGCTGTACGGGAAGATCGGCTGTACCGCACCTGACACGGGAACAGAGGCCTCTCGTCTCCAAGGGGCCGATCCGCCAGCGCCAAGCTCCAGTGCAATAAAGAGAGTGACTGTCCCTGCCCTGGACCCTGCCCAACAAACGCCGTTCTGCTTTGCTCCTCCCCGCAGCAGATGTGGCTCTTGCAGAACCTGGCCTGGCCTCTGAGCCCAGCCCCCAGTCGGTCTCCTGCTAATCCACCCGGCTTTCCGCTTTGCGCCCCATTGCTGGAATCGGACTGCCCCCAGCCCTGGGAAACAGCTCCCAGCCCAACTCCCTCCGCACGGGGCTGAGGACCCAGCTGGGCTCCCAGAGGAGGTGGGGGCAGCACACCCTGCCTGGGAGAGCAGGACCCTTTCCTTTCCAGCCACCAGAAAAGCTGCTTATGTCGGCAGCAGCCCAGCTGCGGAGCCGCTCGTGCCCCTGGGATCGGACCGATCACAGCCTGTGGTGATGGGGACGCTGGGCCACAGACACAGAGAGCTCGGAGACCACCGGGTCGGATGCCCGAAGAGAAGCAGGGACCAAGCAGCCCTAAGAGTCCAGGTTCTGGACTAACCACCCAAAGGTGTTCGGAAGCAAAGGGCTCCCTGCTGGAACTCAGTGAGGATAACCGATTGAACATGAACTCTGAAAGCCCAAGCTCCTATCCCTTGAGCTAAAGGAAACTCACCACTCGCCATTAGCTGTATAGGGCCTATGACACACAGATGAGCAATTTAGTTCCACCCAATAGAGGGCAGCGGGGTGCACACACCTCCCATTCAACTCGCTGCACTACATTCATCACGCTACTTAGCCTGAAGGATCCACAGAGCCTTAGAAAGAGTCACTACCCAGTAATTTAGGACAGGAAGTGAAGGCAGCTCCTGCATGCAGTCAACACCACCCTGGGGATTTGGGTGGAAGGATGGAATCAGCCTATGTTGGAATTGGCCCCCTCCTACTGCCATCGAGTGGGGTGGGACCAGCAGCAGCCCCAGGAGTGTCGTACTCCAGCGCTGACCCAGCCCAGAGGGAGCTTTGAACCCCTGCCCTAGGGCAGACCATCCCAAGAGCCTCCCTCTCCCCCTGACAAAGCAAGGAGCCGCTAAGGCAGTGCCAGCACAGTGGGGTGTTCACATGGGCACGGCTTTAAAGCGAGCTGAGTCCGGGCACGGGATGGAATTCATGAATAAGCTACACCCAGAGCGGTGGCTTCAGCAGCTGGGAATCCTCCTCCACCATGTTCCCAGCCACATGGAAGAGGTTTGCTTGGCAAAGAGGCTCCAGCCCTAGGGGGCTTTCCCAGCATTTCCACACTAGCCATTTATTGATTTACCAGCCCAGAGCCAAGTCCCAGCAGTGCCGCCCCAGAGGAGAGAGCAGGTTAGAGGAAAGAACTCCTGATGGTTAAAGAAACAGCCCCACATCTCCGGCTCCGTGTCCCCACCCTGCTTCGTCTCCCTGCCGGGTTCTCTCTGTTTCTAACTGCCTCATTTCTGGTGTCTTGGCTTCTCTTCCAAACGCAGCCCTTCCCCATCTCTGCAGGGAGGAAACTCGCTTCTCAGCTTTGCCCGGATCCCAAGTACATTTGTTTTCTTGAGCTTCTTCCAGATCTTGATTCTTAACGAGATCCTGTTCACCACATCTAGGAAACGGAGAAATAAACTCCTGCCCGCGGCAAACCTGAGCGAGACTAAAGTCATGCCCAAGGGCGCTGCCTTCACAGGCAAACAGCAGCAGCTGGGGCATTGCTAGGGATGGATGCTGCCCGTTGTCTGGCTGACGATGCTTTGCCTGGACTGTACACAGCACTTTCCACGTGATGGCTTTGAATGGCAGGAGAGTCTCATCCCTGGTTTACGGATGGGAAATCTGAGGCAGGAGCAGGACAGGGCCTCCCCCAGAATCGCAGACCGAGCAAGTGGCAAGAGTTGGAAACTGCACCCAGAAGTCCAGAGTCTCACTCCCCACCGCTGCTGAAATCACTAGAGAACCCAGGAGTCCTGACTCCAAGCCCCTGTGCTGTGAGCACACTCAAAGCCCAATAGAGCCCCGATCTCCTGCCAGACCTGGGGCCGGAAGCTGGGGTTCCCCTGCCCAAGGGGCAGATGGGGCGAGAGCTGCTTGCCCTTTCAGTCTCACTGCTGGAGGTGGTTTGGCCCAAGCCCGCATGGCAGAGTCTGTAGGGACGCAGAGATCCAAGCCACGAGCACACGCTGCTTATGCCTAAGGCCAGCGCGGGTCCAGGGTGGCCGGGTTCCAAAGGATCTCTGCACTGCAGGAGCGGGGAGGCGGCTCAGCCAGGCCCAGGGGTCTCCGCCCCACAAAACGAAGCCCCCCGTGCCCAAGCTGCGATTCCAAGGAGCAGATTCCTCGCACCAGGCGGGATGAGCTCATCCTCCTGCCAATCATGAATTATTAAAGCTTCGCTCCGAGAGTGGTGATTACAGGCTGCGAAACAAAGGGCTCCAAGCGGGCAGGCAGGCAGGCGGCCCTGCTCTGGGAAGGCAGGGGTGTGTGCTACTCATCCAGATGCACACGCCACTCACACGCATGCACACTCACATGTACAGGCATGCTGACCCATGCGGTCACAGATAGGCACCCGCCAGCACTCAGACCCCCTGCACCCACCAGCACACACACTAGGGTAAGCCAGTACACGTGCATACAGAGACACACGCTAAGTGTGCATGTGAACACGCCTCCCAGGCCGGTGTGGAATGGGAGCATGTATGTGATGGGGAGGTGAGAGTCCCCAGGACTAGCGCGGCTGCTGTCTGTGATTCGGACTTTCTGCTTTGGCCGCGCAGGCTGGGCAGAGCTCCACTCTCTGGCAGTGAATGAACAAAACCTCCCCCACCACCCCTGCAAGGCAGAGCCCCCTGCAACTACCCAGCTGGGGAGGGGCCCAGGGCCTTACATTTCCCCCCAAGCCAGCACCATCTCTGCTTCTGGGGGTTGGGCCCTGCTCCCTCCCTGGTACAATGGGACATCCAAAGCCGGCCTCCTCCCAGGTTCACTTCCAGCTCCCACTGCGGGAGACGGAAACTTAGCGCAGGAAAGTCCTGCCAGAGCCCAGCTGCCCTCAGTGCTGAGTCTGCCGCTGCGTCATGCCTGGCTCGGTCCCCCCTGCCATCAGGGTGAGCTCCCCTGGCTCTACGGAGGAGCCTGTGCGCCAGTCCCTAGCTCCCAGGAAGCCCCACCGCTCCATCACAAAAGCCTCGTGAATAGCGCGTCTTTCTGGGTAATGTCATTGTTTCTCCCGAGGCAGGATCATGTGCCAGGCAGCGAGGTTTGCCCTGCTCCTGTTCCAGGCCTTGGAGAGATCCTTGGTGCAGGGGACCGAACAGGGAATAATAATGGATCTCAAAGCGCTTTACGAACCTGAATGGAGCAAACCTGACGACTGCCCCCCCGCCCCTGGCAGGTAGGTAAATATTATCCCCACTCTACCCATGGCATGGGGGGGTGGCGTGATTTTGTCCAAGGTCACGGAACAAGCAAGTGGCTGAGGCAGGAAAAGGACCCAGGAGTCCTGACTGCCAGCCCCCAGCTCTAACCATGCTCCATCCCAGAGACTAGAACAGAATCCAGGCGTCTCAACTTTCACTGCTCCCTGCTCTAACCCCTCGACAACATTCCCTTCCCTGAGCGGGGGCATAGAACCCAGGAGTCCTGGTTCAGTCCCCCTGTGAGAACAGACACAACAGCACCGCTGACAGCTCCCTGCAGAGCCCAGGAGACAAGACCAAATTCTAGTGTCAGTTCCACCACCGCAATTCGGGACTCACTCCCCTGGTGCCGGTGAAGTGACTCCAGATTACACGCCTTGTGTAAACGGGAGCGAAACCTGGCCTTCTAGAAATAACCGGCCACGCTCAGCGCTGGCGTGACTCCCTTGGAGTCAATGGACTCTTTTGGGCTTGAAACCTCCCATTCATGCCGGGGGCTGACTCGGGGCTTTAACGCCAGTTCTTTGGTTCTGCTGCATCTCCCTGTCCCATTCATACCACCCTGTCACCCGGCTCCCGTGCAGCTAACCTTGGGCTCGCCAGATTAAGGTCACGGAAACCGCAGAGCGCTTTGGTACCAATACATCACCAGCCCCGGCCTCCCAGGGAAGCCCAAGGCAGCTCTTTGACACCCAGCGCTGCTGTTTACTAGGTTCTAATCGCCAATTACGCTGCCACGGACGCCCGGTTCCTAGGAGGACATAAATTAGGTCACTCTTCATGCGCCCGCATCTGTCTGGGAATTTCAGTTGCAGGGTTTTTCTCTTAGCACAGAGCCCTGCGGCTGCCCCCCCCCACACACACACACACTTCTCCCCACGTTGAGCCCTCTGGATCCGAGCAGAACCACAACCCCGACGGGGCCCTGACCGCCACACGGGCCAAGGCGCTGAGCACGTCCGGGGGAGACCACATGGACCAGGGCATTTTAGGACCAACCCCTCCCCCCCCATCCTGCCTTGAAGGAGAATTTCTGCCC
>NC_048319.1:3116892-3144682 GCF_013100865.1 Trachemys scripta elegans | reverse complement strand
TGGGGTAGGTGGGGGAGGGATGGAGGTAGGTAGGGGGAGCGGTAGGTATGGGGGTGGGAGTGTAGCTATGGGGTAGGTGGGGGAGGGATGGAGGTAGGTAGGGGGAGAGGTAGGGATGGGGGTGGGAGTGTAGCTATTGGGTAGGTGGGGGAGGGGTAGCTATGGGGTAGGTGGGGGAGGGATGGAGGTAGGTAGGGGGAGCGGTAGGTATGGGGGTGGGAGTGTAGCTATGGGGGTAGGTGCAGGAAGGGTAGCTATGGGTTCAGGTGGGGAGAAGGGTAGGTATGGGGGTAGGTTGGGGAGGGGTAGGTGGAAGGAGGGGTAGGTATGGGGTTAGGTGGCGGGATGGGGGGTGGGGAGGGGTGGATATGGGAGTGGATGGATGGATGAACAGAGCCGTAGGTATGGGGGGATGGATGGATAAAGAGGAAGGTATGGGGGTGGATGGATGAAGGGGTTGGTATGGTGGGGGGTGGATGAACAGAGCCGTAGGCATGGGGGGATGGATGGATAAAGAGGAAGGTATGGGGGTGGATGGATGAAGGGATAGGTATGGGGAAATGACTTTCCCAGTATCACACACAGCAAAGCATTGGCAGAGATGGAAGTTGAACCTGGGAGTCTGGATCTCAAGTCCTCCTCTCTGATAATAATCTCAGATAATAATCCCCCTTTTTTGCCCAGTGTCAGAGGCAGAGAGTCAGGAGCAGAGCGGAGAGAAGGACCCAGGAGTCCTCACTCCCAGCCCACCCTTCTCTAGCCCCTCGACTCCACTATCCTCCCAAATCTGGGGACAGGACCCAGAAGCCCTGAATCCCAGTCCCCCTGCTCTAGCCACCAGGCAATACTCTTTCCCCCCCCCCCCCCCCAGTCTTATGGCTTGGTATTCCTGCCTTGACCTGATATTGCTTTCAGCCCTAGAGGTCATGCTGTTATTTCTAGAGCCGAGCTAGTGTGAAAATACATGCAGGTAACCTGACCTGGGCTACAGAATCTTTAATGATCCATTTATAAATCTTCTCTGATCCCCTGGTGTAGCATGTCTCAGCACCTCTCTGTCCCCCTTGCAGCTCCATGGGGAGATTCTGGGGGCCCATGCTGTGTAACTCCTTTCGAAGCCATCCGTAACTACGGGCCTAAATCTCACACCCTTACTACCATCTCTTGCTTTAATGCAGCCCCCTGTGCATGGGCCATGGGCCATAGGTAAATATTACACCACTCTGTACTTGCCAGCCTAGAGGGTCACGCTTTCCAACGCAGGCACCGGGTTTTGAGACACAGTTACAGGGCTGGGTGTTCGTGTTCTGCAGGCTCCATGATATATGAGAATGTGGCTGTTGCAATTGGTATCAAAAGCAAGTCTGGCCCAATTTCTTCAGTGCTTTAAGCAGCCCATTGGCAGCTATTCTAGTGCGGCACTTTTGGCGCCAGATCTGACCGAGACAATACGGCCCCACAAAGGGGAATCTTTTTATATATATATTTTGGTGGGGTTGGGTCTTAGAAAGATGGGGCCATGGGGAATGGGGTACGGGGCCCTTCGCCTCTCCAGAGAGCACAGCCTCAGGTCAGGGGACCTGGCTGACCCCAAGAGTGTGTGCATGGGAATGGGATATGGAGTCTTTCACCAGTAGGGGGTGCCAGTTCTAATCCCACCCCAAATTGGGGGGACTGGCTGGCTCAGGGGAATCAGGGACTGGGTATAGGGTCTTTCCCCTCTAGGGCACCAGTTCAGCCCTGTCTGTCTAATCTGTCTCAATCCCGAGCTCCTGACCAGTCTGGGTGCCGGCAGCTGAGTGCGGCAGGCGTGGTTAGACAGACAGAGCAACAAGGTGTTAATCAAAGACCAAAATCTCTCTGCCTGCTGCCATAACAAACATTGACAATTGCCCCACAAACCAAGCAGTGACAGAACCACCCCCGCAGCAGCCCAGGAGTCCTTCTGCGCTTTTACAGTGAGGCATGGGTGCTTATTCCCCCCCCCCCCCCGGGGTTAGAATTGCCTCTAGTTGCTCAGGACAGGGAGCGGGGGTCAGGGCTCCAGCAGGGCATCGGGTGTTAGCAAATGCCCCTGTAAGCTGTGACTTGGGCTTCCTTTTCCCCCATCCCTGGGGCCAACCTTTCCCAGAACTTCCTGAATTATTCAGACCTATTATGGGAGGGATCGGTGCCAGAAAAGATTTCCGGGGAACTGCAGTGTGAGTGCGTGAAGTTATTTAGAACGGCTATTTGATGTTAGGATGGGGTTTTTGGTGGGGAGGGTACATGTGGGAGGTGTGTTTGTGTGTCATGACTGGCCTGTATGCACATGCACTATAGTGAGTGTGGGGAACATATCCTGGCTGTGTTTGATGTGGGGATGGTTGCATGTGTGTACATACCATGTGCGGTAGATGGCATGTGTAGGCGTGCGGGGGTGTATGTGACCTGGGGTGTTTCTGTTTGTGTGTGGCCATGAGACATACTGTGTGTGTGTGTATGTGGTGTATCATCTTAAATATGTGTGAAACCTGCCTGCAGAGGGAACTGGGTCAGGGCCCTGCCACCTGAATCACCCTCCTCTGCTGGGAACCCCAGATCCTGTCTGTTTAGGATGGCGGGGGGTGAGGTGTATCTGTGGGGCTGGCTGCACGGTCTCCCTTGGGAAACACTCTTTTAGCCAAGTATTCCTCAGCTTTGCACAGAGAGACCTGGCCTGGGGATGGGACTCCATGTACTTGGTTATATGACTCAGGATCTCTGGGGCAGGGACTGCCTCTTATTGTGTCTGGCATCATCACCCGGCACAGACGGACCCTGAGCTCTCAAGTGAGGCCTCTACCTATGGCCAGGACACAGTTATAATGCTAGTAAGTCCTGACCTGGGGGAATCTCCCTGGGATTGGGGTGCATGATGGCGCTATGGCTTTATCCCGCCTTTCCCTGCTCTGATCTCTACAATGCTCATCTGGGCCGGCCAGCCCCCCTCGGGGCCTTCTCTGACTGGGAGGTAGGAAAGTGCTGTTAGTGACCTTATAGCGAGGGGGAAACTGAGGCACAACACTCACCTGCGGGTACAACTAGAGGCAGGAATTGAACCCAGGCATCCTGGCTCCCAGTCCTCTGTTCTAACTCCTAGATCCACCCCCAGTTCAACAGCACTGCCTCGAGCTCCCGCTCTGTGCTGGGCGAGGGGCTCCCACAGCTCCTACGTCCTAGGGCTGGGGGGGGGCAGGGGGCAGCCCCAGGGCGGCATGAGCTGGGCAGGCAGCCCCCAGCCTGGCTGGTCCACCTCCTGCCAGCCACACACCAGCCACCCTGGAGATAAATTCTATGGTTCACAGATGCAGCTCGCTGCGGGAGGCCGCTTTTTCCAAGTGGCCAAATGACTAGCCTTTGAGAGGCGACACCAGAGCCCGCAGCGGGCCAGGGCGTTGTGTAGCAGCGAGCGGAGAGCACGGGGTGCGCTGGGCTGGTGGATCCCCATTTTACTGGTGCCTGTGTGATAGCACTTTAAAGCCGGGCTGATGGGGGCTGCTCCGGAGAGTAGCAGAGGAATCCCCGAAGATCCCAGCTCATGTACATCCCCAGCCCTGGCTGTGGAGGGGCAGAAAACACTGTATAAATGACCCTTTCTCTGTCTCCTCGGCTTCCTCTCCAGGTACTTCACAATCCCGAACGGATCTGTCCTCACAGCACCTCCGGGGGATGGAGGCGCAGGGTGGACAAAGGCCTGGCCTGTACTAACAAGTCCCACCCCTGAGAGCCGTAGGAGTGTCGAGGAACAGATAGATGGGCCCAGCCCCCAGTGCAGGTTGGATTGTGGCCCCCTCCTACAGCAGCACTGCCTGCAGCAGTATCCTTCCCTGCCCGGCACCGTAACTCTGATTGTCACCCTTTGGAGAGGAGGCCGGGGGAGCGGGGCACAGGACTGGAGAGCATGCCAACCCTGCACTCACCCCCCACAGCAGAGGCTCCTATGTCCCGCAGGGCTGGGCTTGGCCTCTTGCTCCGGAAGTTGCAGCCTGGTGTGTGGAGTTGCAGTCCCACTCAGGTTTGGCACCAACCTGACCCGTGCTGCGCCCCCAGGGGCTAGGTTGCAATAACTAGTGCAGGGTGCCAGGCCACGTGGCGGGACACCGGAGCCAGTGCTCTGGGGCGAGTCACGAATGCAGAAAAAAGTCACAGGCAAACGGGAAACGCACACACTCCGGGACTTATTTTTGCGCCGTGACAGATCTGCAGCCTTAATAATAATACAAACCTTGGAGCCTTCCGGGGCTCTCTCAGTGGCATGGGACCCTGAACACCTAAACTGGCTGCGCCGGCTGTTTTCTGCCAGGGAGATGTAGCTGCGTTGACCTACCGCTGCTCGGGCAGGTGGAGTTCCTACAGTGATGGAAACCCTCTGTCGCATAGTCTGCGTCTACACTACAGCCGTAACAGACACTGACCCCAGCCCCTAGGGGACTTGCCCAAAAGGACTCTGGGTTCTTGAGTCTCAGTTTAGTGCTCACTGGACCAGTCTTCCTACCCCAGACCTACCTATCCCAGGTATTTCCTTGGTCCTCAGACACCAGCTCTGACTACTGTTGTCCCTGCAGGGAGAGAGCCGGGTTCGGTCCTGTCCTGCAGGGCTCTGGTCTGTCTTGCCCAGTGTTAGCGGAGCTCCTGACTTCTCCCCAGCTCCACCCTCTTTATTCTCTCTGGGGACGTGAGCAGTGGAGAGAATCCGCTTGGATTCCCAGCTCCTGAGGCGTTTGCAGCCCTGGCTGGTAGTGGGATCCTCCCTTGACTTGAGAGATCCAGGGGAGCCAGGCTGGGAGCCCCTATAACATAATCCTGGAGCCTCCTTCCCTGTCGAGAGCTGCCTGGGTGCTGTCAGACCATCTGGCTCTAGCTGCCGGATGCAGCTTGGGTCAGGGCCCCAGTGGGGAGTTTCCCTCTTTCGTGAGGCTGGATAGTGGCATCTCATCTCTTGCACCGAGTGCAGCACAACACGCAGTGAGTTGCCCTCTCTGACCTCGCAATTGAAAACCATGGCCACGCTCACCTGGCCAGCCCCATGCAGCAGGCGGGGCACCTAAACCCCACTGCGGTTTGAGTGGCACACGGGAACAGCCAATGTGGCAGCAGGCAGGATAGTGGAGCAGAGGAGGCCAGAAGGGAAGGGGTGAATGAGAAACTCTAGTCTCCGCCCAGTGACTCGTGCTAAATAAACCTCCAGCCCTTAATCCCAGGAAGAAGGAAAGAAAAGACTGAAAAAACGGGGTCAATAGGGGGATGCGGAAAGTGGCAGGAAAATTAGACATGGTTTGTGGGGTGAGGAGGGGGCCTAGCTGGGGAGCAGCTTTATGCTGGCCCCTGGGAGCCAATGGGACGTGATTTCCGGGCCAAGCAGCATCCGATATTTTATTTAAGCCTAGAAAAAGCCTTAAGAGGAGAGGAGGCCTCCGCAGGACCTGTCTCCAGAGTCCATGCCCCATCCTGCCCTGTCTCATGTCCTTTTCCCTGATGGGGCAGCTGTGTTTGCATCCTGGGGCAGTGCCACTGGGTCACATGGAGTCAAGGAGGATGGGGTTGCCCCAGGGATGGATGAGATCATCTTGTTTTGCAAGATCAAGAAAGCTTCCTGGATCTATCAGTTCACTGCAATAAATAATTCACTCTCTTCTCTTCTCTCCCCCGGAGAAACCCCCCCAGTGAAACACATGAGATCAAAGGCAGATCTCTTTCTTTCTCCAGTTAGAGGATCTGTTTGTTTTTAAAACAACACCAGAAACTAGTATTTTTATTTAAGGGCAGGATGACTCAATGCTCCCACACAACACCTTCGCCTTGCCGCTGAGGTAGTTCCTGGCCTTCTGCACGGGACAGTTCGGATTCCCTCGTGCAGAGGGCACAAGCAGGTGCAAATGCAGATGCACGCCCGGCCCAGCCCCCACTCTACGGCACGGAGCTGAGATCCTGCATGACAGTGTCACCAAAACATACGCACACGCTTAACTTTACACACAGTGATTGATCCACTGAACTGCGCCCAGTGTGTAAAACGAAGCACGTGCTGTAAGTCTCTGCGGAATTCAGACCGATGTAGACATTCCGCATTTGAAGCATGTTTTTCAGCATATACCACACGGGAGAGGGACACAGGGTGGAGGTGCTTGCAGGGCTACAATGGGGACAGGAGTGTGGTCCCCAAACTCCTTGGATTCCTAGGAACCGCCATTAAAATAGATTTCAGGGCTGAAATCCTGGCGCTGCCCTGCCCAGGACCCCAGCCCTGGCAAGGGGGCAGGGAAGGGGCTGGGGGCAACCTAGGGTGACCAGATGTCCCGATTTTATAGGGACAGTTCTGATTTTGGGGTCTTTTTCTTATATAGGCTCCTATTCCCCCATCCCGATGTTTCCCGATTTGCTGTCTGGTCCCCCTAGGGCGGCCAGCCCCAAACCCAGCCCAGAGGCTGCGCCGAGCCCTGGGGCAGCCCCCGCCCGCCAGCTGAGCGGCGCAGGGAGGCGGCTCCGCCCCTTTCTTGGCTTTGACCAATCCGTGTGCAGCCGGGGCGGGGCCTCTTGCCCACACTTTGAGGTCGCGGAGCGCGTCAGCAGGTGCTGGCAGAGGCCGGCCTGGAGCAGGGGCTGCAGCTTCCCGGGAGCAGGAGCCCCGGGGCGCGGTGTCGGCTGCGCTCCCCGTGTTGGGGCTGATGGAGGGGGCGCTGCTGGGGGCGGGGCTTGCTCACGCCCCACCCACCCGGTTGCTGCGCCCTGCCGGGGGGGCCATGTGGCCTGGCACGTGGAGGAAGGTGCTGGCAGGGCTCAGCCCTGTGTCTGGCGCTGCTGGCAGGTGTGTGGGGGGGTCTCTGGGCTGGGCCAGCCCTGGGGCGCTGCAGCAGCAGCCGATGGCATCGACTGCCCTTGCCGTGGCTTGCACGTGGCTTGCACGTGGCTGCGTGACCTGGAGCCAGTGGCCGCTGCCTCGTTCCTGGGGTCCCTGCGGTGCCGGGGGTCTGGAGCGCCGCAGGGTTACGGGCTGGGATGCGCCGTGCCCCTGTGGCTCACGGGGCGCTGGACCACGGGCCGCCAGTAGCCGTGGGATGGGATCTGAACGGCTCAGCGGTGGCAGAGGCCCCGTGTGGCAAACAGCTGGTGGGGATTCTCTCTGTAACTGCCAGGCCCCGGGTGGCTGCAGACAGTCTGTGCTTTGGGGGCACTGGGTTCGGCTACACTGGCACCCGCGGGCCTGCCGGCCGCCCCTGGCATTTCCCGGCTCCCTCCGGCTGAGTGAGCAGTAACAGCCCCTTTGCTCGAGGCAGAGCGTCTGCTTGCCCGGCGGAGGCAGTTCGTGCATCCGTGATGGTTTCCCCCGGCCTGGCAGGAGCCCTTGCTGCCGCCTAGGGGGATTGGATGGGATGGCTGGAACCGGCCCTCCAGGCTGCGAAGATCCCAGCCTCTTGCATGACAGGGCAGGGGTGAGGAGCGTCAGCATGGGGGTGCTGGGTCTGGCCGTGGTGCATCAAGTCTGGTGGCAGCGGTCGGTACCAGGTGCTTCAGCAGAAGGTACCAAGATGACCCCACCATGCACCTGGTGCTGCTCGTGGGGTAGGGACGGCTCCTCGCTGCTGTATCCAGCCGTGGGTTACTGATCAGGGTGGGTGCTGGGACTCTCTTGCCCCTGTGCCCATCGCTCAGGGCAGTCTCACTTCTGGGCTTTGTCTCTGGTCGCTTTCAGGGTTGTCAAGCGGCTCTACTGCCCTGCGGGGAAGAGAGACACCATCTTCGCCTTGTCTTCGGGCCATGGGAAATGCGGCGTGGCCGTGATCCGGACCAGCGGCCCCGCCAGCGGAGCAGCCTTGCGGAGTCTAACGGGGCAGCAGGAGCTGCCCCGGCCTAGAGCCGTCGCCTTGCGGAGAATCCACGACCCCAGCTCCGCGGAGACTCTGGACAGGGGCCTGGTCATCTGGTTCCCAGGTTAGAGCTGAAGACTGCAGCAGGCTCTGTAGGGCCGCGGTGCCCAGCCCTTGCACCCCAGGGGCCTTTTGGGCAGGTCCCATCTTGGATTCACATGGGGGGTGACTGGCAGGTAGTGAGATGCCGGGGGACATTGATTCTGTGCCGCAAACCATCACATTTGCTTTGGCTCTTACTGCCCTCAATAGCGGGATGGAAACTGCTCATTGGTGGGAGCTCCCCCAAAATGGCCGCCTGCCACTGGTCAGCTTTGCCTGCACAGGCTGTGTGTGCTCCTGCAGCCCCTTCTAGACAGGCTCGCTCGCCCGTCTGCAGGTCCCAGCGCCAACCCTGCAGTGCCCGGACACCTGCAGCGAGCTGTCCAGCCCAGCCCTGCATGCATGTGTATTCACAGCCCATCTCTCCTCCCCCGCCACTACCAGGTGGGATTCCCGACTGCATTCATCTGGTCACTCCCCCGCTCTCCCGGTCACTCCCCCAAGGGGGAGCTCCTGCCAAGTGACATCCTGGGCGTGACCCTCCCAGCGGATCTTGCCCTGACCTCGTCTGGGGTTCTGCAAGCAGAGAGATTCCAGGATCGGGGCCGAAATGGAGGCTGGTAGCACCTGGCAGTGGGGTAGCACCTCCCTTTCTGCCTGGCATTGTGCAGACACTAGATACCAGAGCAGGCAGTGCCCCCCGCCCCTCCTGTCCTGCACCAGTGCCAGGCTTGGGAGGGTCAGTTCTCCCTGCAGCCTCGTGCCCATTGTTTGCAGGTGGGATGGGGCAGGTGAGATGGGTTTTCTGTTTTTCTGATAAATCTGCAACCTCTCTCTCAACTCTGGTGGCATCTTGCCCTGTGTGTGCACAACGGGATCGGAACTGCTTAGCTCTGTGCATCATAAGCCCTATACCAAGAACAGCTAATGGGGAGTTTTCCTTTAGCTCAAGAGCTTGTGGAGCAGGAAGATCCCAGCTCTATCCTTGGTGCTTCCACGATGCTCCAAAGAGGTTATGGGTTTCTTATGGCATTTACAAACAGGATTGCATGCTCCGGCCTATTCTCTGTACCCACTCCCCTCCCCCCTGTCTGTTATTGAGTACTTTGGTGTGAAAATAGGATCTTTGCTCCCTGATCCGTTCCCCACCCAGTCCCACGAGGCGGCGGTGATATCGCAGCTCGGTGAGGAGTAAACACCTGGAACAGGTGGCCTCTGGGGGTATTGAGTGGAACCTCCCAGAAAGCACCCGGCACCCGGGCAGAATTCCAACGAGGATGTTGTCTGAGGATTTCCCAGCGGGCGTGAGCGATTCTTCATCAAACAGGGCTGAGATGTTCCCGGCTGCAGGGAGCCTTTCTTTCCTGTGGCTGAGTCTGGGGAAAGTCCGTGCAGAGTTTGACCTCCTTGGCAATCAGAGGGGCTGGGGACGGCTGCCGCCGATTCCATAATTACTAACGAGCCGATCTCCTGTGTGGGGTCGGCCGTGGGTCCCCGTTCAGTGGCCACCTTCCCAGGTGATGCCACGTGGCCCCTCGCTGGGGCAGCAGCTGCAGGGACTGAACCCGGGACTTCTGGAGCTAACCAAGCCCCAGTCTCTATTGTCTGAGCTAACGAACTCGGGCGCCTCTGCAGCCCTAGACGGCGGTGCCTGGACCGTCCTCCAGAGGGGGGCAGTGCCACGCTGCTGAGCATGCGTGACACACGGGGCTGCCCCGGGGGCTGGGATAATCTGCACTGGGGAGCCAGGCAGGGCTGGGCTGGTTGCCTGCCACAGGGGTGGGGCCAGGGAACTGTTGGGGGGGCTCACTAGGGGGCTCTTCTCTTTGCCAGTACAGACCCCAGTGCCCCAGCACGGCACTAGGAGGCCCTTGGCTCTCTGGCCCCTCAAGCTCCGACCCGAAGCACTTGGGATACCCCTGGCGCGTTTTGCAAGAGCAGGGCCGTTAACTCCGTTCTGCGCCCCCGGCCAGAGGAATCGTCTTTGCTCCCTGCTGACCTCTTGCAGACCATCCCTGGGTGCGGTCAAACAAGCTGCCGTGCTCCAGCCAGAGCCGGCTGCTTTTAGGGGTGGGGGGAAGCGATTTGTAGATGAGGCTCTGTGTGACGGCACCTTTCAGGAGAGGCCCCCTCCCCCTCCATCCCTAGTCACCGTCTGGTTCTTTTCTACAGATGGAGCTTTCGTTTCCTTCTCTGCTGTCCGTAGTCTCAGCTGTGTCCCCCTTCCCGGCAGCACGCGAGCCCATCGTCCTCATTCCAACTGATGGGCCTGAGTCCCTTCCTGACAGCACCAGTGCGGAGACAAAAACAGATTCTTTAATGTTTCATCCCGTGCCCGCCCCGGTTGGGTGGCTCCCTTACCCCTCTGCCCCCGAGGGCCACGTGTCATAGAGTCCTAGAATATCAGGGTTGGAAGGGACCTCAGGAGGTATCTAGTCCAACCCCCTGCTCAAAGCAGGACCAATTCCCAACTAAATCATCCCAGCCAGGGGTTTGTCAAGCCTGACCTTAAAAACCTCTAAGGATGGAGATTCCACCACCTCCCTAGGGAACCCTTTCCAGTGCTTCACCTCCCTCCTAGTGAAATAGTTTTTTGCTAATATCCTATCCCTGTCCCAGGGGAGCGCAGCCTCTAATGGGCTCTGTGCTTTGCAGGGCCCCACAGTTTCACCGGGGAGGATTGCACTGAGCTGCACGTCCACGGGGGGCTGGCAGTGGTGAGCGGCGTGCTCCAGGCCTTGGGTAAGTGTCTCTCTCCGTCCCTCTGAAACTCAGCGAGCCAGATTCTCGGTCGCTCTGGGCCTTGGAGGGGGAGATCTGGCCCCTGGCAATCCCTGCGGTGCAGTGGGTCGGCTCCCTGGCTGGGTTGAGCTGGCGTTGGGGCCCTCCCCCAGGCATCGGGGGCATGGCCAGAGCGTGCTGCGGCTGTCCTGTGTATCTCAGTACCCCCAGTATACGGTAGAGCCGCCTGGAGCCTGTGACTGACAGCGGGGGCTGGGCAGGGATCTTGCATGGTCCCAGAATATGGCCCCAGCAGGAACCGATTCCCCTGCTGGGGAGCTCGCGTCTCCCAGAACTGGGGCAGCTTGCCCAGCCCTGCCTGGCCGCATGAGGAGCGATGCCCCGGGGGCCCCCGCTCAGGTTTGCTGCGTGTGGTTTTTCTAGGGCGCCTGCCCGGCCTGCGCCCGGCCGACCCCGGCGAGTTCACCAAGCGAGCTTTCCAGAACGGCAAACTGGGCCTGACCGAGGTGGAGGGGCTGGGGGACCTGATCCACGCCGAGACGGAGGCCCAGAGGAGGCAGGCGCTGCGGCAGATGGAGGGGGAGCTGGGGCAGCTGTACCAACGCTGGAGTGAGGAGCTCACCAAGGTAAGGGCCCCCTCTCCGCCAAGGCCTGACTGGGGCCTGAACGCCCATGCTGGGAGCAGAGGGAGGCAGCGTGGCTAGGGGCATGGCCTGGAAGGGGGGACTCCTGGCTTCTAGTCCTGTCTTTGTCCCTGACTCCGCGTGACTTTGCCTAAGTCACTCCATCCCTCCGGGCCTTGGTTTCCCATCTGTAATGGGGGTGCTGGTACCAGCCCTCCTTTGAGCTCCATGGGCACAGAGGGGTTAAATATTCTCACACCAGGTGTATTACCCGTGTTCCCAAGGGCTGCGTTTGGCAGTACCTGACTCCATCCCCAGACAAGGTTAGAATCAGCCTGTACCCACCCTGTGCCAGGTTCAGGGAGGACAGAACTCCGCAGTGCAAGGGGTCATGTGAAAGGCTGGGAGTCCGGACTCCTGGTTCTGCTCCCCGCTCTGACGCCAATTCCCTCGGTGGCTTTGGGCGAGTGGTGTCCTCTCTCTGGGACTCCGTGTCCCCAGCTCCAGCGCTGTCCCTGCTTTGAGCTCCCAGGAGGGAAGCACTAGCTAAGGGCGAGGCGTTAGTGGCTAGCACAGGGTCACTGAAGTAGCTGGCCTGGTGTAAGAGACCCCTGCACCCCAGGAGGATAAGACACCTGAGGGAGCCAGAGAAGGGTCCCGGGCTCTGGTTTGCCGTTCGCTGCTGAATATGGAGGGGCCCTGGGGGAGCAAAGATCGACCCCGAATCCTGCCATCGGAGCCTGGGTGCGGGAGCCTGACCTGCCGGCAGGATCGGGGACATAATTCACGACGTGCCGTCCCCCTTTCCGCCCCTTAGGCTCTGGCCCACGTAGAAGCCTTTATCGACTTCAGCGAAGACGACAATCTAGAGGAGGGCGTGCTGGCTCGAGGTGAGTGGTGCTGGCCTGTCCTTAAAGGGGCAGCGTCCGCCCGTGCCTTGCACCTCGCGCTGTCCCTTGCGCTGGGACTAAGCAGGGGCGAGATGCTGCCATGGCGGCGGTCCCCGCTCGGGTTGGGCTGGTGTGAATGACGACACAGGGGTCCGGAGAGCAGTGACCTGGGGCCGCGACTTCTAGGACCCTGCAGATCTCTGTCCGCGACGCCCTGGAGCGTTACATTGCAAAGGCTTCTGGGAAATCTGAATTTCCTCTGCTGCTGAATGGTTGGTTCGTTCGACATAGGCTGTGCCACAGATCCGGTCATGCCCACGTGCTGTGCCACGGGGCACAGGGGCTAAAGGCTGCCCAACCCTTCTGCTGGCCAGGGGTCAGTTTCATCTTGTCCCTGGTCAATTTCACAGGGCACCACACAGCAGCAGTGCCTGAGTTTCCATGGCAGCAAGGGGAAGAGTTTAAATTCTGGGGAGGGAGCCTGTTTTAATTGGAACTCGTGACAAATACCATCGGTTGCTATTTAGTTTGGTGAACTCCCCTTGATTTCATACCAAAATCTAAATCCTGAGCCCTTGAACTGGTGGTTGATTGAGGTGCTGATCCGGTTGGGGCACTGGATTAGGACTGGTCTGGTTCAAGTCCTAGCTCTGCCACAGACTCCCTGTGTGACCTGGGGCAAGTCACTTAATCCACCCTGGGTCTCCATTTCCATTTGTGCCGTGAGGGGGGTGATAGTCCTCCCTTTGTCCCTCCAGATTGAGCGTTTGTTGGGCAGAGATTGTGTCTGCAGGAGCGGGCCCCTCTCTCTGGCGAGGTCCGCCCAGCGCAATGGGGCCCCTCTCTCTGGCGAGGTCCGCCCAGCGCAATGGGGCCCCTCTCTCTGGCGAGGTCCGCCCAGCGCAATGGGGCCCTGCTCTCTGGCGAGGTCCGCCCAGCGCAATGGGGCCCCGCTCTCTGGCGAGGTCCGCCCAGCGCAGTGGGGCCCTGCTCTTGGGTCTCTCTTTAGGTGCTACCGTAATGCAGGAAATGATAACAGCCTGCCCAGGGAACTGTCCCCTGTGCGGGCCTGACTGCCGGATTGGGGCCGCAGTGGGTTGCTGGGGTCCCTTCCTCTGTGCTGCGGTTTCATTTCATTTCACTTTTTACTTTTTTGTTTCTTCCCCTCCTCCCCGCTCTCCGGGTGCTGACCCGGTCCCAGTGGACGCTGCCGTGCAGGCGCTGGAAGAGGAGGTGAGGGGACACCTGCAGGACGGGCGGCGCGGGGAGCGGCTGCGCGGGGGAGTTCACGTGGTGATCGCTGGCCCCACCAACGCTGGCAAGAGCTGCCTGCTTAACCTCCTGTGTGAGTCGGGGGGGTGGGGGAGAACCTCCAGCCACCTCTTAGTGTCCCCGGTCACTCGGTGCCTCGCCCACCCCAGAGGATGGTTCAGTCCCGTGTGGGGCTAGGCGCTGGCTGGACAGCCAAGGACAAGGGCCCTTAATTCACCGATCGGGTACTGGCCCTGCGAGAGCTTCCCGCTGCCGGGGAGAGTTCACTCTCCATTCAGTCCTGGCTTCTCTGTGCCAGCATCTGTGCCAGGGATGCCAGTTGCCCCAGCACCAGGGTCTTTATTCTAGTATTGTGGCCGATGCCAGGGACGGGCCTGGGGCTTCCAGAGGCAAACGCACCGGGCTCCACCTCCGGATCTGTATGGGGAGCTAGAACAGACTCCCACACTCTGTGGATCAGGCACAGAGCGCGGCACAAACCATGCCCTGGCCGGTGGGCTACCATGGTGCCCCCTCCCTCCACACCCCAGACACCCAAGCCGTGGGGCCTGATCCTGCTGCTCCCCCCACCCCTCTGCAGAATTTGGTCCCGGGGCCAAAGTCTTCCAAACCTGCCACTGATTTTTGGCTGCCCCAGGGGTCGGGTTTGTTTGGGGCGAGGGCTCGGCACAACCGGAGACGCCTGGGGCTGATTCTCTGAGGCGCTGACACCTGCGGGTGCCTGGCACTGCTAGAATTGGGCCCAGGCATCCCAGGCTCGGGGCCTGCGCTGGTAGCATGTGGGATGGATCCGTGGCTGTGGCGGGATGGGGTGGAGGTGAGACTCTCTGGATCAGGGCATGAGCCCCTAGGTCGGGGACTCCACCTGCTTCTTCGGGCTGGTGAGTCGCTTGTTGTTGCTAATGAGAAACCGTCTCGATTTCCCTGCCTGCCCCCGGGGTTAGGAAACTCACTGGACAGCTCCCCAGTGCCCACTAGATGGCAGCACGAGTCCCCGCTGGTCCAGGTGCTGAGTCTCTTGCTCGTTATCCAGGGCCCTGACGGAATGGGTTGGCGTTGGTGGCACATCAGGGCCCCAGCAGGTGCATGGGGGTGACGTGGTCGCCTTCCCCCCGGGCTACAGCACGAAGGACGAGCGGCCTCGTACTGGTGTTGGGGGTGGGGTGGGGGGTGCTCCCTCTGTATGGGTTAGACTGGGGGGAGCTGCTGGGTCTGGCCTCCCCATATCTCTGCAGCTGTCCCTTTGGGCTCCCCGGCCTCGCCAGTTACAGGCCCTGACGACCACAAGATGCCTCTGGCCCCTGTTCCCTGGGGGAAGGTGGCCGTACAGAGGATGCCCTGTCTGGAGGGTCAGGAGACTAGGCCTAGAGGGGTCTCCCCAGAGGAGCCCCTGGCGAAGGCCCTGGAGAGGTGGGGGCCCAGGTCTTGCTGGATGTCGGGGCCAGGGAAGGTGTGTCTGGGGGGTGGCACCCCTGTGCTGAGGGCTCCTCCTTCCAGTCTCACTCCTAGCAACAGGCCTCACCACCGATTGTTCCCAGCGTGGTCCCTGAACTCCCCCCAATCCCTCGCTCTCTCTGTCTAGGCCAGAGGCCTGCGGCCATCGTGTCCCCCATTGCGGGGACGACGCGGGACGTGGTGGAGTCAGCTCTGAACATCGGTGGCTACCCCGTGGTGCTGAGTGACACAGCCGGGCTGCGGGAGACCCAAGATGCCATCGAGCGGGAGGGCGTGAGCCGAGCTCGGGAGAGGTGAGGCAGGCGTTGGCTGGGGAGGGTGGAAAGGCGACCGGTGTCCTTTCCCCGTGGCCCTGTCATGTGCCTCACAGCAGCTTTGTTCTGAGACACAAGAATAGCGGGGGGCTGCGGGTCGGGACTGAGGGGCACTGGGAGAGCAGGGGGCTGCGGGTCGGGACTGAGGGGCGCCGGCAGGGCTGGGAGAGCAGGGGGCTGCGGGTCGGGACTGAGGGGCACTGGGAGAGCAGGGGGCTGCGGGTCGGGGTGAGGGGCACTGGGAGAGCAGGGGGCTGCGGGTCGGGATTGAGGAGCACCAGCAGGGCAGAGCTGCAGTGATTTCCCGGTAGCTATAAGGTCCGTGTTGCTCTGCTGAGCTGACATGTCGGTGACCCGCAGCCCAGACAGAGGCTCCTCTCCCAGCAGCTGCCGCCTGCCAAGCGACCCCTCCCCTGGGAAGCCCCTGCCTGCTAGCTCTCCCGGGCCTGGGCGGTCCCTGGGGGCCGGATGCATGGAGCTGTGTCCGTCTCTGGCTGTGGCCTGCAGGGTGTCAGGCAGGCACTAAACAAACTGTCGGATCCTTCCCGTGAGCCAGGCCCATCCCAGCCCCTCCTGGGACATCAGCAGTGTCGCCCAGCAAAGGGCCTGCGGCTTGGGCCTCTGTCTGTCCCGTCCAGGCTGCCGGGGGGGGGGGGGGGGGGGGGGGGGGGGGGGGGGGGCGGGTCATGTCCCGTTCGGGGTGTGTGTGTGGGGGGGCGCCTAGCGACGGGGCAGGGGGAGTCATGCTCATGGCCCTCTTGGTACCATTAACCCCGTGTTTGCCGTCCATTGGGAGCAAGCACCCCCTCTTCAGCGGGCAGCACTCCCGGGATGTTCCTTTGGGGGGGTGTCTCCCTGGCCAGTGTCACGGCCCTTTTCCCCCCCCCAGGCTGCAGCGAGCGGACGTGGTGCTGGCTGTGCTGGCCGCGGTGGACGTTGCTCCGGAGCCTGGGTGCCTTGCCGACGCCTTGCGAGCCATCCTGCCCCCCGGAGTCCCGCCCCAACGGGCGCCCTGCATCCTGGTCCTGAACAAGGCAGACCTGCTGGAGGAGGGGCGTGGGGGGGCCCTGCTGGGAGCCTGCGGAGAGGGGGCGCTGCCCCCCACCTGCCTGCTCTCCTGCAAGACTGGAGAGGGCGTGGCCAGTCTCCTGAATCTGCTGGGGACACAGCTGGAGCAGCTGTGAGTTCCCGGGGGTCACAGTCGAGCAAGGGGAAGGGGGGGTTGCGATGGGAGGGGCAGGGGCTAGGCCAGGCCTTGGCGGCAGGGGTGGGGAGGCGTCTCATGGGCTGGGCCCCGGGTGGCTGTGCTGTGATGGAGGACGCGGTGATGCCCTCTGGCAGCAGGGGGCGCTGTCTGGGGTGGAGAAGGGGGCTGAGGGGATCTGTTGACACTGGAAATCGATGCTGCAAACTCTCTGGGGTGTGAACTCAGCTGCTGGCTTGGCTCTAAGCACCATCCCATCCGTGTCCACACAGCTCCCAGCCCAGCGGGGCCTCGTTCCCCGCGGGCGGCTTGTCCCGAATACACTGTGTCTGTCCGTTATCAGTATCCCAGTAACACCTGCAAGCCACAGGTGAGCTCAGGGCCCTGCTGTGCCAGGACCTGCACAGAGAGAGAGGCCCTGCCCTACGGAGCTCCCAGCCTGAATAGATAAAGGCTGGGCGGGGAAACTGAGGCACAGAGTGACATGACGCGTGCACGGTCACTCAGCAGGTAGTGGGAGAACTGGGAATAGAGCCCATCTCCCCGAGCCGCAGCCCAGTGCTCTGTCCGCTAGACAGCGCAGCCTCCTTCCGATCACGGAACTGCTGAGCGGCCTGGAGGTGTGGAATACGCCCAGAACAGCTAGAACTAGCAAGACCTTTGAGAGGCCTCCGATTTCCAGCGTCCTGGCTCAGTGGGAGGGGGCTGGCTTTGGGGGGGTTGGAAATGGAGCTGCTAAAGCACTTTGGCTCGTTCAAACAGCCTGCTTGCTGTGTGGTTGGAAGATGGGAGCAGCTCCTGCACGGGGAGTTTCCTTGCTGCCAATCAACAGCAAAGGAGGACAGGCCCCGTGCACATAGTGTCTGAGGTCAGTGACGCCCTAGGACTCTGCTCTGGTGGCAGTGGGATTAGGAGCTAGAGGAGAATCGCCATCAGCTGCAAGCGGTACAGGGTTTATGACACATAGTGATGCAGAGGGCAACATGTCACCACCTGCCCGAAGCTTCTATTTGGTCTCCTAAGTGAGCTGGGCTACGGGCGTGACCCCTCCTTTCGTCTGCCAGGTGCGGCGACCCTCTGGCCGGCTCCCCGAGCCTCACGCAGGCACGGCACCGCCTCCACCTCACCAGTTGCCTGGGCTCGCTGGGCCGGTACCATGGCTACAAGTCCTTGGATCTGGTGCTGGCAGCCGAGGAGCTGCGGCTGGCCCGCAGGCACCTGGGGAAGATCACGGGCCGAGTCAGCGCCGAGGAGATCCTGGATATCGTCTTCAGGGACTTCTGTGTCGGGAAGTGAGGGGCCGGCGGGGCTGGGGTGTTGCTCAGGCCAGGGGCTGAGGTCCCCGTGCGGCATTGTGGGAAGAGCGAGGGGATATTTCAACTGAGACGCTGGGCACGGGAGGAGCCGGGTCTGCGATCTGCTTCGGCAGCGATGAGTGTGCAGGTCTCAGCTTAGCTCCCGCAGCAGTTGTCCTCGGGGCTGGAGAAGCTGAGGGACAATGACAGAGGTCTGTGGGAGGGATCCCAGGGGGCTGCGGGGCAGCAGCAGCGCTGGGTGTGCTGGGGGCACAGAAGGCAGAGGACAGCCCCCTCCTGCACCCAACTCTCAGGGCTGTTTGCCCCCCCCCCCCCCATTGTGTTTATTAAATCCCCCGGTACCTTTCCCTGCCCCGTGATCTGGTCTTTCCTCCTGCCAGCATGAGGCCCACGGGGTGCCCAACCTTCCATTGCCCGGTGACCAGCGGGTGCTGGGGAGGCAAGGGGAGATTGCCCAGCTGGGGGGAGAAGGGACTATTTTCCTTCTTTCCAGGGTGGAGGAACACCTGGGCTTGAGGAAGCTGTGTGTAGAGCTGGCCCTGTAAGAGGAGGGGGGGGGAGTGACTGGCCTGTGCTCTCTACAGCTGGGGAGGGGTGAGGGTGGCTGGGGTTGGCGGGTTCCCATTCACATGAAGGGTTAATGATCCTTTGCCAGTGCAGCGTCCGAGAACACTTTGGTCATGTGAATGAATTCAGCCTCCCAGCGCCAGGAGCCCCACTTTATGGGGGGGGAGACTGAGGCAGGGGGGAGGGAGTCTCTCCGTTCAGAGTCAGCTGTGTGCTCGGAGCTGTACAGGGCCCGGCTGCGACGGGGTGGGGGTGGAGCAGTCAGGATGTGCTGGGAGGGTTTTCGCCTAGCACTGCTGTTGGAGTGAGGGGGGGGTAGCGCCTTGGGGCGCTGGAGCTGCCGGCGCTTGTCCATGTGTTGGGGGCAGAGCAAGAATGGAACCCAGGTGTCCGGCCCCTCGGGCCGCCTGCTCTGGTCACAAGCCTCAGACGCTAGGGAGCAGCAGGGCGCTGGGTGCCCTGGCGCAGGGGTTGTGCCAGGAGCTGGTTCTTGGGCCAGGCAGGTTCTGTTCCCGCAATGGATACATGTTTCTCCCCTGATCCCATGGCCCAGGCTGAGCGGAGGAGCCGGCCAGTGCTGTTCCTAGACTAACCAGCTGGGGGTGCCACAGAGCGAGGTTAGGCCAATTCTCTCCAGGCAGGGGCCCTAGGCTCTAACCTGCCCAGGAGTGGGGGGCAGCACCCCTCGCCTCAGGGGAGTTATATTGGGGGGGTGCCCCCTGAGCGTGGAGGGTGCCAAGGGGGTGAGGGAGCCTGTGTGTGGTGGCTCGTCCCTGCTTGTCTTCCAGGGGGGGCGTCTCCGGAGCTGGCGGTCCCCTGGGCCAGCAGTGGGAAAACGTGGGGCTAGGAGCAGCTCTGCTTCCAGGGGAGGAGAGTAAACAAGGGAAAAACCGGACTGAACGTCACATCCCGGGGCAGTGTCTCCGCGTCAATCAGAAAGCCGGGGTCCTGGTGGCTGTAGCCCTCCGTCCCCCCTCTCTCTGCTGCAGCCTGCTCCCTGCGTGCCCTTTCCAGGGGCTGGGCCGGCCCCCCCTCGGCAGCCTGGCTCTGTTTCCAGCGTGTGGCCTTTGGCTTCTCTGCCTCACTGGCCCCACGCTCTCCCCTGGGGCTCGTTACCGCTGGGGTTCCCGGCCTCCTGCTGAGGAAGCCCTTGTTTGGATGGGTTATTTATAGAGGATTTCCTGATGCTCCTCCAAGTAACGAGCTTCCCCCCCTGCTCTTCCAGCGGGGTGGGGGGGCCAGGAGCCAAGTCCCCTGCGGGCCCGTCCTGGGCAGGGCTGGGGACAAGCGCTGGAGCCTGTGCCCCGGGAGCAGCAGGGTGAGCTCCAGGGCCCAGGGTGAAACCACTGCAGAGACCTGATTCTCCATTACCTCCTCCCGGAGCGTGTGTATGTGGGGGGATGGTGTCTGGCTGGCTTTAAGCCACCTTTGTGCACCCCCTGCTCTAGGGAGGGCCCTGCCTGGTGCCCGTCACAGCAGCCTTGGGGCTGCTCCAACTTACACTCTGCTCCCCATAACTCCAGGGAACAGCTGCAGCACAGTCTCCCCCCATGGCCCTGCTCTGCCCCCTGCGGCTGGGGACAGGGTGGGCGCAGAGTCCTTATGCCAGCTCCACGGGGGCCAGGGAGGTGTGTGCACATGGCAGGAGTCGGGGGGCTGTTTCCACCTGCTTTAAGGCCCCCTTGTGTGGCCAGAGGAGCCGAGCAGGGCCTTGGTGTAGCTGTGAGGGGTTGAGCCTGGGGGGTGACAAGCAGTTGGTGGGAGGGGAGTTTAGGGTGCTGCGGAGAGTGGGGTCAATAATGGGCAATGTGGCCTCCCGGGGGGCCTTTCCAGCCCTGGTGCATGCGGCCGGAGCAGAGTTTCCCAGGTGCAGCAGAGCCATCACCCTTGGGTGCTCCCCCCGGGCTGTGTTACCTCCTGAGCGTGGGGCGCAGAAGCTCCCGGGCGAGGAAGGATGGGGCGGGTCCCGGGTTCCACGTGCCATAGGCGAGGGGGAAGCGGTTTCAGTCCCAACGGCGTGGCACAAGTCCACAGCTCTGGCAAGCGCCTATCCTGTGGCCTTGTGTAATCAAAGAACAATCCATGCTTGGATGGCCCCTTCCTGGGGTGGGGTGGGGGCTGTTCTGTTCCCTCTCACTGCTCCCCCAGAGCTGCGACTTTATCTGCTAATTGGAGTTCAGTCTGATTTGCACTTGTGTGGGGGGCTCTCCCCTCACAGCCAGTGCTGGCCCCACTGTCCCTGCACAGTGCTAAGGGCTCAGAAGGGGGGCTCGCCCCTCAGCGCTGCCCTGCAGGTAGGGGGTGCTGTGTGAGACAGGTCCTGAAAGATCTCATGAAACCGTTTGTTCATTAACCCCCTTGTCCTGACCCACTACCAGCTCCGGGGGTTCCTTTGACCGTCCTAAATCCTGCTCCCCCTCGATTCTAAATGTCAACTGGATACATAATTATCCTTTAGTCCTCCCACAGCATTGCTGTGCGCTGTTAAGCTGCTGCCTTCTCCCCCAGAGGTGGCTGCATTTCGGTGGCAGGGGAAAGTCCGTGATTCCTGTGAGCAGGGCTTGTGACTGGCTTTAGGAGATGATCTAAAACCCTGACCATGCAGTGACCGTGCAGAGAGCCAGGAGGATGCAGGGACTTCCCAGAGGAGTTCACAATCTAGCACAGAGTGTTAGGAAAGACTGATTATACGCGCGTTAGGGGAGATAAGGCCCAGCCATAAATCAGACCATGGCAACAACATGGCTAGAGCTCCCCAGCTCTAGCGTGTCCTGCAGGTTTCTGAACTAACCCTCTCATCCTGCCAAGGCTCAGGGCCATCCGTAGGAAACACAGCCTGGCCCAGAACTGAGCCGCACGGCACGATTACTGTATTTAACACAAATCGCTTTGTCTGTCACTCGGTTTCCTACGTCTGTGGCACCGTTTGTATCTAGTGACTCCTGGGGGGTGTCTGGGAGCCAGGACTCCGGGGTTCTGTTCCTGGCTCTGGGAGGGGCACTGTAGCCTAGCAGTTAGAGACACACGAGCCAGGACTCCTGGGTTCTACTTCCAACTCTGCCACTCGCTTACTGTCACGTCACTGCTCTGTGCCTCAGTTTACCCCTCTGTAAAAGGGCCTGATAACTCCCTTGTCTGGCGGCTCTGAGACTTAACTAACTTCCATGTCGTGCGCTGAGGGCTGCTGAAACCCAGCTCAGGTCTAGAGGGGAAGTGGCTTTGAGTTGAGGGCCAGGGCCTCTAGCGCCCAGACTCACTGGCGGCAGTACATGTCCCCTCTGGCGGCGCCGGACCCAATGGGGCCTGCAGGGAAAGTCCAGGGAGGTCATTTATTCAGGCCGCTTTCCTTGTCCAACAAACCAAGGCTTTGGGGCTAGATTTCCAGCCTGGAGAGGATGCTCTCGTGTCAGCGTCTGGGGGAGCTACCCCTCTGCCGGGGGACTGAAAGGGGAACATCCCCAAGGGGGAGGCAGAGGTGGGACTGAGAGCAGGGACCCCAGGCGGGTGCAGCCCGCTGTAAGTGAGCGGCTGACCTAAGTGGGGCCAAATGCCCTTGGTTTACCCAGCAAAACTCCCATGGATTATCCACCCGTCACTGGATGCTTCTCGCTCTCTGGGGCCACCCGCGCTTGCTCCATGGAGCAGGAGAGGGGAATTCCCTTTCCTTGGAGGGTGGGGGCAGCCTGGAAGCGGATAGTTTGACTCCCCCAACCATGATCCCAGGCCCCAGCATCGTCTGTTTGCGACTCCTGCCACCCTGCAGCTGGAACGGCGGGCGCGGGTGGCACAGGTGTGCTGCTGCCTGCTTGCCGGGGGCTTGTTCTCGTGTGCGCCCCTCTCCCCCGCAGCCCGCTCCTCTGGGGCTGAGAGCAGGCTCTGGCACTAGTCCCTCTTTGGCAGGGCTGGAGCTGGTAGCCGGGCCGAGGTTGGAGCGAGCCATGAGCGGGAATGAGGCCCCGTGTGCAGAATTCCTGGCCGGAGGCCACGGGGCCGGGCTTGGATCCTCCCCCCTGCAGTTCTGGGAACGTGCTTCAAGGTTTCTTTGTTTGGGTCCCAGCAGCACCTGTCAGTCCCTTCCTCCGGGGCGGCCAGAACGGGACGTTCCCCGTCGGCTGGAGATCTGGGCCCCGCTCGCAGCCACCCAGACTCCTCGGCACCACTTGCCTGGGGGCTTCGGGGACGCGGGCAGTGGCTGGGCCCAAGGCAGGGGGAGTTGACTCAGGACAGCAGCTGATGGCCTTGGTGGACAGGGGAGGTTGGGGGTGGCGGAAGAGACGAGGCACAGGGGAATGTGTGTCCCCTGCCCCCTCCCCCAATTCTCCTGTCCTCTTCCGAACTCTGGGGCAAAAGCCCCTTTGGGAACCCAGCCCCCTAGCTAATGTCACCCCCACAGCGCCCAGCCCCCCCGCTGCACAGGGGCCTGCCAGGACCTTCTGAGTCCCCAGCCTTGGCCCAGGGCAGGGGACGCCGCTTGGGCCAGGGTCAGCGAGAGCGGAAGCAGACCCACCGGGTCCCACCCCCGGCTCCCTGCCCAGCCCCGTGACCGGCTGGCCAGCAGGCGGAACAAAGCACGCAACACCCAGGCCGGGCTGCCGTCAGGCGTGTATTCAGTGCGGGGTGGAAGAATTACAGCAAAGCGCCATGAGCCTCCGCCGCATCGCTCGGCTAATCGGCGAGAGAGGCCGGAGCCGCCTCGGCGGTTCCCCTTCACCTCCTAGCCCTGCGTTCACATTCATGGCAGATCCTGCACCCCCTGGGCTGTGGCATTGGGCAGGGCCCCAGGGTCTAACCTCCCTGGGATGGGGTGAGCTCCAAGGGCCCCGCCCGGCAAAAGGCTGGGGAAAGGGCTGCAGGACTGGAGGGGTGTTGGGGCCGCGGAGCCTGATCAGACCAGGGGCTTGAGGTCTGGGCAGGGACGCAGGAGTGGCTGGAGGAGGGCGGGGGTGAGGCTGGAGCGGGGGCCAGGCCCAGGTGCTGGCGGGAGGGGATCTCAGCAGGGATAGTGAGGGTGAGTAAAGCCCAGAGAGTTAGTGGGGTCAGTCAGGGGAGCCACGGTCCTCCCCACCCCCCGGGGTGGGCCTGTGCCGTGCTGCCAGGTCTGGCCAGACCCCCCCACCCAAAGGGCTACAAGTCGGAGGGGGGGCTGCCAAAGGGCGAGATCAGCATGAGCTCCCCTCCCGCCAGCACGCCCAGCTTCTGGTGCTGGCGAACCAGGGGTCACTGGACCAGGAGTAAGGGGCGGGAGGGGGAGGCCCAGAGGGCGTGTGTGTGTCTGGGGTGAGCGTGAGCTGGGCGATCTGAGAGTCTGGCCGAGTGTGTGTGCGAGAGATTGGAGCTGGGGACGGGGTGTAAGATGGATTGCAGCTGTGTGGGTGGGGGAGAGTCACATGTATGTGTTTGCGCCTGGCTGTGAGTCTCTGCCCAGGCGTGTCTGTCTGTCTGAGCAAGAGAGCGATTTCAGGCCGTGCACCAGCTCAGTCTCCTAAGTTTCTTGCCAATCAAGTCGCGTTTCCTCCAGCTCAGCTCCCCATGGCCTTGCTCTCTCGTTAGCCGCTGGCGTGGAAAAGAAAACAGTGAGAAAGGTCGGCGCTAACGCCGCTCACACGCTGCCCGAGTGGCCGCGCCCGGGCTCCTGCCCTGCGAGGAAGCCGCCGACCGCTGTGGTATCCTGCTGCCCCAGGATATCCCGGGGCCCCTGCTCTCTGCCCCCATCAAAGAGCCCGGGCAGGCTGCTGCGGGGCTCGGGCAGGTTCTCATGGCCCCAGGCTAGCCTGTCTCCAGTAAACAAAGGGCCCGATCCTGGGCCCGCTGGAGTCACTGGCCAGACTCGGTATTGCCAGCTAGTGTACAAGGCCCCACTCCCACCCCAAGCCGCTCAGGAAATGCTCCGTGGGGGTCTGATCCCACGCTCCTCCCCCCTCACGGCGTCCCAGCAACTCCCTGCACTAATAACAGCGCCTGCAGTACATGCTTTGCTCTTGGCCCCCCAGCGCCTTGCCTTGTAAACGCTAACGACCCCTCCCTCCACGTTGTCCCCAGGGGGCAGGTGAGCGTAGCTGTGAAACGGGAGCTCTGTGCCCCGACCCCCAGGAAATGCTCTTTGAGCGCATCCAGCAAGAGACGTTAGTTCTATCCCACGCTCCACCCACCTGCCAGGTGCTTTACGCTGCGACGGAGTCTACTCATGGGGCTTCTTAACTGAGCAGCAGAGAGAGGCCAGATGCTGCCTGACCCCAACTCTCATGCTTCAGGGTGTGAAGGGTCAGGAAGGGTTCTAGACACACACAGACTGTACGGCGCAATCAACCAGGCGCACTGGTGACAAGGGGAAGCTTCAGCCAGTGCTAGAGGCAGGATACTGGCTGTGAGGGGCCAATGGTCTGCTTTAATATGGGGTGGGGGGAATGCTAGAGGGACAGCTCCTATGATAGGTTGCTCCGAGAGCTCATGCAGGGGATACCCCAACCTGCCTTGCCCTTCGCTCCTTACCTGGGCTGTGCCACGGGTTTTGGGGGGAACTGGTTGGACAGTTTGGCCTCCTCCAGGATTCGCTTTCTGATTTCATCCAGGTTGACTCTGCCTAACAGGGGAGAAGTACCAGAGGTCTCTTGGCTGGAATCTACTGCCCGTATGTACAGGGGAAGGGGCCTCCCTCCCCCCTCACAAGCCCCCAGTCCTGGGCTGGCCTCGCCACTCCTGGAGGAATCTAGGGACACAAGGGGGGTCTGGCTCGGCATGCCGATGGCCCAGCGAGGAGCACCCTCATCCCCCCGCTGCACACAGGCCTTGTCTGGGGCTGCTGGATAATGGCTCCAGGTCGGGAATGACGTGAATGCACAAAGGTGCTAGGGAGCCCAAGGGGCTGTGGTGGGTCAGGACGAGGAGGGGGCAGCGGCAGAGCTGGGGGGTGGTGGAAATCTCCCTGCCACTTGCTCCGTGGCACCGGCCTCACCAACGGTGCAGGGTTTCGTTCGCGATAGATGTTGAGGGTGGAGGTGGGGCTGGGGTTTCTCAGAGCAGGGCTAGGAAAGTGGGTAAGAGTTGGGCCCACAGGCCAGCTCCAGGGGCTGGCGCCACCTGCCAAAGCTACAGGCCAGTCTGGGAAGGCATCTGGACACCTGCCTTTTGCCCTTCCTCGCACGGGCACTCACCAGTGTTCCCGAACGTCCCAGGATTCCCCAGGGTCCCTGGGTTCGCGAACGTCCCGGGGTTCCCCAGTGTCCCTGGATTCCCGAAGGTCCCAGGGTTCCCGAAGGTCCCGGGGTTGCTAGGATTTCTCAGGCCTGGGTTCCAAGCACTGCCCTGTAATGAGAAGAGAATCACGCTGGCTAGCGGGGCCTGGAGCTCAGCTGCCAGCCACGGAGCCACCCACAAGAGCCAGCATGCGTGCAGCCCGGAACGCTTCGCTCGGCGCCAGACGGTGATGTGCCCGGACCGGAAGGAACGGGGGAAACCCTCCCTGGCTGACTCCTGGCAAAGATGTGCCTGGAGGAGGTTGGGGGGGGAAGGACTCTGTCCTCTGCTATGCGCTGCCCCGGCCCTGGGGCCCCCGTGAGCCAACAGGCAGCCCGGAGGTCTTGCGGGAGTCGTATGGCTTGGGGGATCTGCTCCAGGGTGGGTATGTGGGGAGGAGGGTGCCAGGGGGGATAAACACACTATCTACCCGCCCCCCAACCTACGAGGACATCAGTGGATAAACGATAGGGCTGCCAACTTTCTAATGGCACAAAACCGAACCCCCTGCCCTGGCCCTTCCCGAGGCCCCACCCCTGCTCACTGCATCTTCCCTCCCTCGCTCGCTCTCCCCCACCCTCACTCACTTTCACCGGGCTGGGGCAGGGTGCGGGAGGGGGGTGAGGGTACTGGGGTGCATGAGGGGACTCTGGGATGGGGGTTGGGGTGTGGGCTCCGGCGGGGGGTGCAGGCTCTGGGGTGGGGCTGGGGATGTGGAGTTTGGGGTGAAGGGGGGGCTCCTGGCTGGGACAGGGAGTGTTGGGGGCTGTGGGGAGGTGGTACAGGGTGCGGGCTCCGGAAGGGAGTTTGGGTGTGGGAGGGGACTCCGGGTTGGGGTGCTGGAAGGGGTTCGGGGTCCTGGTGGTGCTTACCATGGCTCCCGGGAAGCAGTCGCCAGGTCCCTGCAGCCCCAAGGCACATGGGCGGTGGCCAGGGAGGCTCCATGTGCTGCCCTCGTGCCCACAGGCACCACTGCCATTGGTTGTGGTTCCTGGCCAATGGGAGCTGCGGAGCCGGCCCTTGGGGCAGGGCGGGGAGCCTCCCCGGCCGCCCATGCGCCTAGGGGCTGCAGGGATCTGGCAGCTGCTTCTCGGGAGCCACACAGAGCCAGGGCAGACATGGAGCCTGCCTTAGCCCCGGGCCCCCGCTTCGCTGCCCACCGGACTTTTAACAGCCCAGCCGGCACCGCCGCCAGGATCCCTTTTCGACCGGGCGTTCCGGACGCCTGGCAACCCCAATGAACAGACAAACACCCGGAGGGCCGAAGATGCCCAGATGGCAGGCTGGATTTGTGGGCACGTTCCTATGTACCCACCAGGAGGTGCGCACCTCCCCGGACGGCTGTGGGCGCGGACAGACGGCAGCCTGGGGCCCCCTCACCTTTGCCCTCCTGCAGCTCTCCAGTTGGGCTTTCACGGCCTCTGCCTGGGCAAGAAGCTTGTTCTTCTCCTGCAGCTGCTGGTTCAGGCGGCCCTTCTCCTCCGTCAGCGTCTGCTTCTCCTGGTAGTTCCGCGTGGCCTCGGCGTCGCAGGTAGCCTGCAGGGTCTGCAGCTGGTGCTGGTGCTGCTGGGTCTCCCTGGCGCGCTGCTGCCCGCAGTCCTGCAGGTTCGCCTCGCTGAGCAGCTTCTCGGCCTGCAGCCGCCCGTTCTCCTGCCCCTGGGTCTGCATCTCCTGCTGCAGCTTGTCCCCCAGCGTCTTGAGCTGCGAGTTCAGCTGCTGGCTCAGCGTGGTGCAGCTGCTGGATGAGTAGGGCGAGAGGGTCCCCAGTTTCCCCTGGAGGGTCTGATGGATGTTCTGGAACTCACCCAGCATCTTCTCCCCGAGGCTGCAACACTGGTTCTGCCCCAGCTGCTGCCCGCTGTACTGTGCCCGCAGGCGGATGGTCTCCTGCCGGCAGAGCTCCCGCTCACTGTTGGCACTGCTGGCCGCCTGCTTCAGCTTCTCCGTCACCTTCGAGCAGTTCTCCCGCTGCTGCTGGGCCTCCCGCACCAGCCAGTCCCGGGCCTCACGCAGGCTCAGCTTCTCGGCTGTGCCGGGAGAGGACAAGGCAGGGGTTGGGCCGCCGGGGTGACGTCTCCCTGGGATCCGGCTCGCCTGCCCTCTACTCCCCCCATCCCCTGCACCCAATCCCCCCAGACCCTCCTCCTCTGGCACCCCATCCCCTGCATCCTCCTTCCCCGTCCCCTGCACCCAATCCCCCCCAGACCCTCCTCCTCTAGCACCCCCATCCCCCAGCACCCTCCTTC
>NC_048319.1:3010530-3096990 GCF_013100865.1 Trachemys scripta elegans | reverse complement strand
AGGGAATGGGGCTGGTGGCTCTGTAGGGGGCGCTGTTTTGCAGGATATGGGGCTGGTGGCTCTGTAGGGGGCGCTGTTTTGCAGGGAATGGGGCTGGTGGCTCAGTAGGGGGCGCTGTTTTGCAGGATATGGGGCAGGTGGCTCTGTAGGGAGCGCTCCCCTTGGAGTTCGTGCTGACCCCAGTGCATTGTTCATGGGATATCTTCTAGAAGGGTTCCAAAGCTGGTGGAGAGCGAATCCCATCCTCTTCCCTGTTCGCGCAGCATCGATTCCCCCTGGGATCCAGCGAGGCTGCTGTGCGCTGAGCCTGTAGATGAACCGTCCTGGGCTTGGTCTAAAACCCCCCTTCCCCCTGGTGGCTCAGAGCAGTAAATCTCCCTGGTTGCTGGGCCTGCGAGCTTGCAGCTCCCCCTCGTGGTTTCTCTGTGCAGCCTGCGGGAGGGTTCTCGGGAGCACCACCAGACCCTTGGGCCATGAAGCCAATGGGCAGTTTCCCTCCTACCTTGAGGCCTGTGACTCCCCATCCTAACCCAGGGAGCCAGGGCCGTCTGCAGGCCAGTGCACCTGGGCCCGGGTGGCCTGGAGGGGAGCAGCTCCAGCAAGGGGAGGGAAGGATTCTGGTGGGGCATCCAGAGGACATTTTTTAGCAGGGCCCGATTTTGCACGTGCAAGTGGGAGCCATCAGCGGAGTAGAGGGGGATGGGCAGTGGCAGGCAATGGGCAACTCCGTGAAAATCACCTTCTCAGATATTATTTGCATTGGGGTAGCACCTAGAGCCCCCAGGTGCGGACGGGGCATCAGGCCTGATACGGCACAGACACAGGGAGAGAGACGCCTTGCCCCACCCAGCCTGAACAGGCAAGTGCGGGGGGGGGGGGGGGGGGGAGAAAGGAAGAATCAATATCCCCATGGGGCAGCTGGGGCTCGGAGTTGCAGGGACTTACCCAAGGAGTCCGTGTCCGAGCTGGGAACTGAATTCAAATCTCCTGAGCTCCAGCCCAGCGCCTGCTCCGCAAGGTGGTCAGCGCCACCTGTGAAACTCTGCCAGCCAAGAGCAACCTTCAGACAGGGATTCATTACAAACGGGGACATGCAGGTTGAAACTCAGCCATGAAAGCGAATCTCATGGTGTGTTTGCTGCTCTGGGCGGAACCGCCAGGGCTGTGAAGACTCAACAGGGCTCCCGCATACCGCGAATGCTGAGAGGAGCGAATTGGCAGGGTTTAAAAATCTCTGTAGGACAGGGCAGCGGGAAGCGTGTGCCTGGTATGTGCGTGCATGGATGTGTATATGGAGGTGCATATGTGGAATGGTGAATGGATGTGCATATGGATAACTGTGTATATATGTGTGTGCTATGCATGTGTTTATGAGTTTATATGCATGCAAGGACACTGGATTTACCATCTTGGCCTAATGTCTGATGCATCACGAACAGATGCAAGTGCCCTCTGCATGTCTAGTCAGCGCTGTACACTCAGGAGAAGAATTCCTTCCTGACCCTTGCTGTGATCAGCTGATGGCCTGAAGCATGAGAGTTGAGCATCCCCATCTTAGCATGTTCATGGAAGTGTTATTAGTGCTCACCCATGCTTGGTCTCAGCACATGCACGGGACAATGTTTGTGTGTGTGCATCTGTACTGCATAGATGTGTGGACCAGCTGGGACACTTTCACCCGGGTTGGACTCTGCCTGCCTGTTGCTTTTTGTGATTCTCAGAATTCAGTGCTGTTGGTGTAGTTCTCTGATGGCTTTTGCAGGCTGTAGGCCACAATCTTTTATGCAAACACTAACCGCTTGCCCTCTGCACAGGAAGTTGCTACAGCAGTAGCAGAAACATCAGTGACTTTCCTGGAAACCTTTTGTGTTTGCAAAAAGAACAGGAATACTTGTGGCACCTTAGAGACTAACAAATTTATTAGAGCATAAGCTTTCGTGGGCTACAGCCCACTTCTTCGGATGTATAGAATGGAACATATATTGAGGAGATATATATACACACATACACACGAAAGCTTATGCTCTAATAAATTTGTTAGTCTCTAAGGTGCCACAAGTACTCCTGTTCTTTTTGCAGATACAGACTAACACAGCTGCTACTCTGAAACCTGTCTTTTGTGTTTGGTTTCAAGTGTGATCAGATTCTGATAAATGACTCTGTAACAACATCTGCGTACCCCTCATCTCTGCCCTTCATGGCCTGTCCTGCTGCATTGTCACCCCTGCCCGTCCCTGGAAGCCAACGCAACTACGGGTGGGCGAGATGGCGCCTATCCTGCCAAGTGCCACCAATACAAGTGGTAGCTGAACTCCCGGTGGCAGAGTTTTTAATACTGCTGGTGCCTTGGAAGGCAGGGAACATGAGGCTGGATTAGCAGCACCCAGGTGGCATTAGAAAAATCCTTGCAGGTCATCAACTGAGCTGGTTGGATCAGGAATCCCTGGGCCCTTTGTTTTAGGAGAGGAGAATTCCCAGTGGCTTTAGCACTGAGGCTAGGTCTACACTACCCGCCTGAATCGGCGGGTAGAAATCGACCTCTCGGGGATCGATTTATCGCGTCCCGTTGGGACGCGACAATCGATCCCCTAATCGACGCTCTTACTCCACCAGCGGAGGTGGGAGTAAGCGCCGTCGACAGGAAGCCGCGGAGGTCGATTTTGCCGCGGTCCTCACAGCGGGGTAAGTCGGCTGCGATATGTTGAATTCAGCTACGCTATTCACGTAGCTGAATTTGCGTATCTTAAATCGACTCCCCCCTGTAGTGTAGATGTAGCCTGAGAGAGCAAACATTAAAATCCAGCCATCCAGGTGGCCAGCTGTTTAACTTTGTGGCCTCAGGGCTGGGACAGGCAGGAGAGAAAGACCTTGTGGGGGGAAGCTGGAATTTGCTTCACACATGGCGACGTTCTGGGTAACCGATCTGCCTTTGTCACAAAACTGCCTTCCAGTGGGCAAACAACGTCCTTCCCAAACTAGTTGCCACCTAAGAGCAGTGCACTAAATGCACATGTATATGAACTAAATGAGTAAAATGTGTGCCGGTACAGGGGACACCGGGGCAGAGTTACCCGAGACAGAACAGCACAATTCTTTGCTTCTTGGTTTTTAGCGACTAAATGACATTTCTACAGATCTAGCTACGTAACCAGTGTTCCAAGGGCTATTCATTGCTCTGCCCCTGCAGAGAAATCTGGCTCCTGCAGTGAAAATAGAAGTCTTTAATATTGATAGAAATGACTCGTATAAACTATTAAAAGAGAGGAATTTAGTTACCCGTGGCTATGCCCCAAGTCGGGTTGGACTAATGGCCTATTGAGCGGCAGGAAATACCAGCTTTCAGAGGAGACCGAGAGTACGGCTACATTTGAGCTGGGAGGTGTGATTCCAGCTGGCGTAGACGTTCCCAGGTGCTAGTACCTGCAACTAGCAGTGTGCCCCTGTGGGTGGGGGCTCAGGCTACCCCCGAGTACATGCCTGGGGTCGAGGCGGGCTTGTACTCGGAGCGGCTAACCCAAACTGCTGCGGACGCTCTGCTGGTTTTGGGTGCTTGTTGGAGCACAGCTAACACGGGAACGTCCACAGGAGCTGGAGATCCCGCCTCCCAGCTCAAAAGCAGACGTAGTCCTAGAACCACATGTCTAATCCACACGGTGCCCTCACCCAGGCACCCTGGCCTATTTCCATCTTGAAGCATCGAATTCTGCTTCCCTACATGTTCTCTGTAGCTTGTGCTGGAGAATTTATTCCTGTCCCAAATCCTGCTGTGGTGGTGCTGCCTGGCTGGGTGCTGTTAAACAATTGCTAAGTTCTTCCCCAGAGGGCGGGTAGATTTCAGTGGTGGGTGAAAAATCCCTGTGGAGACAGGGCCAAATCTTAACCCCCGTTAACACCTGTACAACCTGCCAGACTTCCAAAGGACTGCATGGAGGTGTGGGGCAGAACTAGCATCTTCTCTGAAAGCTGGGAATGGGCCACAGGGGATGGATCGCTTGAGGATTCCCTGTTCTGTTCATCCCCTCTGGGGCACCTGGCATTGGCCACTGTCGGAAGACAGGATACTGGGCTAGACGGCTCTTTGGTCTGACCCAGTCTGGCTGTTCTTATGTTCTTGGAGGCCAAAGGGCCTGCAGGGATACCTGCTCCTTGGCGTGGTGCTGGTGTCACTAATGAGACCCATCAAGCAGCTACTTTTTAAATATTAATGAGCAGATCTGCATACAAACACAGGCTATTAAATGCTGGTTAGACTCCCTCATGGGTGAGTCCAGCCCCAGAGGGGAAATTAGCACCAGGTGGTCTGATTTCCTCGCGGTGAGTAGATTATACGATCAAGAATGACACCAGGCAGCTTAGACGCAAGCCCACACTGTGCAGAGGTCAGTAGACTCCAGGCAGAAGCATGTCGCGAAGGAGGGAGCAGGGAGAGGGAGACAGAATGGAGCCAGGACACACAGAGAGAGAGCGAGGGGTCCATGCCGCAGACTCTGAACGGTACAATGACAGATTTCCCAGCATTCCTTGGAGTGCCTCAGCCTAGAAGGATCCAGTGGACTCGGAGTCTTTTCAATTAGTTTATGGCTATTCCAGTTGCAGGAGGCGGCTGCTGGATTCTGGGGCGGGACGGGGCCGTTCCGTGCTGCAGCTGTTTTCGGGTCATTGCAGCGGTCTCTGGTGTGGAGCTGCAGCGTGCCCCGCTCTGTAGAAGGTGGGGGGGGATCAGAAATGGTTGCTCACGAGCCCTGTCATCTCCTTTAAGCCTGGCTTCCCCTAGATGCTTCAGATGTAAGATTTCAACCCTTCCTGCATAAGAGAGAACATATATGGAAACATAAGTCATTCACATCTCTCCACACACGCTCTCTACGTCTGTGCTCCATGCTGTTTCTGTCATTCACACAGAGGGTTAATGGGAAGACACAGCAAAAAGTACTCGAAGTGCAATCCGCAGCAACAGCCCATTGCGCTAGGCAGTCCCTGTTGGTACAGTCGAAGCACCAGGCGAAGGGTCTCTGCACATAAAGGCCCATGTCCTTGGCTGGGCGTACGTTGGCGTACGAGGTCAAGGGCGCTATGCCACTGGGAGCCAGCTCAGGATATGATTTTAGCTGTTCATCTGCATGGATGCCCTCCCCATCTGCCCTTCAAGCCATTGCTACTGGGCCAATTTCTAGTTGGTGTCATGGCAACGGGTCTTGATTTGCAGGAAGAAGTTAGTGGCTTTATGTGCACAAGGGAGAGGCGGTTAGGATAAAGTGCGGGCAGCCGTGAAAAGGCAGCGTGTCCTTAGAGCGGCGTGTGTCCAAAACCTGTGTGTTTGTGGGTGTGTGTGTGTGCACACCTGTTTGGGTGTGTGTGCAGGCATGGGTGTGTACATGAGTAGGCACATGTTTGTGCATCCATGTTTGGGCCTATGTGCATGTATGTGCCCGTGAGTATACGTGCATTCACGTGTTTGTATGTGTGAGCACATGGGAGAGCAGATGTTTGCATGTATGTGTGAGCATGTGCGTTTGCCTGTGTGAATATATTTGCATGTGTGTGTGGCATGCAGGTGTGTCTGTGTGTGTGTGCAGGTGTGCGCAGGCGTTGTGTACCAAGCCCAGCTCTGCAGTGCAGCGGTACGAGGAAAGCTAGTATCAGGACACGAGTGGAACTGGGTGTGGTACCGGGTGCCAGCAATCCCCCTGGTGATCAAGGGGGTGACTCCGCCCTGCCGACCCCCTCCGTCAGCCCTCCCCCCCACATGCATGCTGTTATTTCAAAGTCTCTCGTTTCCGTGGGACTTACGAGCGAGAAAATAAAGCAAGAAGTGCTTGCCAGCACCCACACAAAATACCAGAATGGGGGGCACCTGCGTCTGGTAGCTCGGGAGCTCAGCCGCCGCTGGAGGGAGTCAATTTCGGCCCTGTAGTCCCGCCTGCGGTGGGAAAGCACAGGTAGGTCAGGATGTTCCAGACAAACCCACTGGCTACACCGTGCCCCTTCCCAAAAAGCCAGCAGCCCCAGTGCCCCCCCCCCCAGTGATGTGGGGGCTCCAGGCCCCTGCAGCAGGAATGGGGAGGCCAGGCTGCAGGAGGAACTTCAGTATTGCCAAGGGGTCGCTTGGCTAGGAGTGCTGGGGGGGGGAGGGGACAATTCCCAAGGTTGTGATTGGCTGAGAGCCAGGGGTTAATGGCCCCGGTGGAGGGCTGGGAGCAAGAGGGACGGGGCTGGGTTGGAGTCAGGTGACGATGGCTGCGGATTTGATTGGCTGACGGGCTGGGCTTAACGCCCCAGGAGGATATGAAGGGATCGGAATCGGGGTCAATGGACAGTGACGATACGATTGGCTAGGAGGTAGGGGGTTAATGCTTGGCCAGGATATGATTGGCTGGGAGCCAGGTGTTAATGCTCCGTGATGCTACGATTGGCTGGGAGCTAATCCCTCCCCAGGATATGATTGGCTGGGAGCCGGGGGGGCGAGGCCGTTGTCCAGTTCCTTACATGCTGCGCTCCAGCTCGCTCTGCCGGGCCTCGCACTGCCCCCTCCGCGCCTCCGACGCCCGGTGTTGCTGCAGCGCCTGCTCCAGCCGCAGCTCCTGCTCCGCGGCTTTCCCCTGCCACTGGGTCAGCTCCGCTGCGGGCGGAAGGCAGAGAGCGGGGCTCACACCCACCGCCGGGCAGGGGATACCCACCCCCTTTGTGCGCCTTCTCCCTTAGCGCCTGACCCGCAAGCCCAGGAACAGCCACGCTGGCAGCCGCAGGACCCCCGGGGAGGATTCCCGGGCGCCGGTCAGCCGGGGCTAGCGGGATCGTGTGCTAACCCGGCATGCTCCGGCGGGGGTGGGGTTCGACTGTATGGAAAGGGCCCAGCCCAACCGTGGCTGCTCAGGGAAGGCTAGTGGGGCGAATAGTGGACTGAGGCCAGTTCCCATGAGGCTGCCCTGTGGGGACCTGCCAGGATTTCCTGGTGTAGCCGGACCCATGCAGGGCGGCACCTGGCAATGGCACAAGAACATCCCAAGGTGGGATGGGCCCGACCCCGTGGGGCAGACCCTCACCCTGCTCAGCAGCAGAGCCTGGCGGGGACGGGGGGGGGATTCTCCCGCCGCCTACCACACCTCCCTCGCTCCAGATGCCCCTGCCTCCCCCCACCTTGCAAGGCAATGTTTCTGGTGTCCATCTCGGTGCCCTCCAGCTGAATGGCGGTGAGCGCGTTCCGCAGGGCTGTCACGTTGGCGGAGAGCGTGCTCTGTGGGGCGATACGGGTAGAAGGGAAAGGAGCAGGCACAGGGCTTAGAAACGGCTGATTGGGGTGGGGGTTGTGGAGAGAGGGGGATGGAGGGATAGATAGAGGGGTTCATGTCAGGATGGAGGGATAGAGGGATAGATAGAGGGGTACATGGGTAGGGATGGAGGGGTAAGTGGAGGGATAGAGGGGTACAGGTAGGGATGGAGGCGTATGTGGAGGGATAGAGGGATAGATAGAGGGGTACAGGTAAGGGTGTCAGGGGATGGGTGGCTGGCTAGATAAATTAGATCGATAATGGCTGGAGGCTAAGTCTTCATTCCCCCCATCTCTTTATTTAACTCGAGCCTCCTCTTCCCCCCCCCCCACATGATTATGAGCGAGAACCTTCCCCACGGCATCTCCCGCCAGCCAGCACTGCCGCCACGTTTCTCGCACCTCCCCGCGCCGCCACCTCCATTGGCACATGGCCATTGCGCTCCCGAAGCAGGGGGACACGCCAGGTTCCCCAGCTCGAGGCTGCTTGGAAATCCAGGCCTCGGGGGGCAGCGTGTGCTCTGAACGCGGCACGACCCAGCTCCCATCCGGCTGCCGTCCCCTAAGGAGAATCTTTAACCAAGCTGTTCTCGGGGCCAGGTCCGCTGTGGTGCAGGGGGGACGTGTGACCCTGTGGGGTCAGCAGAGCCGCGCTTCCCGGTGGCAAGGCAGGTTGCCCCACCGATCTGTGATGATTTAAGGCAGAAGGATTTTTTATAGCGGGTGTAACTGGGTGGCTTGCCCGTGGGCTGGAGAGTCTGGGGCTACACCAGCCCTGATAACAGGATAAGCCCCACCCGGGTGGGATCGGGGGCCCCCAGGCTAAAAAGAGCAGGAAATTGCAGTAAAGGGGGGAAGTTCAGGAGTTTGCAGCTATGTCTGTGGGTACTGCAGGGAGGGAGCAGGCAGGGGATACAAGGAAACAGACAGAGAGGCCTTTAAGGGGGAGGGCTGGGCCCTCCTGACTCTGGGGTAAAACCTGTGAGAGTTCGTGTTTTCTTTACAAAGCCTGGGTTATTTTGGGCCGGGGGAGAGAGGGACTGAACTCGGGGTGGGGCCTGGAGGGCCAGTATGTCCTCAGTGGACCCACCTATTGTTCGAACAACGGCATTCACCCGAGTTCTGAAGGGGTGGGAAACATGCAGGGGGCTGTCGAGCGCCCTGCCCCCCGTGAGGGCACATGGGGGGCGGCCTCGCCCTTCCAAGGGATTAGAAGAAATGGAATTCACCCCAAGCATGCGCCGACCCCCGGCCCTTGGGTGTGTCCCCTGCGCCTCCAGCCGCTGGACAGGAAGTGGGGCTGGGAGAACAATGGGAAGCAGTGATTTTTCCAGACCCTTCATTGCCTAGAGCAGCCCATTGTTTAGCAGGAACTAGGAAGCGTCCAAAGCCAGCCCTTTGGACCGGTCCGGTCTGAGAGCAAGGAGATGGGGGAGGGGCTGGTTGCCCCTTGGGACCGGCCCTTTCCCAGCTGGGAGCTGGAGCTAATAATAACGTGGGGAAAAGAACAGGCTGCGAGACACCTAATTATACGTGTGCCAAATGGCTCTGGTCTGTGTCTCTAGGAATAGCTGCAGGGCTCCTGCTCCAGTCTCTGCCAAGCACCATCCCAGGGGCCCTCAGCTGCAGTCGTGGGCAGGGCCTGTCCTGAGCAGAGCCCCGAGAGCAGCTGCTGGTCCCGCCCCAGGGCTCAATCCTGTTCGCTCAGGAAACAGCCCTGCTGGGTGAAAGTCCCTCAGCAGCCCAGTTACCCCACAGCAGGGATAGAGGAAAGTCAGGGCGTTACGGGGATCTCAGCATATCCCTCCTGCTCCCATGCATTCCAGGTGGACCGGGGCAGAGCCCAAGGGAGCTTCCTGGGGACGGCGCTGGGTATGCATCCGTGCCAACGCTTTTCACTGGCCTTTTGAATGCCCCTGGGTCTTTTGCAGAGCCCAGATACCAGGAGCTCTGGTCTCCTCCCTTGCTGGATGCCATCCCTCCTGGGGAGACCAGTGCCCCTAAGGATGCCAGCGAACCCCTCAACCCCCCCACCAGCCCAGCCCTAGGCCCTGCCCAGTTCGCAAGCTGAACATTGCTGCAGCCTGCTAGGGCCTGAGACCCACCTGCTGAGAAAGCCATTATCATGGGGGGAGGCTGGGCCAGCTGGTTGGGTTACGAGTGAGATAATACCCAGACTGACCCCCAGGCCAGGGCATCTCTTACGGCCCCACTGCCACAGCTGGGCACTCAGACTGTCAGATGCCCCTGGGAGAATCTGTAAGGGGCCAGTTAGGGAGCCTTGAGGGCAGGAGACTGGACTCAATGACCTCTCGAGGTCCCTTCCAGTCCTAGAGTCTATGAATCTATAAATCCTGGGCTCCCTGGACCACTCCCCCCCACCCCACCGTACTCTGGCTCCTACCTCACGCTCCTGGCAGGACAGCAAGGTGGCTTTGAGCTTCCTGCCCTCATCCTTGGCCTGGCCAAGCTGCTTCTGAAGCTGCTGCTTCTTCTGGGCGTCCTCCTGCAGCCGCCCCGTGAGCTCGGCCACGTCCCGCTCCAGCTCGGCCACGCGGCCCCCCAGGGCTGAGGTCTCATTGGCTGCCTGCTCCCGGCAGCCCTGCAGCCTCCGTACTGCCTCCGAGTGCCACATCATCACCGCCACGGAGACCGTCGCCGCGGCGACCAGGAAGAGCAGGACCACGCACAGCCCCAGCACCTTCAGGGTGGCTTTGGTCACTGAGGGGTCCATGGTGCCGCGACCTGCTGCCTGTAACTGCTGCTGCCGTGTGCGGGGAGCCGGCAGCCAGGTCACTGCCTGTCTCACTTTAATTACTACGTGTGGGCTTCCTTGACCAAAAAAGCTCCTGCCTCTGGTTTCCGCAGGTCACGGCCCACGGACCATTATAGAATTGTCACATCCTGGAGCGGGCCTCGGACTGGGCCCTGGGGGGCTCTGAGCTCCCCAAAGAGGGGGGATTGCAGTGGGATGTGCACGCCCCAGGCCAGCAGGGAGAGGAAGGGGTTAAAATCCTCAGGATGAAGCAGGAGGGGAACCTGCCTTGAGCCTGGAGGGAACCCCTCAACTGGGGCTTGTTCAGGGGTGGGTCTAAAGGGGAGGGGGCTGGCTGCCCCTAGGCTGTGGGGAGCCAAGGGCTGAGTCTCCATGGGCCCTCCCTTACAGAGAGCTGGGAATGCAGGGGGATGCTACAACTGGAATAACGGGGGCAGCTCAGGGCTAGAATAGCAGGGGGCTGTGACTTGGGATTGGGGGGCACCGACAAAGCCAGGGGGTGCCCAGGGCTGGGATAGGGGAGGGGACCATGGGTCAGGATCGAAGGGCAGCAGCAGAGCTGGCTAGTGGACACGTGTACAGCCCCTAGCTCGAGCCAGCGTCTGATTCTTTGGTTTGAACCGTCGGGAGGAATTAAAAGCCGAGACCCCAGGCTGAGCCAGTGGTGCCACGCAGGGCAGGAAGCGGCGTTCGCTCTCCTGTGGGGTGACTGGCCGGTACAGTAGCTTGTGGCTGAGAACGCCCCCGTCTGGGGAGCGCCACCTGTTTTCATTCAGTAGTTTCTAGAGCAATCACGTGTGCTCCTGAGAGCGGGAGGGGAGGGAGAGTCCAGCCTTAGTTGCAGACCAAACCCAGGCTTGGGATCCGGCCTGTTGGCCTCTGCCCTGGAAGGAGGCAGAATCAAGAGAGACTTTTCCTTCACGTGCGAGTCGGCTGGTGCCTCAGGAAGAGATAATTATAGCAGGGGTGAGGCCAGCTGGTTGGTGAAACATCTTCACCGCTGCAGATGCTAGCTCGGCGCCCTGGTCCAGCCATTCCTGTATCCTGCCTCTAGCACTGGCCCAGGCCTGGTGCTTTAGAGGAAGTCCTTTCCTTAATGCACCATGCTGACAGGGGGAAGGATCCTTGGGCTGGTGCATCTTTCCTCCCTCCCAGCTTTTCAGAGTGAGGGGCGCTGCAGACAGTGGCAGATAATGGTTTATCTCACTTGCACGCCAAGCAGGCAGAGAGCAGCATCGCTCAGAGATCTGTGGGGCATCCTAGGGCGCAGAACAAGACCCAGACGGAGGCTGCGACTGCAGAGGGCTGGTATTTCCCATTCCACACAAGGAGCTTCCATCCCTACCACCCTGTAGCTCCGACACTCTGTTCCCTGTGCTCCCAGCAGGCCCCGTGATGGCAAACCCAGACCACTCAAAACTGACCCCTGCGCAGAATGGGAGTGGGACGCATGGTGAATAGCAAAGCCTATTTATTCTGCAAACGTTCTCCCGGCCGAGGGCTGGTTTGTTAGTCACTTTAATCCCCCTCCCTCCCACTAAGCGTGAGAGCTGTTGCTAGGTCCCAGACTGGGTATGACTCGTGTGGGGGCCAGGGGCACCCCAAAACCGGGCACCCCAAATCAGTGGCCACCTCTGAAAAAATGTCGGCAGTCCATTGGTGTTTCCTACCCAAGTAGGATGTCACAGGCCCAACTTGCTGCAACTGTCATCTGGGGCTTTGGGTGACGTGTCTAAACTGTAGTGCAGGGTCATCTCCATCCATGGACTTGTCGCTGCGTCCCCCTCGTCCGTCACAGCCCCCCCCTCAGTAAACAGTCCTCTGGCAGGAGACGAGGCTTCCTCCACGAGGAGCATGTGCCGGCCACAGGGTCCAGTGCTGCTTATTCCCTGGGAGAGTCCCGGTCTCTCAGCTGGGGGACTCAGTCCTGAAACAGACCAATCAAATAAAGGGTTGTCAGGCTGGGATCATGTGGCCAGTGAATCCCTGGGGCTCTGGCTATGCTGTCTGGCCCAGATCTACAAAAGTATTTAGGCTCCTGATTCTCACGGATTTCAGTGCCTGACTACTGGGGTGGCTCTGGGCCTTTGTTCCCACACGGCCTAATTCTCTTCATAGCAGTGTGACCGCACCAGCATAAACCAAAGTGTGCTGCCTGGGATCTGGCTGCAGTGGAGCTGGGCCCGTTTACACCAGCTGGGGATCTGGCCCCACCGACTCCAGTGGAGGGCTACCAGCGTGAATGGAGAATCAACTTCCCCCGACTCCCAATTAAGCTGAGAACCGGAGCCTGTCTGGGTAAAGACAGCGACTCCTGGGCCCTGGGGTATCACTGCCCTCTGGGTTCCCCCCACCCCAGAAGAGGCCAGAACCAGCCCCAGCAGCTCTGTCAGGGCAGGAGGTGCGGGGGCACAGCTGCAGAGAGGACTGAATGAAGGGCCAGAAGAGGCTGGCCAGCCCATGGGAGCGTCTCCATTGGTCTCCATGGCCCTGGAGTACTGGAATACAGGGCCCCTGAGGGGCAGGGCAAGCCCTTGGCTAATCATGCCCTCACCCACTCCTTAAATACCTGACTCTGCTCCCTGCCTGGCTCCGGTCAGACAAGCAGCGCAGCGAGGGGGGCTGCCAGCAGAGGCAGGAGGCAGGGGAGCCTGGCGCTCCCCACACTGGAGCGAAGTTCCTGGTGTCTCTGGAGCTGCTGCTGTAGCCAGCTGACCTCCCTGTGGTACTGAGCCCTGCGGGAGGAGGAGGGGAAATGCAGAAGAGTGTAAAATAGCCCTTCCATGGGCCTCATACCCTGCCAGTGCATCTCCCCTGCCTTGGGGCTTTGACTCATGGGGGGCAATCACTCATCCACTCCAGGAGCCCCCAGGGAAGAGTGACTCACCCCGACCTTTTGCATCCGTTACACCATGTTTCCATGCTGGCCCCCTGGAAATGTCGGCTGGTTCATTCATTTCAAGACCCTCCCTCTCCACAGCGTGCTGCCCGGGGAAGGGCAATGGGGGTGAGCACAACCCTGGGAGCCAGGGACTGCAGGCGTTTCACCCTGAGGCCTGGTCCCAGGGGAAGGGCCCCCGGGGGAGAACTGAAGTGCAGGTGGGCCTTACTTTTGCTCCTGGAGATGCTGGACCGTGTTTTTCCAGGCGCTAATTTCATCTGGAAAACAGGAGTGGGAGGGAAGCTGGGATCAGAACCGCCACAATGCTAGTCACCCCCTCCCCATCGTCAGGGCCAGAATTAACCCTCTCCTCTCCCCACCCCTGCCAACGCAAACACCAGACGGTGCTGTGCAGGGCTGAGGTGCTGCTCTGACCCCTAGCGTGTGCCCATCGTGCCCAGTCCATTGGCCAGACTTCTGCACTGGGGACGCCTGGGCACCTTGAGCCGCTCCCCATGCTGTGCTGCTGACCGCCCGCCGCCCACTTTGTTCTGTTGGACAGACTGGCCGCCACTCACTTACCCTTTACCTGAATCTGCAGCATCCGTCACCTGACCCTGCTGCCTGTATCACACCGCATCCTCCTCTCCCCTCCCATCAGCCGCCCACTCCCCCCTTTATCATTCCCTGTTCCCAGGAGCTCTCCCACTACCTGTGAAGCCCATCTGGTCTCTAGAGCAGGCCCCTGGCCCAGGCAGTTTACCCTGGATGAGTCCTCCCATGAGGTCACCGGGCAGGAGAGGGTTGCGGTGAGGGACAGAACCAGGGGACTGTTTTTGCAGGGCTGCCCTGGGGGTGCTGGAGCTCAGACCTGTCCGGGTCGTGACTGGCACATCGCAGTGGCAAGGGAACCAGTGTGCAATCCTTGTAGATGCTGGCACTGGGCGACATCCCAGGGAGGTCTCTGCCTGCCTTATCCCCCCAGTGAGGCACCCCCTCCCTCAGGAAGCACTTGCCATGACCTCCCAGGAATCTGCAGAACTAGGAGCAAGCAGCGGTCTCACCTTGTAACCTGCCTTTTTCCACCTCTTGCTGGGCAATGTCGCTATTTAACCGGGTGACCTCCTGGGTCAGGTTGATGACATTCTTCTGCAGGACATGCTGAAGGAGGAGAGAAAGAAGAAACACCTTAGATTTTCAGAGAGCCCTGCATCCTCAAAGTACTTTCCAAACTGCCTGGGACTCACTCAGCCCATCACTGAGATGCAGCCACCTCTGGGGTGGGGCATGACATCTGTTTATCAGCTGACACCGAACAATTTAGGACAGGAAGGGAAGAAGGCACCTGTATCCAGCTGGAACAGCAGACAGGCAGGACGTAGTCACCCCGGATAGGTGTTGGTCAGGATCACGGAGTGAAGAGCAAGGCTTTTCTCCATTTGCTCAATAGATACCCAGGACTGAAACAGAGGTGGGGCTGCGGGCCAGGACTGAGGGTGTCAGGGAGCTGGTGACAGGGAGCCTCAGGCTGGACTCGTAGGGGGCCGTGCACTGGGATGGGGCGTTGTCGGCAGAACTGTGTGGCTGGGCACTGCACTGCCAAACAATTCCACCTCCTGGCTGGATTCCAGCCTGGTCTCTCTCCTGGGAGCAGAAGAGCTGGGGGTGGGGAGGGAAGGCCGTGCTAACCTTAGCACAGCGGTATCCCATCCCATCTGCCTCCTGCTGCTGTTTGCCCCTGGCCTGGCCTTTGGCTAGAGCTGGTGTCCCCTGGCACTGGTTAGGAAGGGGAGGAGGGAATTCCAGCGGTGAGTACAAGGGCTGCCTGGGAAGAGGGGGGCTCAGATCCAGCTCCCAGGAGTGTGTGTTGGCAAGTGGGCGCCACGGTGCCATCGGCTGGAGGCTGCTGCCCCACGTACCGTGTGGTTCCTGCACACGTCAGAGCTCTCCTGCATCTCCTGCAGGGTCCAGTTGGCACGGGCCAGCTCCTCCCGCATGGCCAGCACGTCGCTGTGCAGCCACTGCTCCGTGGCCACAAAGTGGCCCAGCCCGGCCGCCAGGATGAGGACGATGGCGAGTTCCACAATGGCCACGGCGAGCCAGACCTTCCTGCTGCCCCAGGCGAGACCCCCGGGGTCGCCCATCGGGGTCAGAGGGCCCAGCCGGAGCCAGGCGGGCGGCCACACGCTGCAAAGGAATGGGGCAGTTTGGCCCTGTAGTGTTTCTAACACCCTCCTAATTAGCATACCCCTCTGCCTTAATAGCACGGCCCAGATGAGCAGATCACCCGCTAGCATAGTCCATAAATCTGCATGCAATTCATTACCACCAGTAATTAACATATTGAACACGGTGATTAGCAAACCCCTCATTAACATATTCATCGTTGTCTTGCTTGCTCGTCATTGCATATCGCAGATTAGCATATCCATCGTTAATTAGCATATCGCACATTAGCATATCCCTTATTAACGCGTCACGCCAGCTGTGCCCGAGCCCTCCCCGGGACGCGCGGGGCTGGGGGCGAACTGGGGCAGGGCCGGGGCCGCAGAGCCGCGGGGATGGAGGCCGGACGCTGCGCCCCGGTCCCGGGCACCGGGCAGCCCAGGCGGCCGCCTGCGCAGGGTCCGGGAGCGCCGCCCCGGGTGCAGCGGGGCTGCATTAACCCCTGCGGGGGTCCCAGCACCCCGGTCTCACCTCGGCCCGACGGGACGCGCCAGGCGCCGGGAAATCCCAGCTGGTCGGTTTCGGATCCGCCCCGCCCAGGCTTCGGTTTCGTTTCTCTGCCGAAGCTGCCGCGGGGGGGGGGGAGGGAGGCGGGACTGGGCCGGTCCGGCGGCGAGGTGGGGCCAGAGGGGGCGCTGCGGAGTTCATGGGGGACCCCAAAACCCTGGGGACAGGGGGCCGGGCAGCTGGCTTCGGGCTTGGCCCCCCCATTGCCTCCCAGCGGGGCTGTGGCATGGGGCTCCCTGCTCCCAGGAGCAGCAGCAAAGCTCCCTCCCCATAGGAGCAGCTGGGGTCTCTCTCTGCAGCGCTGGCAGTGGGTCCCCCCAGTATTCACCTTGGGGGCATCTGTGGGGGGCAGGGGGTCACTGCACATTTCTCCGGCTAGGCACGTAATCCAGTGCTGAGCAGTGCCGGATCCCCCTGTGGCTGGGGGTTAGCACCCCGTTGGCATAGGAGAGGCCTGCTCAGAGCATTGGGCTCAGGCTGGCTGCAGACTTGGGCAGCAGCACTACAGTGGTTACACTCGGGTCACGTGTTTAAGGTTTTCTTGGCCAGCAGGAGGGCTCAAAACTGACCTTTTTAATTGATTGATTTTCAATGAAAGCCCCGGGTCTGATGCCATTACCTGGCTCCCGGAACGGGGCCCTAGGCTTGGGCCTACAGCGCTTTCCCCTAAGAGCGCCCTGTGCAGAGCCCGTCACCCCAGCCCAGGAGCAGGGAGAGGGGTTTGCTGCCCCATGCTCCAAACTAGCAGCACAGTTAGGAGCTGCCTCTTCCCTGCTCTCTGAAGGCAGGTCAGGCGTGCGACGGCCACGAATACGGCTCGGGGGTGCTCGCTCTGAGCCCCGGGTCTCTGATCGGGCAGGGCGTGGGAGGACAAATGACACCACAAACCTTTGGGGTTGGCAACATTTTATTAGAAAAATAGAAACCCGCAAGGGAGCAGCAAATACCCCCGCTGGGGCTTGACCCCGCTCAGGGCAGCCGTCGTCTGGGGCAATCTCCAGCCAAGAAACGCCAGGAGCGCTGGATGAATTGGCTCCATCCTCCCTGCCCTCTTTACCCTCTGGATCTTCTTCACCATTTCCCCATCGTCTTCCAGTGCTGGGCAGGAGCCAACGAGATCCTTCCGCCAGGGCTGGGCTGGGCAGGAACCCGCCTCCCTGCACGACTCGGGGGAAATGCCAAGCAAGCTAGTGGCTTAGAAGAGTTCCCGTGAGCATTCTGGGGATGGGGGCGAGCTGGCCGCGCTATGCAGTGTGACCTGGTCTCATGGGGATTCTCCACTCTCCCGCTGCCTGGTCGGCCCTGAAACACAAATCCCGAGGGACAGAGAGAGAGTCCTGCGTCCCCCGCCACCGAACACTGCGCCGAGCTACCTAATAGCAGAGGGAGAGAGAAGGGGGGGATGGGGAGTGAGGGGCAGGGGACTGCAGAGAGAGGGCGGCTTTGTGTTTATAGCACGGGGCCGGTACTCTGCAGATCTAGGGTCAAGTCCGGGCTCTGCCCTGTGCTCCTGGGGTGACTCACTCATCTCCTTGGGCCTCAGCCCCCCCGTCTGTAAAAGCGGCGTAAGGATCCCGCCTTTGCCTGGCTTGGCTACTCACAGTGTGAGCCCGGCAGGGCTGTGTCTCCTCGCCTGGTACAGTTGGGCCCTGTAAGTGCTGCCGAGCTAGGGGAGGGGCTTGGCATGGGATGGAGAGGTACAGGGAGGCCGCGCTGCAGGGCAGGAGGATGCTCTCATGCCCGGGGAGGCAGTGGCTGAAGACAGGCGCTGTCTCGGGTGGAGGTGACAGAAAGGGGCCCTGCAGCCTAAGCGCATGGGGGTGAGAGAGCAGCAGGACCGGGAATTGAACCCAGTCCACATCCAGGCTCCTCAGTACCTGTACGAACCGGCTTCTCTCACAGGAGCAGGATCCCGGCAAGGGACAGAGCCAGCAGGTTCAGGTAGCCGGCCACGAGGGGGATCCGGAGGCTGCTCCCACCAGAGCTCTGATTCTTCGGGCTATGGAGCTGCTGCTGTTCCAGCCGCCGGATGTCAGCTTGGAGTTTATCACTGGGGGAACAAGTGAAAGGGAAGGAGATGGTAGCAGAGAGCTCTGGGGGAGGGGCCTCCCACAGTGCAGCCCAAAGGGGCAGGGACGGGCTGATCTCACCTGTGCTCTTGAGCCTCCTGGAGCTGCTGTTTGAGCTTGTCTATTTCACCTGGACAACGACAGAGGGGACACGGGGCAGTGCCAGTCAGATGAGGCAGCATGCTTCTCCCCCCTCCCTTCGAGCACGTCCCCCTCGACACCCCCACCCCTCCGTCTGGCTCATCGGGGACAGCTCCCTCACTGTACCTCCTGCCTCTATTTCCCCTGCGCCAGGCCTCTGTGTCAATGGGGCTCAGGGTCCGAGGAGAGGTTTGGGTGCTGAGATGAACACAGGATTGGGCCCTGCCTAGTCACCTCCCCCATCACTTTATCGGCCAAGAAGATTTTGGCCTTCTGCAGTTGATGATGATTGTGGCAGCGCCTGGGACCCCCAGCCATGGGCGAGGGCCCCACGGTGCCAGGCGCTGTAAAAACCCACAACAAAAAGATGCTCCCTGCCCCATGGAGGTAACAATCTCAGCAGAAGACAAGAGAGAACAGGTGGATGTAGACACACTGGGAAGGACAGCTCAGCCTCTGTGCCCTGCCCAGTCCTTGGTCTCTCTGCTGGGGCTGCCACTGGCTGCTGGCTCTGGTGGGTGTTTCTGGCTTGGAGACCTTTGTCCCCTTTGAACCAGGCTGAGCTTATCGTAACAGTCAGCAAACAGCACCTAGGGCACCTGGCCCTCTATAGCCAATTACCAACCTCACGAGCCAACCAGTCCCCTGTCCCCCCCCAAGGAGTGGGGAAGTAGGTCCCAGCTCAGGGCAGCAGAAAATCCTGCACCTGGAGTGACCTGGTCTCCTGGCTCTGAGCAGGAGGGTTTGTCCTGGTCCCGCCGTTCCTGTAATGTTACTTGGATCTGGCTGAGAGGACTGGGCCCAGCACACGGGGCTTCACACTTCCATGACCCTGGCCCCGGAAGCTCCACGCATGCACCCCAGAAAGGCGTCCCCTGTCTTAGAGAGGACCTCTCCTGGCCATTAGCCAGGAGCTGTTCAGAGCAGTCGTCTCACCTTGTCCCCGTCCTTGCTCGGTGCCTCGGCCTCCCAGCTGGGTGATTTCATCCTTCAGGGCAGTGATGTTGTTTTGCAGGACGTGCTGAGCGAGAAAACGAAAGAGAAAAATCAGCATCTCTGAGAGCGATGCCCACGGGAAAACCTCTGCTCACTTGTGATGTGCAGCCACCTCTGGGGCAGAAGGTGGCAGCTGTGCCACAGCTCAGAAAAACACCACACGGCAGCTTAATGACCATGGACACACTCATTGCCGTGCCACGGGGAGCAGAGTGGAGTTACTGGAGATGGATTCCTGTCCTCAGAACAGGCCAAGGGGTGCTTGCATCACTCCTGAAAGCTGGCACGCCCAGCAATAACCATAGCCCGGCGCTGGGCACTGCTCTGTACGGAGTCACAGGGAATGGAGCCTCCTACTGCGGCACCAACCCCATGTCCTTCAGGCCTAGCTGAACAGACCTCTCAGCTATTATCTGATAGGTGCTTCTTATTTTTTCCTAGTTCAAGGTTCCCCTTTCCCTAGCTCTCTCCCAGGGTGCTGCTAACGCCCAAATCAGCCTTTTGTTCTCTCGTGGAGAACTGAATTCGACCCCAGTGGTGCTGGTGTGTGGGGGTGCACGTTAGACCAGACCCACTGGACCCTGCAGGACCTGTGGTTCTCCCATTCCAGATCTCTGGGACCGCCTGGATCAATGATAGGAGACAAACAGGGAACAGGCCATCAAACACAGACTGACTAGACCAGCCAGCTTTCCACTACTCAAAGGGACCAGGGCTGGCTCCAGGGTTTTTGCCACCCCAAGCGGCAGGGAAAAAAAAAAGCCGCGATCGTGATTGGCAGCAGTTTGGCAGTAGCTCTACCGCGCCGCTTTCTTCTTCGGTGGCACTTCAGCGGCAGTTCCTTCCCTCCAGGAGGGACCAAGGGACCCGCCACCGAAGAGCCCAACGTGCCGCCCCTTCCCCTTGGCTGCCCCAAGCACCTGCTTGCTGAGCTGGTGCCCGGAGCCAGCCCTGAGAGGGACCCTCGTCTTCACGTCTGTCTGTCCCGCTCAATCCCATCTCTTCACTTACTCTTGGTTTCCCTCCTTCCCCCTACTTCTCCCACAGTCACAGACTCAGTTTCTCTCTGTCTCTCGCAGGCTCCACGCTGCCTGCCGCTGTCCCCCACCCCCACCCCTCCAGCTGTCACTTCCCCTCTCTCTGAGGGGAGAGACCACCTCCTCTCCACAGAACAAGACAGGCCATTCCCCAGGCCACCCTGCAAACCACAGCTCCCCAGCCAGGGTCGAGTTCCTGCACCATGTTTACACAGACATGTGCAGAGAAGAAAATTAATTTGATCGGTAACAAAAAGCCACCAGGGACCCAGGTGACCCCCCCGGGCTAGTGCAGCCGCCTCTCACCCCGGCAAATCCTGCATCGGGGAGCAAGTGAAATGAGCTGCCTGGGACCCGTCCCCAGCCCAGCCCACCCCACAGAGCAACGGGACAAATCCCTTGCTCAGGGAAGCTCTGGGGTGGACCAACAGGGGGCGATGCATGTGACCGTGTGGGGAATAGCACTGGGGGCTGTGGGGAGGGACCCTGGAAAACGCTGCTTGTGCTGGGGGACGGGTATTGACAAGCACAGGCACGGCCCCACCAAGACAAATCATTGTAGCATTTTGCAGAGCAGCCTGGAACGGTCCCCTGGCTGTGAGCTGCCCGGGGCAGGGCCTGGCGCTGACACCTTTTCACAGCCCCCAGCCCTGCGCCACCCTGATCCTGGACAGGGCCTCCTGGGCGCTACCGTAGACTTATATTAAACAGCCACAACACCCAAAGCACGCACCGTCAGGCTCCTGCAGGACTCCCAGCGCCCGCGCGTCTCCCAGAGGGTCTGATTGGTGCCAGCCAGCTCCGACCGCAGCGCCGTGACCTCTGCCCTCGCCCCATCCCGCTGCTGTTCCAGGGCCCCCTTCTCCTCCTCCAGGTTGGCGAGTTTCCCCGTCAGAGCAGAGGTGTTTTTCTTCAGCTGCTCCTGGCACTGTCTCAGCTGGGTCGGGGCAAAGGAGATATAGACCACGCAGGCAATCAGACCGATTAACACTAAGATGAAGGCAACCGACAGGAAAATACAGCAGCGCGTCTTCCAGTTGTCCCCCATGCTTTTGTTCTCCAAAAACGGGGGGCGGGGAGGGGAAGTTTAGCAGCCAGTGCTCATCCCAGTATGTGAACCTCGCTGAGCTGACAGCCCGGCAGCCTCACTCTGCAAAAAAGAAAGAGTTTCTTTTGCCCTCTAGTGTTTTCTAGTTGTGCTCCTCATTAGCATATGGGACGTGTTCCTGTTCTGGGGGGAGATGGATTTCCTCAGGAACGGCCCTTTCCAGGAGATCATGTGGTTCGAGGGAGTCAGGCAGTGCTGGGCTCGGACGGATTTGGGCTGTAGCCCCAGCGCTCTGCCCAGCTGCGATGTAACCGGGCTGGCAGGGAGAGGCGGCGAGCGCTGCAAAGGGCCCTTGTGGCTGGAGGTGCTCTGGGCTACTGTGCGGGAGACCTGGATTTGAGTCCCTGTCCCTCACCTTCATTCTGCCAGGCTCCGAGTCCATCCCCATCGCTCTGCTCTGTCGCTGCTGGAGGTCCTGCTGGGTAGTGCCCTGCCACGGGTCTGATCCCTGGACCCCCACCACTGGCCGAGCTCGGGCGGGCTGGCTCCAGGCAGGGGTGTGCCTCCTGTGCAGGGCAAGGCCCCTGGGCTGCTCTAACCCTACAGGAGACCTGGTGGAGCCCTGCCCGGTGCTGGAGGCTGGAAGCCCTGCAGCCCAGACAGCCTGGGGAGCTCTGCTGGGCCTGGGGCGGGCCATGTGGGCCAGACGCCCTGAGGTGCTGGTGGGGCTGTGTGCTGAGCTCCCCCTGGAGACAGGGGCTTTTACTTGGGCTGGAGGCAGAACAGGAGCGGCTGGGGCCTCTGGCACTGGGGGGGCTGGGGCAGCGCCATGTCCTCCTCCGCTGGGAGCTGTGCCAGCCTGGGGGGGGTCTCTGGGTTATGGGGACCCCCCCCAGCTCTGGGGCTCCTGGAGGGTTATTTTGAGCCATGTTCCATTCTATTTCCACCTCCCTGCATGACGATAAAATAATAAAGGGCCATTGTCCATGGATAACACGCTGCCCCCTCCCACACCAGTCGCAGCCTGAATTCACCACCCCACCCGCCCGCCCAGGGCAGGGACAGGGGCAGGTGAGCTTTGTCCCCGTTTCACATGGTGGGCCGGGCGGGGGATCTCGGGCACAGAGAGGCCATGGCTGCCAGTCAGTGCCATCTCCTGACCCTGGCGGGGGCAGCTCAACAGGGCAGGGGGGAGCTGGGGGAGGGGAGTGGTCCCCACTAACCCAAGCACCCCAAACCCTCCCGAGTGGCTGCAGGGCCGTCGCTGCTTCCCTTCCACCAGCACCAACACACACACACACACAGAGCTCATCAGTTGGGAAGGGGCCAATTTACCTGCAGCTCACAACTTTGGGGCTTCTTCTTTTTTAGTTCAGAGAAAAATTTCTTTCTTTTTGTCTTTTTGTACGTTATACCCCTCCTCCCCAACACAACCAATAACCCAGGACATTCCTCTTTCCCACTCCTTGGGCCCTTCCTCCTCCAAAACCAGCCAGGCCCCTGCTGCAGCCCGTGGGCGGTGGGGGAGGAGAGGGGTTGCTCAGATCCACAGGCAGGGGCTGGGCTCCACCTCGGGGGAACGGGTGAGGAAGAAACTCTGGGTCCAGACCCGCTAGAACTGCCCCCGGTTCTGGAGCGCCCGGGCTGTGGCTGCTGCATGGCAGAGAACCGCACAGACCAACCCGCCTGTTGGCCTGGCAGGAGCTGGGGGTGTCCGGGGGTGTTTGCTAGACAATGGACTTTGCATTGATGATGATTATCATGTACAGCCCCTAGCGCAGCGGAGTCCTGGCCCATTGCTGGAGCTCTTTCAATAGGTACTGCCATGGGGTGGCTCGTGGCTGCCCTTTTAAGGGGAGGGGGCTGATCCAGCCTCCTGTGACTGATTGTTCACCCCTCCCCTCACGGAGGGCAGGCATGGGAGCTGGACCTAAGAAGGGGTTAATGGGAGCATCTGGGCCCTATCAGACCCACTCTGCTGCACTTGGGGGAGGGGGTGTGTCAGGCAGGGTGGAGATAGGAGGAGGAAGCTATGGGGTGCTGGGGCAGACAATACACTCGGGCTTGTCTCTTGCTTAGGGGGCTGGGGGAAGTGAGACAGTCCCCGTGGCAGGCCCTGGGGAGAGACAGAGGGCTGGCACTGGCTGCAGGAGAGGGGTTCTGTCGTGGGTCTCAGAGAGGAGCAGAGGATGACAATATAAACTGGAACAGGCTCTGTCTTTAAACACGCTGGGGCAGCGCTACATCAGTGGCTCTCCTGTCACTCTATGCAGCACACGATCTTAAATCACCGGGTGATTTAATTCTTAACCAATCTACGTTATTAACCAATCAGGTGGCTCTGACCATGTTATTCACCAGTCTCCAGCACACGAAGGAGTGCCGTCAAGGTAAGGCTCATCACCTGAAGTTTGATAACACATAGGTCGGAAGACGCGTGGCTCATTGTCGTTGATAAAATCATAATAGCTGGTCCGTCATTTTGCTGAGGGAGAATCACATACATGAACTATTCACACTGTTTAACTAGGAATAGCGAGCACTGTAGTAAATGAAACAATACATTCCCGCCACGGTGGCTCTTTAGGGTAACGGCGTAGGCCACAAGCCGAAGGGGAAGCAATTGTCTCAAGTCAGATTGTACTCCATTTTGCTGATTTTGCCTTATACTCCATTTTGCTCATGAATTAGTAAGAAGAAATTGTTCGGAGTTTATTCTTTGCTGATTGTGTTAACATTTGCTCTTCGAAGGAGAGCAGTTTTAGGGCAGTAATTGCCTTATTTGCTGTTTGGTGTGAGTGAAGCATGTCTGGTGATTAGCTGAGACAGGACAACTGGGCCGGACGGTCAAGAAGGGAGTGGAGGAGTCAAGAGGCACCAGCTTTATTATCAATCACCCGGAGGGCAGATTGACGACCCTAAAGCGAAGGCATCCAGTCCCAAGGCCGAGCTAAGGAGTTGAGCCAGAGGGACAGATAAGAAACAGCTGCAGATCCTCCCAGTAACAACTCAAAATAATGCTAAACAGAGCAACCTTGAATACCTCGTGACTGACAGCTCCGCGGTGACGCAGCAAGCTCCAGAGAGTTGTACGATAAAAGACGGGTGTATCGCCATGGGACTTTGCGTTCGTTCTGCATCAACCTCGGCGCTTCAAGCGCCTTCGACAGAGCCCAGCTTCCCCTCCCTTGTGTGCTGAGCAGTACTAAGGACTGGTATGAGATCCAGCTGCAGAACCGTGTGTGTCGGGGGGGTAGGGGGGGCGTATTGCCTTATCCCCTTTAAAAAGATTCCCTGTGCTTCTTATAAGATAACAATGGCTCCTGAAGGGCTGAGTATAACCACACGACCGGACACCCTTCCCCTCGGTGTCTTTCCTTTAGTTATGTTTTGAGGGAGCGCTGGGGAAGGCACTGGGGGAGGTTCCCAGCCCTGGGAAATAGGGACAGAAGACCCAGCTGTGGTATGTTTTGTGTTCAAACCCTGACGTTGGATCTCTGAGAGACTCTGGCCAGCACGGAGCCGGGGGGCTGAGTCACCAGAAGAACCAGACCACCACAGGGCTTGAATGGCCCTCAAAGGCCGTCCCTGCAGTGATAGCCAGTGAGATGCTCGTCTGCCTAGAAGTCTATTAGCTACAAGAAGCTGTACATTCTTAACAGTGAGGATAATTAACCACTGGAGCCATTTACCAGGGGTCGGGGTGGCTGATTGGGGGCAGTTCTCTTCCTTTTCCTCCCACAGCCCCGCTTAGCCCTCCCATCTCTTCCCCTTCTGGACAAAGGGACGGTAGCGGGGCTGTGGTTGTTAAGGAGACCGGATGGTACTGGGGGCTCTCGACGTCGTCCAATCCAGACCGGCTGCCTTCCAGGAAGCTGTGTTAGTCAGACACGTTATTGGGCTCCATTCAGGGGAAGAGGGCGACATTTAATGTCGGGGCTATGCCAGGGATCCGACTACATGCCCTAATGGTCCCTTCTGGCCTGAGACGCTATGAAACTGGTCTGTGCATTAAAGCACCAGGAGCTGGGAGCCAGGACTCCTGGGTTCCATTCCCAGCTTTGCCACTGCGTGCCTGGGGGCACGTCCCTTTCCCTTGGTTGGCTGCGGTTTCCCCATCTGTAGAATGGGTCTAATGGTTCTGATTACCCAGGGTGTGCTGCGAGGTTCGGTTCGGTTCACCCACGTTGGACAGGTGCTTTGAGATCATCAGTGGAAGGTGCTGGAGAAGGGCAATAAGTGTTCTGCTGATCCCCCAATTGCAGGGGCAGCTCACCCCCTCAAAGTAATTACCTCAGGCTCTCAGTAAATGCAGGCAGGGGTTGCTACATAGATCACTGTCTCGTTAGCTCCAGCCCATTCAGACCAATTGACTCAGGCTCTCTGCAGACTCAGGCAGTGTCACTGCATTGGTTACACTCGGGTCACCATGTGAGCTGTCCTTGGCATCCTTGAGGATTAGAAACTGACCTATATATGAAAGTCCCAGGTCTGATGCGGGGCCCTAGGCATGGGCCTACAGCACTTTCCCCTAAGAGCGCCCTGTGCAGAGCCCGTCACCCCAGCCCAGGAGCAGGGAGAGGGGTTTGCCCCGTGCTCCAAACTAGCAGCAGAGTTACGAGCTGCCTCTTCCCTGCTCTCTGAAGGCAGGTCAGGCCTGCGACGGCCACGAATACGGCTCCGGGGCTGCTCGCTCTGAGCCCCGGGTCTCTGATCGGGCAGGGTGTGGGAGGACAAATGACATCACAAACCTTTGGGGTTGGCAACATTTTATTAGAGAAATAGAAACCCTCAAGGGAGCAGCAAATACCCCCGCTGGGGCTTGACCCCGCTCAGGGCAACCGTCGTCTGGGATAATCTGAGTCCGAGAAACCCCAGGGGCTCTGGCTCTGGGGGAAGCGGCTCCATCCTCCCTGCGCCCTTCACCGGCGGGATCTTCTTCATTGTTTTCCATCATCCTCCAGTGCTGGGCAGGAGCCAACGAGATCCTTCCGCCAGGGACCGGCTGGGCAGGAACCCGCCCCCCTGCACGACCCGGGGAAGGGCCGAGGTCATTGCAAGCTAGTGGTTTAGACCAGTTCTCCTGAGGGCGACTTGGAGGGGAGCGAGCCAGCTGCGCTGTGCACCGTGTTCCCGTGGGGATTCTCCACTCTCCACTGCCTGCTCAGCCCTGAAACACAAATCCCGCGGGATCGAAAGGGCATTGGGGACGGATGATGGAAATAAACGGAGAGAGAGAGAGACAGTCCTGTGTCCCCAACCCCTGACCCACTGCGCTGAGCTAAAGAACAGCAGCGGGAGAGAGAAAGGAGATGTAGGCGAGGGAGGACTGGAGAGGAAGCATGGCCTTAGGGTTACATGCTGGTGCTGAGGAGAGCTGAGTTCAAGTCTTGACTCTGCCATGTGCTCCTGGGGCGACTCACTAATCGCCTTGTGCCTCAGTTTCCCATCGATAATGATCTTTCTTTTTTCCTGTGCTGCTCTTTGGTCTGCGAGCTGTGTCTCTGGCCTGGCACAGGTGCTGCCATGCGCTGGGAGGAGACTTGGAATGAGATGGGCGGTTCAGTGAAGCCAGGCTAGGCAGCAGGACGTGCACAGGAGACGGCTCTCTCGCCTGCGGGGGGGAGAGCATGTGGCGTGGTCAGAGATGAGCAGGCACAGAGCGGTGGCTGGGTGAAGGCTGGAGCTGTCTTTGGTGGCGGTGACAGGACGAGACCCCTCTGCCCAAGAGCCTGGGGGTCAGACAGCAGGAGGGGTCTCTGGACAAGTCTGTATCCAGGCTCCTCGATACCTGAACAAAGCGGCTCCTCTTAAAGGAGAAGGGTGCCAAGGAGGGACAGTGCCAGCGGAGCCAGGCAGAGAGACACCCGGTGACCCCCGAGGCTGTCCCCGCTGGAGCGCTGATTCCTCTGGCTTTGGAGCTCCATGTTCAGCCAATGGATGTTCGCTTTGAGCTGATCTCTGGGGGAACAAGCGAAAGGGAAATGCACATTAACTGCGAGCTCTGGGGGGAGGGCCCCACCCCAGCCCCACGGGGTCGGGACTGGCGGGTCTACCTTTGCTTCTGGAATTCTTCCTGGGAATTCTGCAGTTGCTGGGACTGGCTGGAGAGCTGCTCTCTGAGCCTGACATTTTCATCTGGAAAAAGAGAGGAAGGGAAAGCCGCCAGGTGTCAGTGTGTTACCCAGCCTGCCTTTCACCTCCATTCCCTAGCACCACGCACGCCTTTCCTTCTGTCTCCACCCCGAGATCCCACCCAGTCTGTCTCCATCCCCCTCTGACACAAGGGATCTCTGCCAAGCCATCCGGCCCCCCTGGAATTCACAGCATCTCACCTTGTAACCCTCGTTCCTTGGCCTCCCACTCAGAGTCTCTGGCTTCCAGCTGTGTGATTTTGTTGCTCAGGGCAGTGATGTTGTCCTGCAGGTTATGCTGAGCCGGAAGAGGAGGGAGAGAGAGGAAAAGGAATCATTCTCGCTGACTGTGCAAGCCACACAGAAAGCCCTTACCCAGGTGTGAAACTGATCGGTTCTGGCCACTGTGTCCTTTAGGATGTAAGAACTCATCCCCTCACGTGGCGTTTTCCTGCTTTTTCAACTCCCAACTGTTTTCTCAACTTCGAACGAACTAGTCATTGAACTGAACTAGGGGCATTAGCCAGCGACTTCCACCAGGTCAGTGGGCGGCTTTCTTTAAAACCTGGCAGAAAACATACCCGGTTTGACTCTGTTTTATTTAATGTCAAGGAATGTAACAGAGTATAGTACGTTTAGGTCTCAAAACAGGATTTTAAATAGAATTATTTTTAAAAAGAAAACAGTGTTCAATTTACAGTCTAAAAAGATTGGATTTTTTAAATATATATTTTTAAATCACCCATTTTTAGCCCCCGCCAGCTCATTGAAAGTGCCCGGGGTGGCAGAGCAGAGTCAATGGAGATGTATTCCTGGCCCAGAGATGGGGTGTCACAGCACCTGCAGCCGCACAACACCCACCGGGGCACTGGCTCCATCTGGATTCCAAGGGACCTGAGCCGCCTACGGAATCCCCAACCCCACGTCCACACAGATACGGAGAATTCAATGAACTGATATTGGTCTCAAAAGGCCACACAGGCCGCTGGATGCCCCCAGGGTCCATGCAAGGCGGGGTTCAAATTCCCCAGCGGGGAGCAAGTGACGTGAGCTGCTAGACTGGAGCCCCTGGCCCCAGCCCACCCCACAGAGCAACAGGACAAATTCCTTGATTAGGAAACAGTCATGAATGGACCAATGGGGGGTGATGCATGCCACTGTGTGGGGAGCCCAGGGCCGGATCGGCTGTCAGGGGAGCAGAGCACTGGTGTCAGAGCCTGTGAAAGAAACTTCGCGTACTGTGCCCAGGGGGAGGCGGGGGGATGGATTAGACAAGCACATTTACTCCCCCAACAGCAGCCTGGAAAGGTCCCTAGGCTATGAACTTCCCAGGGCAGGGGCTGCCACCTTTGTACAGCACCCAGCACCGCGCCAAAGCACCCACCGTCAGGCTCCTGCAGGACTCCCAGCGCCCGCGCGTCTCCCAGAGGGTCTGATTGGTGCCAGCCAGCTCCGACCGCAGCGCCGTGACCTCTGCCCTCGCCCTGTCCCGCTGCTGTTCCAGGGCCCTCTTCTCCTCCTCCAGGTTGGCGAGTTTCTCATCCGCATCTGAGGTCTTCAGCTGCCCCTGACACTCGACCACACAGCAGGTGAGAGCGATTAATATGGCAGCGAATATGAAGATGGAGGCACCTACCAGGCAGACGCAAAGTTTCTTCCGCTTGTTGCCCATGCATTCGCTCCCTAGACAGACGGCCTTGGGCATGACCCCCACCAGCTCTCTCTCCAGAGACTCAGATGGGAGGAGGTTGAGCGACAAATGTTTCCCGCAGTTTGTTCCTCTCCTGCCGCAGTGTCTCTGGATGCAGCTGCTGCCCAAGTGCCAACCCCATCGAGTTGCTCCCTGCAAAAGAGTTTCTCTGGCCCCCTAGTGTTCAGCGCTGTGCTCCTTCTCAGCCGGGAGGGACAGCTCCAGATTTCCCGTGCTAGGGAGGATAGACTCCCCCTGGAAGGGGCTTTCCAGAAAATCACATGGTTTCCCGTTAAAGGAAGCTAGGGAGCGCTGAGGTCAGCGTTGTTTGGCTGAAGACCCAGTTCCCCGTCCGTTGTTCTGATGGCCTTGTAGCCGGGTGCTGCAGAAGCCGGTCAGGGCAGTTGGCTAGCGCTGTGATTAGCCCTGGGGGAGACCTGGGTTTGATTCCTGGTCCCACTTCTTCCCCCAGCTGCCAGCAGATGGGCATGGTGGCTAGCGCTCTGGGCTACCACACAGGGCAGCTGGCTCCGATGCCATCCCCAGACTCTGGGGCTGGGCTTTGTGCCCCCTGCACACGGTGAGGCCCCTGGGCTGCTCTATGACCTGGCTGGATCCTTCCCCTGTGTTGGCAGAGGCTGGGAGCCCTGCAGCCCACACAGCCTTGGGGCTTGGCAGCGGGTTCCAGGCCCACTGTGCCATCCCCCTAGGCTGGTGGCGGAGTGGATACCCTTTGCCCTGCTGTGGTCTGTGCCCCATTCTGTTAGGGGCAGGCAGCGGGGACAGAGAGAGGAGCTGTGTGGGTGAGATGCCCTGGGGTCCTGGGGGGGTCTGGGTGCTGAGCTCCCCTGGAGACAGGAGATGCAGCCAGACCAGGAGCTGCTGGGGTAGGTGGTGCAGCGCCCTGCTGGGAGCCGTGCCAGGCCGAGGTGGCGCCGCACAGGCCCCTGGAACCAGTCCCCTGGGGTGTCTGGGACTTGGACTCCCAGGGCTGCTGGGGTGTCTTTTGAGCCACGTTTTATTCTATGCCCATCCCCCTGCGTGATGATGACAATAATGGGGCATTATCAATTAATAACCCGCTGCCCCCTCAATCTGGTCACCAGCTGGGATAAATTCAACCCCCACCCAGGGAGGGGGCAGGTGAGGATCATCCCCGCTTCACTTGGTGGGGGGAAACTGAGGCACAGAGAGGCTGTGACTAGCAGCCAGAGCCCACTGCAAACACGTTTCTTGCCCCAGGATGGGGCCGTGGTTCCCCTCCCCATCAGCCCCCAAACCCCCAATCCACCCTCCCGCCCAGTGGCCCCCCCCTCAGCTTCCATCCTCTGGGGGTGGCCAGGGCTCATCGGTTTCGGTTTCCGCCCTGCTCACCCCCCTCCCCCACGTTAGGTTTCGTTTCTCTGCAGAAGCTGCTTGCCAGGGGGCGGAGAGGAGAGAGCCCGGGCGATTGGGAGGGACTGGTGGACTTGGAGCACGGAGCTGGTTGGCTCTTTTGTTAGTTACAGCAAGTTTTCTTTCTTTCTTTCTTAACACCTCCCCCCCAAAAGAAGACTCCCCAATATTCCCAGGGTCCCCCACAGCCAAACACAATAACCTCAGGCCATTCCTCCCCCCCCCCCCCCCCGCTGAGCCAGTCCCCTCTGCTCCAACCTGCTCAGATCTACGGGTGGGGGCTGGGCTCCAGCTCGGGGGAACGGGTGAGGAAGAAACGCTGGGTCCAGACCTGCTAGAACCACCCCTGGTTCTGGAGCGCCCGGCCTGTGGCTGCTACGTGGCAGAGAACCCCACAGGCCAACCCGCCTGCTGGCCTGGCAGGAGCTGGGGGCGTTTGGTAGATAATGGACTTTGCATTGATGATGATTATCATGTACAGCCCCTAGCGCAGCGGGGTCCTGGCCCATTGCTGGGGCTCTTCGGCTCGACCACTGGACAACTAATAACAGTACTGTCACAGGGTGTCTCCCCCTTTCAGAAGAGGGGGCTGATCCAGCCCCCTGTGACTGATTGTTCACCCCCCCCGGGAGGGGACAGGCCTGGGAGCTGGACCTAAAACGGGGTTAATGGGAGCACCTGAGCCCTGTCAGACCTACTCTGCTGCACCTGGGGGAGGGGGGTGTCAGGCAGGGTGGAGCTAGAAGGAGGAAGCTCAGGGGTGCTGGGGCAGAGGCTACACCAGGGCTTGTCTCTTGCTCCGGGCAGCTGGCTGGGGTTGCAGGAGGCCAGGCAGCCCCTACAGCGGTGTCGGGAGAGACAGACTGGCCCTGGTTGCAGGAGGGGTGGGTCTCCGGCCTGGGTCTGAGAGGAGCAGGGGCGAGTTAAATCTTCAACCTACTGGGGTCAGTGCTGGCAGAGCCGGCTGTGGTACGGTTTGTGTTCAAGCCTGGACAGCGGAATCCGGTGCCCCAGAAGGGGTGAGACTGTGGCCAGGACGTGGCGTGGGCCCAAGTGACTAGAAAAACCAGCCCAGCCCTGCGTTGAAGGAGGTGACTGAGGGGAAGGTCTGGCCACGCTGTGCCTGGGGAGTCTCTCTCTGCAAGTACCCACAGGCCTGTTGTATTAATGTAAATGGAATAAAGGGTCCCCCAAAGTCCAAGCTGTTCCCCTGAGCCTGTCACTGTCCAGCATGAAACAGCGTTAAGGTGCAGGCTTTGCTCGACAGTGTCCCTAGCCCGCTTAGTACCCTGGCAAACACACTGAGAAATGCATGCTGAGGCTTAGAGGTTAATTGGTTAGTAGAATACAGGAGAGGAAAGGAGCTAAAAGGAGTTATAAAGCACAGCAAAACTGACTGATATGAAACGAACCTATCCAAGTCCCTTCAAGAAAACAGGCTATCGGTTAGAATCCTTTATTTTGCTGGACAACTGTTCCTGGGGGGGAAGGGATGGGTCAGTTCTGTGGCTCAGCTTAGCGAAGTGAGGAATAGTCCAGTCCCTGCCTTTGGCGGGCGGACCGGGGAGAAGAGACAGGACCGTAAAGACGGGGAAATGCAGCTTTTGTCGTTCTCCGGACGCCGGGTGACGGGTCAGTCACGGGTGTTTGCTCTAGGCTGGCCGACCAGCTTCAATAGCTGCTGTCCTGGGCTCAGGCTTTTCTCCTGGTCTGGGTGCCATCAGGCAGGTCTGGTCTTGCTCCTTTACCCGTCTCGCTGGCTGGGTCGTCTCGTCTCAGTGCGCTGATGCCCTGTGGCACGGCTGACCTGAGGATCAGATGAAAAGCCGCGAAAGAGACGGGAGAGAAGTGAAATCGTGGAGCCGAAAGGAGCCCCCAAGGGAAGGGGAGGCGGAGCGGAATCTCACCTGTCTCCGGCTGGAGTCTCCGCTGGCGCGGCAGTGATGGCCAGGCGTCCCCGCTGCTGGGCCAAAGTCGGGGCGTCACGATGGGGCGCTAACGGTTGCGATCCACGGGCGAAGGACAGCGTCCCGGGAGCAGAGGCCAGACGGCCTCCCACCCGTCCGGGAACCCTCAGTCGGGCTGCCTGTTCCTGCCCCCAGCGTCTCTTTGGAAGGGCCCCCGAAAGAGGGGTGGGGGGCAGATTAGTCCGTCCTCCCTTTGTTTTATTCACCAGTTAGGGCTAACTTCTGCCGTGCCAAGCTTGGTTCCTTGACTTCCGGTCCCACGCGTCTCCTCGTCACCAGGCATGATCCTAACGCGGCCCTTGAGCTCCAGCAGGAGGCCTCCTTGCTTAGCCCAATGCAGCTCTTCTGTGTTTCACTTTTGGCCTTTCCCCATCAGCGCTGGTTGTTCTACTCGCTGAGCCATCGCTCCTTTCCCGTCCCACAGCTGAACTCGCTTAGGGTCAATGTGTAGGGCCTGTGATCCCGATAGGCCCGAAGCCAGATCAGTGCCCCTGTTGGGCAGGGTGCGGCACAGCCCCAGGGCCAGACGATCCCTGTCCCAAGGAGACTGACGTGTAAACAAACAAGGTGAAACTCCGGCTCCCTGCTCCACCGGGCAGATCAGCTGAGTCCCGGTGGGACGTGTGCTGGTGTGGTGCAGCCAGCGATTATGGCTGGAGAGACCATCCCCATGGTTCATCCTGCTCTCTGCCACTGCCCCTTCCTCCCACCACCCCGCTTGCCCCTTGCTGCTCCCTCCCGTCTCTGCCCCTTCTGGACAAAGGGTCCGTAGCTGGAGGGCAGCCGTTAAGGAGACCGGACGGTACCGGGGGCAGAGGTGGGTTTTCCATCTCTCGACGTCGTCCAATCCAGACCGACTGTCTTCCGGGAAGCTGCGTTAGTCAGACACGGTATTGGGCTCCATACAGGAGAAGAGGGTGACATTTAATGTCAGGGGCTATGCAGGAAATTGGACAAGATGAGCTAATGGTCCCTTCTGCCCTGAAACTCTACGAAACTGTGGTCTGTGCGTTAAAATCCCAGGAGCTGGGAACCAGGACTCCTGGGTTCCATTGCCAGTTTTGCCACTGCGTGCCCGGGGGCACGTCCCTTTCCCTCTGTCTGCTGCAGTTCTCTCTCCCCCCAACCCCCGGTAGAATGGGGCTAATGGTTCTGATTACCCAGGGAGTGCTGCAAGGTTCGGCTCACCCATGTTGGACAGGTGCTTTGAGATCCTCATCAGGAGGGCGCTGGAGAAGGGCAGCGATTGTTGAAGGGGCACAGATCCCAGCAGGTCTGGGGACAGCCCCGGGTAGGTGCCGGGAATTGAAACCCCAGGGCCCTTCTCTCGTCCCTCAGCAGCATCTGTTTCCTGTGAGAGGAGAGCACAGCTGCAGGTGGGCTCGGTTCTGCAAAACGAAACCCCAGGGCTGGGTCGGGTCTAACACCAGGCACCTTCAGGCTTTGGGGTAGGGGGGGTGGGTGCCTGGGTTGGCTCCATCCCCACCCCCCAGCCAGAGGGCTTTGAAGGCAGGGAAAAGTTAGTGAAGACTTGTGCATCTGAGCCATGCAGTGTTGCACGAGGCCACCAGAGGTCCGTGCAGGCCAGCGAGCGGAGCGGAGGGAGCAGGGCAGAGCTCGCAGAAGGGTGCAGGGTGGATGCTCCCCCAGGTGTTTCTTACAGCGCTGGGTCACGATGTCCCAGGAAGAGCTGGGTGCAGCTGCCCCAGCAGGGGGTGCACGAGGAGGGAGGCTCAGTGTTAATATTTGTGGCAACACCAGACCCTGTCCATGCTCCCTCCACCCCAGCTCTGCCTTGCCTGCAACACACTGCTGTTCTGGGACCCCCGCCACAGCTCTGCCGATGCCCCTCACTCCTGACCCGCAGCCCCCTGCTCTCCGGGTCTGGGCTCCCTCCCTCCAGGTCTGCTGATGCATCTGGATCCTGGTTCGTGCAGCCCGGAGATGTTCAAGAAGCAGGCGTAGCTGTACTGGCTCATCGGTGTGATGAATTGGGCCCGTTGTCTCTGATGGTCTCATTGGCTTCGCAGCGAGGCGTGGTGCCTGGCTGGGCGAGATGCTGGTCTCTGTGGGGCCCTGTCCCACCGCCCCTGACCCATATCATACAATAACCCCCGAATCCTGCAGGAGGAGTCACCAGGCCCTGCCTGAGACTGTCCCGGGCCATTTGCAGATGGAGCCTGCAGGGCTGGGAAGTGAGGAGGCCGGGAGTCCCCAGGGAGCTGTCTGTGCTAGTGAGCACAGGATTCCCCTCCTCAGTCAACGTCCGGCTGCAATGGGCACAGGGGAAGCCCAGATGCACCCTGGCCCTGCTGCTCCCCACACTGGCTGGGCAGGAGGCAGTGCACCGGGGGAGGGATAGGTCAGTGGTTTGAGCATTGACTTGCTAAATCTAGGGTTGTGAGGTCAATCCTTGAAGGGGCCACTTAGGGGTCTGGGGCAAAATTAGAACTCAGTCTGGCTAGTGAAGGCAGGGGGCTGGACTCAGTGACCCCTTGGGGGGGGGTCCCTTCCAGTTTTAGCACTGGAATGGGTTACCTAGGGAGGTGGTGGAATCTCCTTCCTTAGAGGTTGTTAAGGTCAGGCTTGACAAAGCCCTGGCTGGGATGATTTAGTTGGGGTTGGTCCTGCTTTGAGCAGGGGGTTGGACTAGATACCTCCTGAGGTCCCTTCCAATCCTGATATTCTATAATTCTATGACAGCTCCCCAGTGAGAGACGCCAGCTGAGTCCCCTGGTCTCCCCAGCCCCGTTGCCGTGTGAACCCTGCAAACACCAGCACATCAGTGACACACACGTAGACTCACACACACAGACACACACGCACACCCCTCAGACACACCGGCACAGACGTGCACACCCACCCACACAGCCCCCTGCAATCTGAACAGGGGTGTTATTCTCCTCCTGGTTATTTTGGTGGTAACTGGACACCGGGCTGGGCTGGGCCAGGCCGGTCTGCCAGCCGGCCTGTGTTTGCTTTGGCAGCCCCAGCGGCTCCTGAAGAATCCGCCCGCCCAGCGGCTGCTGCATTTCGACAACGTGCCATGGTGGGAAAACAACACGAGGCGAATGTGCAGCTGTCCCTGACCCCAGTGAGGAAGTGCACGTGGCCCCGGGGGAGACTCCCGGCTTTCCCCTCGGAGGCCTATGGAGTGAGGTCCCCACCGTGGCCCCGTCCTATGGGATGAATGGGGTTTTCCTGGGGCAGGGAGCTCAGTAGGGGGCGCTCTCCCCTTGCACTGCGGTTGACCCCAGTACTCCAGGGTGGGGTGCTGTGTTGCAGGGGGTCGGGGTAGCCCTCCGCAGGGGACGCTCTAAACAGATGGAAACAACCCGGTTATTAGAAACCTGAGCTGAATGGGAACTGACTCGCTCCAGTGCCCGTCCCCAGTTCCATGGGCAGCCCGTCCCGCTAGCCAGCTCGCCCCCTCTCCCTTCATGGTCCTTGTCCCCACACTGTCCCAGGAGGGGGTGAGGAGGCCGCCCCAGTTTTCTTCGTTGATGTATTAACCCTTCCCTTGCCATGTGTTTTTTCCCCCATCAATGTTCGTAACGCTGAACAAAATCTCAGGGTGCTGCTTTCAAAAGTTTACCACTGAACCTTGACTTCACCCAGCTTTGAAACTTGATTATGCAGAAGAAAAATGCTGCTTCGCCCCATCTTAACGTATATGAAATAAACAGAGACTCAGTTTCCTTCCCTTGCCCAATCTTTTTTTTAAAACTTTCCCTTTAGTTTCGTAGTAGTTGATGTTTAACACAGCACCGAGCAGTACAGCATTTGCCTGGTTTCTGTCTCTGCTGCCTGATTGCGCACGTCCAGTTCCAAACGGTCAGTTCGTAACTCTGGGCCTCGTATCTCGAAAGATTGGGAGGGGCTCCGGGAATGGGGGTCAGAAAGTACCCGAGACAGACAGCTGCCAAAAGAGGGATGACCCGCCCCGCCTCTTGTTTTCTATGAATTATAATTTGTAGCACGGTAGTGACGAGACGTGCCCTGATTGTGAGCTCGCCAGGGCAGGGCCTTGTGCCATGCCCTGCATGACGGGGGCCTGCTCTCGGCCGGGGGCAGGGGAGTCTGTGCAGCACCTGGCACAGTATGGCTCTGATTTCAGTTGGGACCACGAGGCACTACCGTAATACAGGTAATAACCGCGGCCCAAGGGCCCAACCACCAGCCCTCCCTGACTTTATCTGATAAAAAATATTGAGCGACGTGAGGTCACATTTCCAAAAACCCTTAAGGGCCTGAGGAGCCTAAAATCCCATTTTCAAAAGTGTCCTAAACCCGAAGGGCCAGATTGTCAAAGGGATTGAGGCTCCTAAAGATGCCCAGAGGCACCTACTGGGATCTGCAAAAGCACCCGAATCCCCTTTCCAAATCTGGCCCCTAGGAGCACAAATCACGGGGAGAGTCAATGGAACTCGGGTACCATGGCAAAGGTGACCCTCTGCTCCTCGGTGGAAACGGCCAGCAGTCGGTGAGGCTTGTGCTCTGATCTCCCATGGCAGCGGCTCACATGCTCACGGGGCTGCCCTCCAGGGAAAGGGGAGGTGCCACAGAAAGGGGTGCTGGTGATTTTGCCAGGGGCACTCGTCCCTCTGCATCAGTCTTCCATTGCTGTCCATGGGGCCAGGGCTTGGGAGGCCAGAGGGGCCTTGTGTACCAAGTCTCAGGCATCCAGATGTCCCAGCGATGGGCTGCCCAGAAACTTGCTGATACCGTAGGTGCTGGAACTAGAGGTGCTGGGGGGGCTGCCGCACCCCTTGACTTGAAGTGGATTCCATCATATACAGGATTACAGACAACCTCCATTCCTGAGGTGTTCGCCACTCTGAGGTTCTACTGTAGAGTATTTATCCTCTCAGCACTCCCGTGAGGCAGGGAAGGATGTTATCCCCATGGGGAACTCAGGCACAGAGTGGCTAAGTGGCTTGGCCAAGGCTCCCAGAGAGTCTGTGGCAGGACAGGGAATTGATAAGGTGTCCCTGACCAGTACCTCATAAATCTTATTAAGATCCCACTACAAGCCATCCGCTGAGAGAAACCCCTTTTTTGCAAAATGGCCTGTTTCATATAGTCACCCTCTGTCTTTCAGAAGGGAATTTTTAAAGGGGGCCGTTGGTTGGCAGGGGCGAAAGGGGATTTTACCGTGAGGAATGCGCTTTGAATCCTTCGCGCGCTCACGGGGCTGCCAGAAACCATGTCACTTTGAAGGGTAAAAAATCCAATTCTGTCTGGGGTCCAGCGAACCCAGTTGTAAAACAAACGGCTTTTTCTTTAATTGGCTATAAATAGCCAACATTCCTGTCCTGTGCTGCCGAGTGGCGCAGTCCGGAATTTCACTTAATGTTTGGTTCCGTTGTGGTGAAATTTAAACCCCCCCTTTTTTTTCTGGTACGTGTGCTAAAGTCCTCTTTTTCTCTTCTTAAAAAAAAAAAAACATTTTCCTGCAGACAGTTTTTAATGCACAATGGAGGGGGTGGGGTGGGGGAACCCAACCAAAGTCAATAATAATTGTTCCATCCTCCAAAGTATTTCAAAATATTGTGGTTAGATGGGGTGGAGCGCTCTAATTCCGGAGTCAAATATATACATTTTTTGAAATGATGGGGGGACTGGCTGGCATGGTGGGGATCAGGAATGAGAGCGAAAGTCTCCTCACCACTAGGTGGCGGTGGTTACATCTGGTAGGGGATAAAAGTGATCAGGTCTGAGAGTTTTGTCTACATGCAGAGTTGAATCAGGGGTTTTAAACCACTTTAGCTAAACTGCTGCTGAAGGCTGTTTGGATGATCTTATTTCACTTTAAACCAGGCTCATTTCAGTTTAGTTTCAGTTTATTAGGAACTGAAATAAGCTGCTTTCAAACTGCAATGAGGGTGCCCGCACAGGGGGTTTAAACTGATTTAACAAAAATAACTGGAGTAAGTTTGTGTGAACGCAAAGCTTGAATCTGCTCCCTGCAATACATGTACATGCATCCGATGAAGTGGGTTTTAGCCCACGAAGGCTTATGCTCAAATAAATTTGCTAGTCAATAAGGTGCCACAAGTACTCCTTGATACAGACAAACACGGCAACCCCTCTGAAACTAATTCAATGGGTTTGATTCGCTATCACCTCATGCAGTCATTTAAACCAGCACAGAGTGAGTGTGAGACGTGACTGCAAATCTCACGACATTTGTTGGGTTTCTTAAAGCCCCTGCTCCTAGCTTTTATTTTGTGATGCCAGGTCAACAGCGGGGATCAATCCTGGGACCTGGGATCTTAAAGCATAAACCCCTGCAGCTTGAGCTGAAATACCTACCTCTGCCACCCGGGCTTGCCACAGGCACAGCACTCTCTCCCCCTGGCCCAGCCACCATGGCTGTGGACGGAGTGCATGGGCCTGGCTTTCACTTTAACAAAGCAAAGTCAGTTTCTAGCCCCGGTGGCTGCAGAGAGAAGCTTGCAGGCGTGAGTGCACCCCCAGGAAGTCAGAAAGAAGGCAGCCAGTCAAAGGAGCCCCACCTTGATGATCATTTTTTAAAAATCTCATGACGTTTGAACACTTGCGGTTGCAATCATGGTCCCATTCTGTTCTGCCAGGAGAGACTCTGCCCCCCTGTTGCTATGACAATAGTAACCGTAGAACCAGCTGCCCAGGAGAGCTGCAAGATTTGACAACCAGCTATCGGGGGCAATGGGAACCAGCCAATCAAACAGGGTCGGATGAACCATGAGCTCCCTGCCAGCCCTGCCAGCTCTGATTCTTCAATCAAAATGCAGAGCTCATCCTTGGGTGCTATGGAACAGTCCCTTGATCTCAGCCCAAGTTACTGTGCAATCAAATAGGATTGGTAGGGACAGGAGCCGTAATCAGCATTCAGAGCCCAGCGTCTCTAACTGCTCTGTGGCTCTGCCATCTTACAACAAGCAGTGCACAAAGGCATAATTAACTTGTGGAGGTCACTGCTGCAGGACGCTTTAAAGGCAAAGCTCAGCAAAGGATGAGGCTGAGAGTAACAGTAATCTCTGCAGGGCCACAGACCACCGTGACTAGTACGAAGACTCCCAGTCTTCAAGGTTCAGGTACTTGCAGGGTCAGGAAGAAATGTCTCTCTGGTCTCTTGCTGTGCAGTGTTCTGGGGGAAGGAAGGATGTTTGGGCATATATACTGATGGGTTCTAAGGGAGCTGTTACTAAGAGATCTTGGGGTCGCTCTGGATAGTTCTCTGCACAGCAGTGGTCCAAAAAGCTATTAGAAAAGGGATGGAAAATAAGACAAAAAGTATCATAATGCCACTGTATAAATCCCTGGGGTGCCTACCCTTTGTCCAGTGCTGGTCGCTTCATCTCAAAAAGGACTTAGTGGAACCCTTGGGCCGGTGATAACCTGGGCCAGTTACGCTCCATTTCCTGATCCGCACGGCACCGCACCCAGGGTCTCTCCTTTAGCAAGCGCGGCTGGCAGGGAGGGCTGGAGTTTTCAAACCCAGGGCGAGGGGTAGGGGCTACAGTCAGCTCCCAGATCCACATTTAGGCACTTAAAGAAGTGGGCTCATTTTCAGCAGGGCTGAGCAACCAGCTGCTCCCACCGAAGTCCCTGGCAGCGCAGCCCCTTTGGAAACCAAGCCGCTGATTTACTTGCCCCTGTATGGACTGAGGAGCCCGGCCCAAGATTTTCAAATGAAACTAATGCAGCGGGATTTTCAGAGGGGGGGGGGGGATGCTGGGCACTTCCTGGAAATTGGGCCCCTTTCGGGTGTCTCGATTTGGGCATCTCCCCATTGAGGCCCCCAAAATCACTGGTCTCCTTTGAAAATCTGGGTCCCAATTTTTTGTAAATCTTAGCCTGAGTCTCTGAGCTGCCCTCCAAGCATCTCGGGGTGCAATTATTTCCGGCTACCCTGAGACACGCTGGGGCTCAAAGCTGGGTCTGTTTGATTCCTGGGGTCACTGGTTCCTGCATACGAGTTGGGGTTTTCAGGCTGGAAAATGGATTTCTTCTTCTTTTATGAAAAACGAAAAGCTCTAAAGAAGGCAGGTTCAGGCCGAAGTGCCGCCCAAACCACGCGGCACTGGGAAGGATACGTCGGGCACAGACTTTTGTGTGGGCCCTGGGGAGGGCTCTGGTTTGTGGGGCAACATTCCTAGAGCGAGGCAATTCTGCTGTGGCTGTGCCCTTCCCAGCAGTGCGTCATCCCAGCCCAGCCCGATGGAAAGTTGCTTCAGAAAGCGCTGCTAACCCTAATTAAACGGAGACAAAGCCCCGAGCCCCGCTGCATACATGGCTCCCTGCCTGCCCCACCGGTCGAACGCTTTGTTTGGTTTGAATTCCAACGGGGATCCCACGTGAGCTGAATGAGACGATGGGGAAGGGGGCGATTAATTACCAGGGAGTGAGGTGTGTGTGTGTGTACAAACAGCATAGGGAGGGCCCAATCCTGCACCCCTGAAATCAATGGAGCCTCAGTGTAGACACAGCTCAGGCCTCTTTTGCTGTTAAGCCATTCAGGGAGGGGGCTTGACTATCCTGGCAAAAGAAGTCCGTTTACTGGTACAAGTTGTGTCTCCACTAGGGGGCTTTGCCGGCAACGCATTTGTCGTCTAGCTAGGCCTTAGGAGTCGGGGTTCAGAGTTGGGCTGGGAAAGTCAGGGGTGCTCTGAGCAAGCTCTTCCCTAGGGTATCTCAGGGTTTGTGCTTCTATGAGCAGCGGTGATGTAGTTAACCATGCTGAGAGTCACAATGGCGTCATCATTAGGTTTCAGATTCAACGCCCTGGCTGAGATGACTGATGTTAGCTTGCTTCTACCTTTCAGAGCAAGTGTTTCAGGCTGCCTGGCTGGAGACTTGCACTGACAGCCTGCGTCAGAAGGATTTCTTTGCAGCAACAAGAGTTTGAAACTATTTATTTACATAAAAGCTTCATTTCTGCTGGTATGGATCAGGCCTCCTTGGCATAGGTCACCACTGGTTCATTAGCCCCATGTATCAAAGTAGCCACTCATGAATCCAGGCTCCCATTTTCCCTCCTCTTAACCGCTAGACCAACCTCCCCAGTAATAATTAAGAACTGATTGCATTATAATGCCCCAGCGGCTTCCTACCTGCAGTTAGTAATGGCCTGTGGTCTGAATTTCAGCAAGACACCATGTTATCGTCTGGCATGAAACCTTTTCTAAAAGGCCTCTTAAAAATAGCCCTTTCAGTAAACTTTTTATTGTTGTTATGCAATAAAACAAAGTGTGGCTGTGAAACTGAATCCCACCCCCATCCTCCCGCAAAATAATATTTACCGAATGTCCAGTTTTTGAGTCAGATTTTCAACATCTGGAAAAATGTAAAAAATCCTCTAGTCAAATGGATGGCTTGTCATCATAAGGGTGCTTTTTAATGTTATTATTATTTATTATCTAAATATGGGGGATGATTTAGGGTGGAGGGGTCCCAAAAATAAATTGGCAAATGGGAAGGGAGTTTTTTATAACCCGGCTCACGTAATAATATCCTTTGGGATGCTAAGATATTAAGACATAATTTTATTTTGAATAAATCTGAAGAATACATCTGAAAAGCAACTGGGAGTGGAATGTTCACAGTAAGGTCTTTCACGTAGAATTAGTCTTGACATTTGGGCGAGTGAGACATTCAGGGAGAGTCTTGTGGTAAACAGAATGAGGTTTCAATTAAAGTCCTTTACCAAAAAAAAAAAAAAAAAAGTCATTATTTACCCTTGCTCCTGTGGTTGAGTCTAGTAGCTAAGAGCCAGATTTTGAAAAATCTTTAGGTGCCTAAATACCTTAAAAAATCTGGCCCTAACCTGCTTGTGTCTGAGTGTTCTCGGTGCTGTACAGACATGAAGTGAATGGATGGATGGCACTCTGGGCTGGGATTCAGGAGATCTGGGTTTTATTCCTGCCATTGACTTGCTGGGTGGCCCCACTCTGTGCCTCAGTTTCCCCACCTGCACGAGGGGGGGTAATGATACTGACCCCCTTTGTAAAGCGCTTGGAGACCTAGGGATGGTAAGAGCTAGGTATTAGTATTGAATGGCTGCTCCAGAGAGTTTACAATCTCAGTGGGTTGAATCAAATCATTGACGATCATAGTCAGCAATTCCCTAGAGTGATAGTAATGGCTTGGGGAAAACCAGGCTCCCAGCTGGACTCTGGGTTGACTCGCTGATCGCCAGCCCCCTCCGCTTTCCACCTCTTCCAGCCCGACGAGGAGAGTCCATCATGCTCTCGCCTGGGCAGGGGCCGTGCTGGGACCGGCCCACCTTCCTTAACCAGGAAAGGTGCTGCCCCTGCCCCGCTCCTCCGATTCCGAACCAAGGGCTGGGGTCTGCTGGGGACCTTGCTGGACTCTGCAAGGTGCTTTGCACCTCGGGCTGGCAGCTCACAGGCCCCTGTGAGAGGAGGGGATGGGGCCTGTCCTTGGCTCCGCCTGCATCCAGCTCTCAAGGAGCGGAGAGGGGATCCAGACTCCACCCTTTTCTATCTTCTTCAATGGGGGGCAGGTGTCTCAAAGCTCTTTTCAAACAGTAGAGAAGCAAACCTCCCAGCCCTCCCTGTGAGGCCAGTTTCATTGTCCCTGTGTTACATGGGAAACTGAGGCACAGAGAAGGACAAAATTAACTAAGGTCGCTCAGCGAGAATGTGGCAAAGCTGGGGACAGAAGCCAGGAGTCGAGTGCTTTGCTTTAGCTGTAATGGCACCCGCTCCCCTTCCTCCTCCCCTCTCTGGGGAGCTGCGGTTCTTTCTTTTTCCCCCCAGATTCCCAGCAGGCCAGGCCGAGGGGCTACGGGAGGGAACACAGGGTGCCTGAGATCACAGCAACACAGTCCTTGTTCCCGAAGTTACACGCAAACCTCAAAATCCCGTGTGAAAGCCAGTCCAGGGACAATCACGCACAACTCCAATCGTCGACCCCAGCCACAGCCCTGCCTGCGTCTTCCCACCCCCATCCCATGCCCATCACTGATACACGAGAAGCATCAAATCCGGATGGTATTTCAGGGCTGTTTGAACCCTGCCAGAGCCTGAGGGTAGCGTCAGGTGTCACGCCCTCCTCCCGGCACGCAGCAGCGCTGCTTGCGAGTCAGACTCTCCCCTGAGCTTTCTCGTTACCCCTCATCGTTACCTGCATGGCCCCCGCCACTGCAGTATCATAATCTGTAACTTGTTTATCCTCACAACAGCCCTGTGGGGCAGAGCAATGCTATTACCCCCATTGCACAGATGGGGAAACTGAGGCACTGAGAAGGGGTTTCTTCGCCCATAGGGCCAAACTCATTTAAACCCCCTCCTGACGCTGGCTAAAGCCAAAAGCCACAGAGATTCCACCTCCCCGGCTGCCGGTTTCTGCTCTGGGTGGTCAGTTTCTTATCTCTGTCCTGCTTACCCTAAAGATTGGCCCAGATGAGGCTTGTGATCCATGCGAACCTTGTCTTGTGACATAGCCAGCGGGTGGAGGAGCAGGGCGGGGGGGGGCTAATGCCATAAAACACAGAGCAATGCTAAAAATAAGAGTTCTTTTGTTTTGGCCAAGCAGCGAGAGGATCAGGTTTATGGAGTCGCTGGTCTCTCTTCTTGACAATGTTCTAGGAAGCATTTGTTTTCCTCCTTAACTGTTTGTCCAGATTGAGTGAGGGGAGTGGGGCCATGTTCCTGGGCCAGACGGAGTGGAATTTTGCAGTTGGACGCATCCGGGTGTTCACTCGTAGCTGCGGGAGAGAATACACCGGGTCGGTGGAGAGAACTCTGAGGACAAGGTCTCTGCCCCTGAGAGTTTACAGTCTACACTCAGCCCAGTTTTCACAAGGCTTCACTCCCCTTTAGGCACCAAAAATGAGCGGCCAGATCTTTACAAAGAGTCCAACACGTTGGGTGCTTCGCACATGGGAACATCTGGGCTCTTCCTTTAGGGGCCTCGCTGGGAGCTGAGCTCTTTTGAAACATCTGGCCTAAGCTGAGCTCTTGGAAAGGTGCCCCTGAGCTTTTCGGAAGATCTGGCCCACAACGTGCAGATGGGAGGATGACATGGGATTCCCTGAAACAGGGCAGCGGCATGTTCTCTACCAGGCACTCCGATACAATGACAGGCAAGGCTGAGGCTCTCGGGAGGAAGGAGAAAGATAGGCAGCTAGCTAGATAGATAGATAAGGATCTAGGGATGGAGAGAGAGATCAGGCTTTCTAGGGCTCCTGGAAGGGGAGAGGCGACTCCAGGGCAGACCGGATGGAGGACGATGTTAGTATGTTGGACTAGTGCAATCCAAGGAACTGTTCTGCGAGAGGAGGTTGGTGAGTAGTCAGTGCTGGAGGCAGGCAGAAGCAGTGGGTGTTGGAGGAAGGGCCGGGGGGCTCACGGGGCCTGGGAGGCAAGAAGGGTTGCAGAGGAAGACCAGAGATGTAGCTCTTGGAAACGAGGCAGCGAAGCGGGGAAGCTGCCTGGCTCCGTCCCACGCAATATCAGCTGGCAGCAGCCCGACGTGTCCAGCAGATGCTGCAGAAAGTCCGGGCAGGACATTGTGTCACTAAGCTGTGACATTGGTAATAGCCTGGGAATGTCCCTCCATATCCCGACCAGGACTTGGGCAAAGCCAAGCAGAGACCGGCTGTGACGAACTGGGCCTGTTCTCACTGTGGTCTGTGAATGCTGACAGNACTGGCTGGCTGAGAGTCGCAGTGAATCGCAGGAAGCCGGGGGTGCAGGGCCCTAACTCTCCCACACTCCGCAACACCGGCCCCCCAGACTGTCCCCCCAGGTTCCCCCCGTCATGGAAAGGCCATGGCTGGGTGCTGCACGGACATGCTCCACGAAGCTGGCTATCTGCTTCTTCCCTCGGCAGTGGTTTGCTGCCCGGTGTGCCCGGAACCAGGCGCAGCGCTGCCTTGGCACGACGTGGGGCTGGGTGGTCATTGTGACATCGCATACGGTGGCTGTGGTGGTGGTGATGCCCCCTTCCCACGTGTCATAGCGTCTCACACAATGCGTTTGGGCAGAGATGTGTCGAGCCTGGAGCGGTGCAGGGAGGGGGGAGGGCACACAGCTCTGGGCCCTGTCGGGGACTCAGAGACGCTGGCACAAGATGGGCACAGGCTGGAGCAGTGAAAGGAGCGGGGCACTATGGGAATTTAGGACACACTTCCCCATGCAAAGTGTGGCGTGTGAGCTCCCAATGGCAGCAAGAGAAGGGGAGAGCGGGGAGCTTCCTGAGATCTCAGGAGTGGGAAAACATTGCAGGGCACAAATGCGAGACAGGTGGGTGGACGACAGGCAGCCCGGTCAAAAATCCCAACTCAGAGAAATTTCATCTGCATTTGTCCATCTCAGCGACTCCAGATAGACCCTGCAAAACCCATCAGCGCAAACAGTCATTGGCCTGGACGCTCGACTTTTGTTGGGTATGGAAAGCCATTTCCTTCTAGAGCCACGCTACAGTGCACAGAGCTGGGAATTCTTGGAAGAGTGGGAAGCTCACGGCTGGCAGAGATCTGCCCATAAAGAACAAGATTCATGAGAGGCCGGTAATGACTTTTGATCTATAGATGTTTTACAGAGCGCAGCTAATAGCATGCAGGCCGGGCTTCCTGCTCCAGTCGAGATCATGGTGATTGGAAACCCAGAGGGTTGTCTTGGGGGTATTTTCAATCAGCCTTAACTAGGGGAGCGGCTCTGCTGGGCCCCAGGAATACAAAATCCCCAAGAGGCTTCCTGTAGGTCAGGGAGGTTCAGCCTGGGTGAAGCAAGCAAGTGTCAGTGGGTCCGTGCTGCTGGGTGGGAGTCCGGCTACATGGGACGGGGCAGCCTGGGACAGCTATGGGGTGCCCAGATGGAGAAGGTTGACTGCCCCCTGCCGTAGGTGATGCCAGGAGGGGATGGTGTTTTCTGGCAAGGGAATCTGCCTTCTATGACGGGGGCGGGGGGGAGAGAATGAGAGAGAGAGTGTCTTTGGCCTCCATTTGTCCTCACAAGAGGTAGGAGGCTGCTACCTCCTGCTCCGAGGTGATACAGTCCTTTAGCTCAAGGGGTAGCGGCTTGTGTTATTAACTTCACAAGACCTGGGTTCAAATCCCACTGGCTGCCTGCGAGGGGTGGGTTACAGAAGTGCGAAGATGCTGGTGTCTGACCCAAATGGACCCAGGAAGGGCTATAAATCGCCCCAGGGAGCCCAGCAAGTGACTCCCTGAACTGAACCTCAGACCCAGCGTGTGCTAGGGAGGATTCACGTGTGGTGCTGATCCTGGTGCGAGCCAACCCCACTGCAGCAGGGGCGGCCATGGAGCGCTGGGTGATTGGAAGCAGATTCTCCAGGGCTGGCTCTCGCCCACGGACTCATTAATCTCTAACCAGAAATAAGCACCTTCCTTCCATGATCACAGAGAGGGACAGATGCTTGGTTTAGCCGAGGTGCTCGTCAGCCCAGCTGGACTCTGCCATGTGGCTTGGCCGGCGGGGTTTTAAGAACAGTGCTGTTTGTTCAAGGCCTGTTGGATGGCTGGAAATGTGGCTCTGTGGCCCGGCTCCTTCCCGTTGTTCCAAGGATGAGTTACGTGAGGTTTTAGCCCCTAGCAAGAAGGAAAACAGGAGGCCTCACTGCAGAGCTTGGGCTGGAGTCTGCAGCTCAAAAGCGTCTGGATTTCCGTTTCGTCTCTTGCCTGTTTTCCTTCTGCTCTAACCGCCGTTCACTTGCCTCTGCTTTGGGCTGATGTTCCTAGTGGGGTCTTTAATTTTCTTTAAACTCTGTTTTCCGTTATTAACGTTAAAAAACGAGTGGCCGCCTGCCCCAGCAGAGTCCCAGCTCAGTCCTGCCTCTGTGGCCAAGGGGGCTCGGACATGCTGCCCAGAGAGAACGGGGCTTTGTTCGGCTCGACTCACCCAGCTACTTCTCTGGCCCCCAGCCCCACAATAGCTAAGCGCCTCGTGGGCTGCAGTGGGTTTATCGTCCCCGCCCCCGTGAGGCTGGGCAGGGCCACTCTCCCCTTTGCACAGATGGGACCGTCCCGAGTCCAGAGAGAGAGAGTGACTTACCAAGGGCACACGGGGACTCTGGGGCAGAGCCGGCGACTGACCCACATCTCCCGAGCTCCATCCTTGCTCCTGGGCCCAGCATGGGCTCTCCGCGAGACACGTGCCTTCACCCCCCAGTTCACCTGGCTGCCCCCAGGCTGTGGGTACAGAGAGCCCCGGGGAGCTCTGTCCCAGAAATCCCAGTGCAGCCCCAGGGCACAGGTCCCCCCCGCTCAGGTCTCCGACCAGCACCGTTTCCCCTTTGCCGGTGGCGTCCCCGGCCTGCTCCTCCAGGCCGATGGGAAGGGGGACCTGGCGGGGGGTTCGCGGCTGCTGAAAGGAAAGACGAGGAGAAGCAGAGAATGGAGGAGGGGCTCTTTAGCCCACTCATATAAATCTGACAGGTTGGTGACAGGTCTCGTCAGGCTCCTTCTTCTCCTGCGCCCCTGGGGGGCCCTGCCCCCTGTGCCGGGGAGCCGCTGCTCTGACCTTTCTAGGGCTGGGTTCTGCCGTGACTCATGCCGGCGGTGCCCAGAAAGGCACAAGGCCTCAGCTGGCAGGACCCTCCCAGCCCTGGGGCATTAGCTCAGCTTCGCGCTGGGCCTGGCCATTGCATGTGTGAGCTCAGAGCGTCTCCTGCTTTCCTCCCCCGCCCAGTCCACCCCGGGTGTCACCCTCTGGGCCCCAGTGCCGACGCACCCGGGCACTGACAGAGCCCAAGCGACGGTGGGAAGGGGTGAGGCCCACCGTGTTCCCTGCAGGATGGCAGCTTTTGGGCTGCCTGGGCTCCGCACTGGCCCTGCTCCCAGCCCCTAGCCTAGGGGGCATGGCCAAATGCACTGTGCTCTGCTTCCCAATGCCCATAGGGAGCCATGGGAACAGAGTGTAGTTAGAGCAGCCCTGAGGCTGCTCTAACTCACAGCAGGAGCTAGGCAGAATGTGGGGAGCCCAAAGGTGTCTCAAGGCCCCATTAATGCTCCTCCCTCCCCTGCCCAAGTACAGGAATGGAGTAACTGAGGGTTTGTCTACACGGGGACGTTAGTGGCCAGTAAGGAAGGTGTGACTGTAAAGTGCCCAACAACTCTGCACTGTCTGTGTGGATGCTTGTACTGCGCAGGGCGCTCTCAGGCAGTTTAGCTTTGGACACTTCCAAATGCCCAGCTAATGCTCACAAAGGCACGCGTAGTGCATCCACACGGGGAGTTGGTCCAGAGTAACCTGTGGGCACCAGCTCCGTCCTGCTGGCTTTTCCCCGGGCAGACGAGCACTGAGAACTCAGCCTGTGGCAGGAGAGTGTCTCTGAGCTACTGCGGACCCAGGGCTAAATGCATCCCTGGCCGGAGTCTGACTTCAGAGGAGTTATGCTGAAGCTGAATTTGGCCCCCGATGCAGAAGGGGAAGTGGTACCGGTAAAGCCCCCTGCAGGGAGGTGAGGTCTCGGGGCATTGGCTTGCAGACTGGTGTCAAAACCAGGACTAGAATCCAGGAATCCTGAACCCCTCCCCACGAGTCCTGCAGTCAGGGCTAGTCATTCCCTCGCTGAGCTAGAACCCAGGCGTCCTATGGCCAGTCCCCCACCGGACTGACACTCCCGGCCAGAGCTAGAAACAGAACCCAGGCGTCTGGACGCCCAGGCCCAGGCTCTAGTCCCCAGCCCCCAGCCCCTGCTGTTCGGCAGGGTATGGGATGAAGAGGGGGGCATTCGGATGAGGTGCAGGTATTGCAGTCACCCCCCCAGCAAACCAACCGTGGGCTGAGCGTGTGCGCACAGAGATATGGGCTGTGGGGAGATGCAGGGATGAGGGGGCAAGTGGCGCTGGGTTCCACTGTCCCTGCCCCTGCCCCATGGAGCCGGCAGCTGCTCCCTGCGGCCGGCCCACGCCCAGGGGCTCTGACGAAGGCCAGATCGAGTTCACCGCATGGCGCCAACAAGGTGGCCTGGGTGGCATTTCAGGATGCGACTGGCGATTCGCGGCGATCATCTCGTTTCTGTGCCTTGAGCTCCTGCCACCTCTAATTGCCGAGGGGGAGAGCTGGTTTCTCTCTCTCTCTCTCCTTTTTTCCCTTTGCCCATTTTATTATTATTCTATTTTGGACTTGTTTGACCATAACGAGAAGCAGCTGGGCCCACCCGAGCCTGCGTTTCTCATCAAGGCCTCCCCGGAGCGGCCCTGGACCGCGCTGGGTAAACAAAGCCAGGGAATCAGCCTCTGCAGACAGGTCCAGACCGCAGCCGCAGCCCAGCGAGGCCTCGGAAAGGCCGTCCCGGGGCGCTGCCCCCGTCGGGCACGTCCCAACCGCGGCGGGTGGGGCCTCTCGCCGGCTTTGGGGAGCCGGCTCGGCCTTCATTCCTCGGCCGCTGTGTAAGGCCTTGCCCCAAAGGGCAGCTTGTGGGTGTGATCCTGCCAGGCCTTGCAGGGAGGGATTCGGAGGGACTGCAGCCTGCAGGGGAGCTGTGTGCAGGAGGGTTTGGGCTGGAGGCGACAGGCAGAAGGGGGCTGCCCCAGGCTAACTCATGAGCTGTGCTGAGCAGGTCTCTGCGGGGAGTCTGTTCCCCTGGGCCGAGCCGGGCAACGCACTGACCTGGAATCAGCTGGCAAACAAACTCGTCTGCCTTTGTCTGCCTCCCCCCACCCCCTGGGACGGGGTTTTGGCCCTGTGTGGCCGGTAGCGAGTCCCCCAGCAGACAGGCGCTAGGACCCCGGTTCTGCGCGCTCCCCCATTCAGCCTTTGCTGCTTAGCAGCACCCCATGGGGCACAACAAGCGGGGCCGGAGACGGGGTGCGAGTGGCCCCGGCAGAGTTTGGAGAGCCCCTCCCTGGGGCGAGAACACACCGACGTCTTCCTGTTGTGCCGGCTGCTGCTGGAGGGCTCCGTGCCCCACAGGATGGCACAGCCCCCCCTAAAGGTGGGGAGCGGCAGGTCACTGGGCTGTCCTTATGGGCTGGCTCCAGGGCAGCACTTCCAGGGGTCGGAGTGCAGAGGCATGGAGGGTGAGAGGAGAAAACAGGGGGGAGGACACACAAACCCCCTATGCTCAGACACCTCCTGAGGGAGGACTCAATGCAAAGACACGGGCACCCCCTGGTCCCGGGAGAGCCCCCTAACCCACAGGAGCAGGGTGGGAGGGAGGGGTTCCTGCAGCACGGAGTTGTGCTGGCTGCCAGCCGAATGCCTGCCACTGCACATGCCTGAGGCAGGATCATCCAGTGGTTAGAGCCCTGGGGTCTGTCCCAGCTCTGCCACAGTGTCCCTGTGTGGCCTTGGGTGAGTCATTTAGCCTCTCCGGAGCTTAGTTCTCCCTCCATAGACTGCGGAGAACACCCTGCCCTGAGTCCCTGCGAGGAGAAATATATCAGCGCGTGTGAGGGGCTCTGCTCCTCTGGTAACGGGGGCCAGAGTTTGCTCCCTTGTGCCACGCCCTGTGGGGTCACATCACACCCTGGCTTTATCTAGCGCTGTGTCCTGACTGCAGTGGTGGGGGGGAAGCAGGGTGTGGGGGGGAAGCTCTTCCTTCCCGAACTGGGCAGCGATCACTCAGGGCCTGAAGCAGGGGCTGGTTTGCCCTTCGCCGTGCTCCCCCGCCAGCATTGCTATTGGCCTGGTCATTATCCAGTCCCGTCCGGAATCCAAGCGGACAATGACCTGCCCCATTGCAGCCCTGGGCTGTTGGATTTCCCGGGCGGCTCACGAGGACAGTGCAACCCAGAGAAGAGCATAGCTGAGCGTGAAGAAGGACCAGCCCATTCACGCGAGAGACCCCCGGTTTGCAGCCTGCCAGCCAATAATTGTCAGTGTCCCAACTCTCCTGCCAGCCTAGCTCTACATAACCCGCCTCCACACCCATCTCTGCACCTCCCCAGCCTCCTCGCCCTGTGAAGCAACCAAAGCCGGCCCGATTAGCCTCTGCCCATCCAATATCCTCTGGGGCATCTCCTCTCCCTTCTCTAATGCGCCCATTGGATTTTCTTGAGCATCTGCGGCACCTTGAGTGTCACCTTCCCTCCCACGACGCCCCGCCAGCCTGCCGCACCGAGGTCTGTTCCGTGGCCCTCCGGTGCATGGGAAGAGATGGTCTCCTTCAGCAGCATCTCTGGGGGCCAAGCAACCAGCCAGCGAGCTCTGAGCCGGCTGCTCGTGGTTTCTGGGAGCAATTATGTGGATTAGAGACAAAGCCGCCCCGGCTGGTGGCTTGGAAGGCCAGAGCACGAGGTTTTGCATCTCCCGGAGAGCTGCAGCCGCGGGGGAGTTTATTTTCCTGCTTGACGAGGGTTCCTTAGCATGACATCAGAGCTTTAGCTTGCGGGTGGGATGCGTGTCAGGCCAGTTCCAACCAGCGGCGGGAGAGCTTGGAGGGGTCTCATGGGCTTGGGGCAGCCGGGAGATCTGGACGCAGTCTCCGGGGCGCTGCTGGGACGCAGGGGGAACCGTGAGCAATGCACAAGGGGCCGTACAATGAGCCCAGCCCCCTCCTGGGACCCACTGGTCACTACTGCTCTTCCTTGGAGCTGCAAGCAGAGCCAAGAGCTTCCTGGGCGAAGAGTGCAGAGACGTTATATTCCCCCAACACCTCTGCCATAGAGGAGCATCTCCCCCATCCCTGGACAAGCAGGGACTCCTGTGAACCTTCAGGTGCCCGGGGGCGGGGGGAGGACAATGCCCCCTTGCGTGGTGGGCTGGGCTCAGCTTCTCGGTGGTACTGCTGGCTGTGCCATCCCCCGCTGGCAAACAGCACCCAACCCTTCACCGCAGCCTCTGGTGCGGGCTGGACTGCTCAGCTCAGAGATTCACCTTGCAGAAGTGCTCAGGCTTCTCCTCCCTCTCCCCCAGCCCTGTCTCTGCTGCTGCTTGCAGCCGCATTGCACGCTCAGGATGAACGGATTCTTTATGGCCGGCAGGTGCATCGGTGTTGCAATCCCGGGGTGTCGTGGCAGCTTGTGTAGACGCACCCAAGTTAGCTTTAATCTAACGCACTCAGGCACCAGGGCAGTGACGCAGTGCAGGCGGCGTGAGTCTGCCTGGACACGGGGTAACAGCCACAGTCTTTGGGTGCATTACACGGGGGTGCCCCCTCACTCAGCCCATGCCAGCGCACCAGCGAACGGAGCAGCGCTGGGGAGTGAACTGTATGATGTGTCTATGAACGTCCATATGGATAGAATCGGGGACTTGGACTCTTTGCGGGTTCAAGCCCCGCACTGGCCCGCTGTGCATGAGCACTCGGGCGGGTTGGGTGGGGGGAGCTACCCGAGTTACAACGAACCCGGCGAGGAACGGAAATGATATCACGAGCTCCTGGACCAGCTCTGCAGCTGGACGAATTCCCCCCACACACACACACACCTGCCAGTGGGGTGGAGTTCGGATCCAGTTTCACTGCCGGCACCAGACGCACGCGGGCTGGGACGCCCTGGAAAGGGCGGGAGCCCCTGGAGCTGTCGCGCTGGGGGTCAAGCTGCACTCGGGGCATTTCTGCCCTCGCTGGAAGCAGGCCCCGTTTACTGTGGTCTAGCGGGCAGGGCCATGAACGAGCCGTGTGGAGACCTGGGTTCGGTTCCTGATCCTGCTACTCACCTGCTGGGTGACGTCATTTCCCGCTCTGTGTCTCATTTCCCCTCCCTCTCCTTTGCCTGTCTTGTCCCTTAGCACCGTAAGCTCTTAGGGCAGGAGCTGTCTTTCACAGCGGCGCTATACATGGTGTTGTTCAGGGATGACGCTGCACGTGGACTCTCTTATTCCAGACCAAGCAGGCCTTGGTCCTGTTCAGCTGAACCCCCGTTCACAGTGTTTGTGATGCTGCCGTAACCCTATACCTACTAGAGACGAGCAGGGGCCTGTTGTCACGGAGTGTGGGGGGGACACAAGGCCCTGCACCCCCAGCTTCCTGTGATTCACCGGGGCTCTCAGCCAGCCAGTAAAGCGGAAGGTTTATTTCGATGACAGGAACACAGTCCAAGACAGGTCTTGCAGGCACAGACAACAGGATCCCCCCCAATTAGGTCCATCTTGGGATCCCAGGGGCACCACAGCCCCATTGGGGGGTCAGAGCCCCATCTGGGCTCCCCTCCATTACCGCAGCCAGCTCCTGAAACCTCTCACTCTCCCCAGCGGCTCCTCCCACAGCCTTTCTCCAGTTTCCTGGGCAGAGGTGTCACCTGGCCTCTAACCCCTTCCTGGGTTCTCACGTTACATGCTCAGGTCTCTTCCCTCAAGGCCAGTCTCCCATCCCCAATGCAGACATCCCAGCCAACCCCCCCACTCAGCATTCAAAGAACAGTCCCGGTTCGTCACACCTGTGTCCTCAGGAGATGCTGAGAGCTGGGAGTTCAGGACTTTGGCTGCTTCTGCCACCCAAACACAAGCCCCGTTCACCTACCCACCGCTCCCCGCGGCCTCGCCGCAGCCCAGGGGGGGCCTAACCGCCCCGCTGAGCCCACATGCCTGAGCTGACGCGCAGCAGTGGGAATGCAGGGCAGGGCTAAATAAACAGCTGCTGGCACAAATGATCATTTGCGTGCAGCTTCCCCTTGAAGGTTTGACTTTCCCGCCCCTGCCCCCACTTTGAGTTTCCGAAAAGCTGCCTGGAGTCAGCGCCTGTCCACTGAGCTCCCAGCGCTGCCTGCAGTTCGTGCCCTGCCCCCATCCCCCCACCCTGCTCGTCCAAACCTCCCTGCCCGGGGTCCCCCGCACCCCCTCTGGGCGTGGGGCTTTGCTTCTCTCACCTCCCAGTCCCTGGAGCCCAGCCCTGTGCTGAGACCCTCACGGACTGACCCGTCCTTTGCACCTGGCTCTGAGTTACTGGCCCATGTGGTGTGTTAGCAGTAGCCAGGCGCCCTTCTGGGCCCAGCGAACAAGCCCCCGGAGACTCGAGGCCCACACCAAGTGCGTGAAGGTGGTGACGGGATGTGGGTCCCCCATAGCCCCTAGGCGGAGGGTGGTTAGGCCGAGGGGATGAGGCAGTGACTCAGGAGGTGGTTGGGTTAGGCTGTATGTCAAGTCCTGGCCGTACAGTTCATTGCCCGGACGGTTATGTGGTGTTCGTGTGTCTCCTGGCTGGGCCTTACCCCGGCACCTCCTGAGAACCTGAGTTCAGAGCTGGCCCCTGGCAGCATCATAACTGCAAAGAAATCACATCCTTGAAGGAACTTGAACTCCCCCGTCCTGTCGGCCCCCCAGTGCACCCTGTCCTCTCGGGCTGGGAGGAAAAATCTGTGATGGGCAAAGAGACCGTGGAGCCTGTGACTGGGAGATAAATGCTCGTATGGTGTGTGGGGTTCAGCTACCACTGGGCCTTAGACATGCCAGAGAGAGAGCAAGACCAGGAACTAGGGATAGATTCGATGAGATCTTCCCAAACCCCAATGAAAAATAAACTACAGCCACAGAGGAGGAGTCGCTTCTGCTCTCCCAAGTGATCTGTGAACAGAAAAGGGAGACAGAGGAGCAGAGAGCCAGGGAAAGGAAGGTGCCAGCCGGACGCAGCAGGGAGCCACATCTCTGCATGGCCGATTGCTCTGCTGGGTCTGTGGCAAACCCCAGCCGGCCGGAGCAGCGTGGGGGTTTCTTTCCCCTTGTTTCCAGCCGCCTGGTTTCCTGCTGGAAGGACCGAGCCCCTTGTCAGCAGAGCCCCTTGTCAGCAGAGCCTGGGCCGGGCTCCTGGGAGCCGGGGAGCTCACGCTGTGCAGCAAACTACCCCGCTGGGGCTCTCTGGCGAAGGCAGCTCTGGGGGACGTCGGGTCGCAGCTGGCCGCTGTGGGACGGCGCATGGGGGCTACGGGCCGTACCTGGGGCAGACCGATGGGGAGGTGAGTGTGTCACCATTACAGGGCACCTGTCCCCTCTGTGCTCCCTCTGCCAGGGCCCTCGTGCCTTCACCTCTGCTGGGGTGGGATCATGCCGTCCCCTGCTGTCAGCCCGCCCTGGGCTGCAGACCCTGATTACCCACCGCACTCCCCCAGCAGGTCCAGACGGGTTTAGCACCCGTCAGGCGCCTGTGGGCGGCGTGCGGTGACCAGACAGCCTTCTTACCCAGCCGTCTTTATCTTAACAGGGAACGGAGCCTCCGAGAGGGAGTATTTGAAAACAACGAGCAGTTTACACGTACCTAAACCCTGCTCCCCTAGGATGGTGGCCAAGGTAGGCCTAGCTGCTGCAGCCACCCCAGCGGGTATCTGTGTCTCCCTCTGGTGCCCCCGAACAATGCCCCCTCTCTTGGAAGCCCCCCCTTTTTAAGCTGCCAGCATTCCTCTGTTTTTCCATGTCCCTGTGTGACGTTATTGACATAAACTGGGACCATATAGATCATTGTTGCAACCAAGGTCCTGTAGTGGCACCCAAATCTTGTATAAAGGGGGTCAAATGGGGTGTCTAGGACAAGGTTATGGTTTACTGGTTATGATTATGCTGTCTATATGTATGTATCAGTTTTGTAGTCGAAGTTATGAATATTGGCTCTATACTGTCTGTATGGCAAACTTATGCTATGCTTCTGGGTGACATCCCAGACAAGCTGAGATTAGCTCTGCCTAGCCTGCTTGATGGCCCATTAAGGACCATCAGCTATACAATGGACCCATTGAGAGAAGGCAGATACGCCTTGTACCTCAGCAAAGTATGCAGGGACTGGCCCATGTGACTCCAGACTCCATTTTTGCTGTAAATTTCCACAGTAAGAACAAAGAGGTGATCTTACACCTGGAAAAGACTATATAAGGCAGATGCCTGATCTCCATCTGGTCTTCAATCCTGCTTCTTACCTCTGGAGGGACTTTGCTACAAACTGAAGCTCTGAACAAAGGACTGAGGACCCATCCCAGCGGGGGATGTATTCCAGAGACTTGATTTGAACCTGCAGTTTATTCCATTGCTGCTGCAAGCCTGAACCAAGAACTTTGCCATTACTGTATGTAATTGATTCCATTTAACCAATTCTAACTCTCATCTCTATCTTTTTCCTTTTATGAGTAAACCTTTAGATTTTAGATTCTAAAGGATTGGCAGTAGCGTGATTTGTGGGTAAGGTCTGACTTGTACATTGACCTGGGTCTGGGGCTTGGTCCTTTGGGATCGGGAGAACCGTTTTCTTTTACTGGGGTATTGGTTTTTATAACCATTTGTCCCCATAACGTGTGGCACTGGTGGTAATACTGGGTAACTGGAGTGTCTAAGGAGATTGCTTGTGAGACTTGCGGTTAGCCAGTGGGGTGAGACCGAAGTCTTAGTCTGGCTGGTTTGGTTTGCCTTAGAGGTGGAAAAACCCCAGCCTTGGGCTGTAACTGCCCTATTTGAGCAATTTGTCCTGAGTTGGCACTCTCAGTTGGGTTCCGCCAGAACCGCATTGTCACACCCTGGGCATTGGCCAGGCTTTTGCAAGGGAGGAGATAAAGTCTTCCCAGCTAACAGCCTGGGCATTGTCTCTTAACAACCCTCAAGTGTTTGTGGAGAACAGCTTATCTTGGGTCTTTCTTCTTCCTTCCTGCTTGTTTTTCCTCACAGACCCTGCTAAGCCCCAGACGCTTCCCTGGGCGCAGGCCAACATACATCCGTCATTGCAGAGCAGCGCCAGTGCTGTCACAGGGCCCAGCAGGGCCAGCCAGCCATCACGCCCCGGGCTCTGTGCCGGGAGGTGTTGCATTTGCACTAGGCTGCATCCATCCAGATCTGATCACCAGCCCTGGAGTGAGAGATGGGGAGGTGGGAACCAAACAGGGAGGCAAAGACTGGGCATCCCCTCTGAGCCCAATAGCCTTTGGCTTCTGTCTGGATCAGACTAATTGGAGCAGGGGCCTGGGAGCCAGGACTTCTGGGTGCTGTCTATGGCTCTAGGACGGGATGGGGTCTAGTGGTTAGAGCAAGGAGCGTGAGAACCAAGACGGCTGAGTTCTGTCCCTGTCTCTGGCAGAGCAGTGTCATCTAGTGATCAGCGCACAGGAGTGGGAGCCAGGACTCCTGGGTGCTGTCTATGGCTTTGAGTGGGGAGCGGGGTCTAGTGATCAGAGCAGGGGAGGATTTGGTGCCAGGACTCCTGGGTTCCTGCTGACCTTTTTATAGTACCACTTTGTTCAGAGTAGGTTAAAATAAATAACCCCAAAGCTGTAGTAGCTTTCACGGCCATCTGCCCCCGCGTTCGTAAGGGCCTTTGACAAAGCCAAACGGAGGGTGGAAAACAATTCCGAGTGCTAATCTGTTCAACACCAGCACTCGTCGTCCCCACAGGTTCTGAGGTCAGTGACGCACACTCCAAACTATTCAGCCACCGTTCTTCTGCAAACACCTCCTCCCCTCTCCATTCGGGACTAGGTCCAACCCAGGCTGCAGCCCCGCTCACGCACTGGCAGGACATGCCTTCGTGTCTGGGCATTCCTCGGAGGCCTGCCTGGAGCACCAGATACCATGCATGCAGGGGTGTGCGAGGGGGCTGGTGGGGAAGGGACATTCTCTGCAGGGGTCCCTGGAGAGAACAGTTTGAATAACAACACTACCAGCATTCTCCACTACATCCCCCAGACCCGTTAGAGATGGAGACAAGGATGCACAGAGCAGCAAAGTTCACATAGCAAGTCAGTGTCAGAATCCAGGAATCCCCCTGCTGTGAGCACACACCCACCCAGAGCCAGGATAGAACCCAGGAGTCCTGGCTCCTAATTCCCCAGATGTTACCATCCCCCAGCACCTCTAGTTCCAGCACCCCTGCTCCTCCCACATTTGTGCTGGGGCGTGCCTCACCCCAGACGCAGCTGCATTTCTGTAGCAGAGGGAATCTGCTGGGGCTGGAGCCGCGTGTAATATGACGGGATCTGCACTAGTGACAAAGGCCAGGGCCTACTGCCCAGTCGCTAAGGGGGCAGGACAGATGGAAAGGGCCAAGTGCCCCAGCTGGGATAAACAGGCATGGGGCTGGGGGGGCAAATTTCCAGAGCAGCTCAGGCCCCAGCAGCTCCCATTGATCTCCCTGGGAGGGGAGGGAGCTAGTGATTGTTCTCATGGGGGAGGGAGATTTTCCATTATTCTCCAAGTGGAGGAGGGGGATAAGCATTGTTCCTAGGGAGGGGGTGCTCCTTTGTTCTCAGTGGCTGCTGCTGGGCACCGAGCGCTATAGAAACCTTGGCCCTCTCTTGCTGGACTCACCAGGACTTCAGTAGGGCCAGAGCACAAGCAGCCCCCATCTAACGCCCTGCGGGTCTCCACGCACGATGGGCCCCGCACCCGGACCGGGGCCCTTGGGGGTCTTGCTCATACCAATGAGCTGCCAGGCAGCGTTTGGCTGCTGCGCTGCACAGAACGTGTGTGTGTGTGGGGGGGGGGGGGGGGGGGGGGAGTAATAGGAGCCTAAATAAGAAAAAGACCCAAACATCGGGACTGTCCCTAAAAAATCGGGACATCTGGTCACCGTGTGTGTGTGTGTGTGCGTGCGCGCGCGCGCGCACTTCCTCCTTGCAACAAACAGGCCGTGCTGACAGTTGTGAACGTGGCCTTCTCACCCAGCGGGAGACCCCTTCAGCATGAATTCCTTACGTGGCAAAGGCAAATGGCTGGGAACCTGGCGGGGAGAGGCCTCTCTGACGCCCGCACCGATATAGGGTGCTGCAAACCTCCCCTGGTTCAGTGCAGAGCTCTTACGGGACCAACCTGGCATCGACCTGGCAAGGCAAACTCCGGAGCCGTAGGTGTGATGGATTGACAGGACAAGCCTTGCTCTGGTGCTCAGAGTCATGTTCGCCACTCACCTAAAGGAAAACCGCTGGTCGAGCTGAGCTTGCAGAGAGTTACTACATGGTGCAGAAGGGCCCCTCGCTGCGTGCAATTCCTTCTGAGTGCATGGGGGGGGGTCTAAGACAAGCACGTGAATTGTTCGCTGATGAGCCAAGGCCGATATCTCACTGCCTCAGTGTTTTTTTGCAAGAGATTTACAAGAATTTTTCCCCATGAGAAAAAATCAACGCCCTTCATTAGGTCCGTTCGCTCCTTGCCAGGCGAAGTCAGGGGTCTAGAGCTCTCCAAGGAGCTAGGGATGTTGTTGTGAGCTGTCCAGTGTTTACCCTACTTGCTTGGGGCTGGAGTTGACTCCCCGCGCCGCCCTCGCCTGCCTCGGTGACCTTGCAGCAAGACACTTCAGGCTGGATGTCAATGGGGCGCGGGTGCTTCCAAATCCCAGTAGGCACCGACCGCGCTGCAGCCTTTGGTGCCTAAACCCCTTTGATACTCTGGCCCTTCGTCTTTGGTTCCCCATCTGTATAATGGGGATCCTGACGCTTCCCTGCTCCTCGGGGCAGCCATGCGGCTAAACCCCTTAAAGCTTGGGAGGGCTGATTTGTTACGGAAGTGGGGGCAATACGATACATGGCTCAATGGCCCAGCTGAGACAGATCCAAAGGGCACCTGGTGTCAGCCCCATGCCGGGCGGAGCCGGCTCTGAGCAGCGGAGCCAGGGGATGGGCCTTCAGAGAGATCCTCGCCCAGGCTGTCCGCTGCCCCACTGGGGGGGGGCGGGTAACAACTAGATGGGAGCAGGAGCCCTGGTCAAGTCACTTAGGACCAGATCCTCAAAGGGATTTAGGCACCTCCATCTCTTCTCACTGATGCCAATTATGGGGCAGCTGCACTGACTTCAGAGAGCCAGGCCGGATTTACACCCCTGGAAGTGAGAGGAGAATTGGTCCTCGTCTCTATGGGCTATTACAACCCGCCCATCCCTCAGGAGGCGGGGCTGAGAGGGGTTAAACTCATTATCGTCCGCAGCTGCAAAGCATGAGGTGCTATTGTGGTCATTAACCAGACCCAAGGTGCGCGGAGGCGGGTAGCTCCCTGGGCCGGCGAATGGCTTCTCTGAACAGCAATGAGGCAGCGCACCTCACAACAGCCGGGTGAGGTGACCTGGCCCGGCCCCAGCACCTTTCATTTGAAAAGCATTAAGAGGCAGCTTTGTGAATTGTTTACCTCGGCCCCACTGGCTGCCCCGTCCCCTTTGATCTGGCAAAGGGCAGCATGGAGAGTCAGGCTGGAAAAATGCTTCAGACCGGCCAAACCATGTTTAAAAGGGAAAACATCGTCCTGTGACAAGAAGGGGTTTTTCGACCTATAAACACAAGGAGAGACAGGCTGAAATTGGCCCGTTTCTTTTTCTTTGAAGCTTTATCAACATCCCAGTCCTCCTCAGAAGCCGGTAACAAGCCGATGCCTCCCAGAACTTTGCAGCTGCTAGCAAACTAATAAACCCTTCGGGACGTGGGCCACTGGTGCTAGCGGGGGAAACTGAGGCACAGAGTGGGCAAGTGACTTGCCCAAGGTCACCCCGTAAATTAGTGTCAGAGCCGGACATAGCCCCCACAGCTTCCCAACCCCTGCACTGAGGCAACGCTGGGTTTATGCTCCTGGGTAGCTTGAAGCCAGGGATAGAACGATATCAGGCCCAATCCGGTCACCTTTATTCCCATGAAAAGGTCCTTAACTTCGCACTTCTCCACATGGGCGTGAGGGGCAAGCACCAACCAGGAATTTGAATGAGCTTTTCAGGCAGCAGAGGCACGTCGCTAGCACTGATTTAGCCAGTGACCTCGGGGGCAGGCCGCCAGGCTGCCGCCTTCACTCCCAATTACGCTGCCCCTCGGCTCGCTCCACCAGAGCTTTGTTCCCAGGCGCGGTAGAAACAGCCAAGCCCCAAATTTAGAATCCAGGCCCCTGTTCAAATTACACCCTAGTTCGTCCAGAGCCAGGCTCCCGTGCAATTAAATCTAGCACAATGAAGGCACTTTAATTAAATGCCCCCACCGTTTTTTGTGCCTCTGCCGTTAACTCCTTTGGTGCCGGATTGAACCAAGTCCTCTGAAGCTGCAGGGTTCAGGCTGCATTGGGCGCTTCGGTGATGACCTGCAGGTCCCATGCTTTGGCTGGTGGCACCAGCCTTTGCCAACAGGACCCAGGCAGGGTGAGACGTCTGCCTCTCCACCTCCGCGACAGGTGGAAGCGTAACACCTTCAGAGCTGCCAGCGGAGGGTGCTGAAGGGGACACGGCTATTTCCCTGGCAGTCTAATACCAGCCACTGGTACCTGGCATGCCAAGCTTTCGCGGCTGGTTACTGGGCCATTGGCCGGTCAGCCCATTCATGGCACAGCTTCTGGGTCCTTCGGAGAGTGGAAACATTGGACCAGCGCTAGCCAGAGCCACGCCTCAACTCAAGGGCTGGCTGGGCTTGGAGCTTACCGGCTGGGCAGCAGGGCAGTGGCGTAGCCAGGTTCTAAGTGCAGGGGGAGCAAACATAAAAAAGGCGCCCCCCCCCCTTGCCTGCAGGGACCCAGCGCCGGCCCGGCAGGCGCCGCTTTTGAAAAATGTGCAGCAAGGGGTGGGGGGGCCGGGCACGGATTGTTCCTCTCATGGGAGCTGTGTGTCTACATGGGATTGATGGGTTGGGGGAGCAAAGCAAAGCTAGTCCCAGGAACAGGGCAGCGAGAGAGAGAAAGAGAGCAGGGTGTGTCTGGGGATAGATAGATAGATAGATAGATTAGATAGATGGATGGGGTGTCTGGGGATAGATAGATAGATAGATAGATAGATAGATAGATAGATAGATAGATAGATAGACCTGGTGATTAGAGAGAGGACTGTGTATGGGGGATGGATGGCTAGGTAGCGGGGTGTGTATTGGTGACGATATAGACTGACAGGTGAGTGAGGGATAGCTTTTATTGGACCAACTTCTGTCCTCACCCACATTGTCTGTCTAACATCCTGGGATGTACACGTCTGGGCCGCACTGCCTGTGCTCTAGCCAGCCAGTGGGCTCTGCATGGCAGGTGCTGGTTTAGGAAGAGGGGTGTGCAGGGTTCGGCTGGCTGGAGCGTGGCGTGTGTATTGGCGGGGGCTGTCTGATGGACAGTAGTAGGAGTGTGGGGCTAGTGAGCTGACCAGTGAGGGGTGGGGTGTTACACGGTGCCTAGGGACCGACCCTCAGCTCTGTCTCTAGCTCCCGCGCCAGCAGGCGTGCAGAGCTCTTCGCTCTCCTCCGTTGGCTGGAGGCGCTGCCTGGCCTGCTGGCCACCTGTGTGTCTGTCTGGTTCTCGCCCCCTCTCGACCTACAGCCCGTGGCCAGGTGGCAGGCAGTGTTATGCTCCTACAAAGCACACGGGATCTTTGTAGAGGAAGGTAAATACACAGCATTTATTGAGAATACCACAGTTAGCATATGCTTTTTAGACACACACATACACACACACACACACACATGCACGCACGCACCCATGCACGCGCACACACACACACACACACACATATATAGTCCTGCCAGTGATGTTCATAGTTACCAGTCTGTTGTAGCTCCAGTCAATCTAATGGCCAGTTAAATTGAGCACGAGTGTGGAGCTGGGCTCTGTCGGTCGCGATCCGATGCTCCGAGGCTTTGCAGGACTGAACCCAGAGTTCCATGGCAAAACACCCCAGCTTGATAGTTGTAAATTCTCATTTGAGTCCATGCATTTTGCAATGTCATCCTGTAATCATTAGTCCTTAAGTGGTGTTATCATTTGATGGTTATTGTCAGGCTTCCCATCGTTATCTCTTATTTGTTGTCTCGCCTTCGGGGGTGCTGCCTCACCTCTGAGGTCGTCAATGCTGCTAACATGTTTAACATCGGATACAATGGATGTTTTCTGATTGTCTCCTGGTCTTTCCAAGTCTCTCACTTCTTCTTGCCCTTCTGGACATTTGTGATGGCTTTCACACCTTATCTTTTCCTGATGCAGGCATTCCTCATTCACACAAACAATCTCTTACAGAAATTTTCAAAGGTATCCAGACAGCAGTATTGTATATTCAGCAGAATACATTGTAAATCAAGCCTTGCTAAATCTTATAACTAAAACAATTCACATTGGGGCTTCAGGCCCTCAACATTCCTCTAATCGTCTTAACGTAGATACAATAGAGAACCCTGTCTCTTACTTCCTAATTTGTAATACATATAGGAAACCATAGTAGCTTTATAATTTATTCTAAAACAAAAGGGTGACCATAATCACGCATAAGGATTGTTCTGGTCTGTCATTCCTTTCTGCTATTCAAAAGAGGTGGCTGACAGGATGAAATCAAATCATACACTAATTCTCATAGTACATTATAAAATCCAGTTCCTACACCAGCCTGTGGAATCCTTTGCGTGTGAAACTGTGCATCCCCCTCCCCAGCATGGGGCCAACCAGCCCGCTCTGCTCGGCAGCTCGTAACACGAACCGAGGGGGCATCTGGCCTGAGCTGCCCCACGCTTCACTGAGGGTTAAATTCACCCCCTGCAGTGTGTCCCATGTGGGTAACAAGTAGGGTGACCAGATGTCCCGATTTTATAGGGACAGTCCCGATTTTTGGGTCTTTTTCTTATATAGGCTCCTATTATTCCCCACTCCCATCCCGATTTTTCACACCTGCTATCTGGTCACCCTAGTAACAAGAGGCCCCATCACTGGGCCAGGGGGTGACTGTGCAAGGGGAGGGGGATGCTACTGCACCAGCACCAGAGCTATCGGCAGAGTGGGGGGGGTAAACTCTCTGTCTGTCTTTCTATCCGCCCATCTATCAGCTAGTGAGACAGACAGACACTCTATCATCTGTCCATGTCATCCTCTGAGAACAGAGTGCATAGACAGAGGACTCTGGATATCTATCCATCCAGCAGCTCCTGCCTATCTGCCTGGCAACCTGTTGCTGTCTCTCCCCCAGCCAAGTCACTTCCCTGCTCCATGCCTCAGTTTCCCTGTCTGTAAAATAGGGATAATACCCCCCGAGGGGAATGTCGAGGTGTAGTTAAAGCTTACGCTGCTCCCTGAAGATGCACAGCGCAGTGGCTATACTGAGACACGCTGCGTTTATTACCATATGCAACCCAAGGTGGGCCCAGGAGCCATGTATTTAAAACATCACCAATGGGTGAAACGCTTCCGCGGTTGAAACGCCCATGGCACGAGGCAACATGCCTTGTGCTGCTTTCACAGCTGGGAAAAGGACACGGTTTTGCCAGCTGTAAAAACCAAGCGTTCGCCGGCAGCTGGTTATTGAAGTGTGATAAGGAAAGTGTGTGGGAGCTTTAACTTCCCAGCATCCCCCCGCAGCCACCCCTCCGGCCTGGTGCCAGCTCACACCAGCCAAGGCCCTGCGCACAAAGCCCCAGACCCTTAAGGGCTTTAGCTGCTGGCGTCCTGTGGGCCATCGGTGTCTTTCACAACAGGCCCCAGGCCCCAGCACTCGACGCGCCCCAAAGGGGGTCGGGGAGCACAAGCCAGCTGCAGATTTAGGTTGTCTCGGTTAGACCCGGTCGTTAATGCCGGAGCCTAGTTTTGAGCCAACCCCTCGGGGCAATGGGCCAGGGCACAGGGTACTCAGCAGCGCTCTGTGTCTGGCCCATCAAGGTACCAGATGGGGAAGAGCTCTCGCTCCTCTCCCTGGCTGAAGTAAGCTGTGCTCCCCCACAGCCCCTCCTCCTCCTGGGTCAGCCGACCTAGCGCGTTGGGCTGGGTCCCTCTCTGTTTGAAACACAGCGAGCGCTAGGGAGGCCGTCAATGCTCCCTGCGCTGCTCAGCACATGGCACAGTGGCTGGCGGCTCCCATCCAGCACCAAGCCGGGCGAGGGCAATGGGAAAGCAGCCCCTGACCTTCCACCCAAATTCCCAGGGCAAGTGTCACAAGCAGCCCCCCAAAAATTGACTGGCCAAGTGGCCCTCTGGCTGCGGCCCGGAGAGCTCACCCGGAACAGCTGCTCCTGGGGGCAGGTTCTGGTACCACAGAGCAGTGTAAGAGCTGAGCCTCACTCTTAGTGCAAATCCCATGCTAGTGAACGATGTCGGTGCGAGACTGACGGCCTGGCTCCACAGCCCTGGCCGTGACAGGTGGGCTACTCCCACACCCAGCAACATGCCCCAGCTCTGGCCCGGAGCTACCACTGCTCAGGGCAGGAACAGAGTTCAGAGCCAGCAACCAGGGCTCTTGTGATCTGGGCCCCTGTGCACGGGCAAGTCTGAGATCCGTTAAACTCATTTCACGCAGCCCATTGGATGGTCTGGAGCTACTTACACGCCCCACCCCCACACTCAGTACAGCTGGACTTAAGTGGAAGGTACCAAATCCCGTAATTACCAACTTCCCAGCAGGACATCAAGGTGCTTCTCTGAAGCAGCCCATGTGGTTGATCACAACTGTGCTGTCGCTGTGGTAGAGGGGCCACTGGCTTGTTCCAGCCTGGCTGGGTGTGGAGTTAGTGAGTGAACAGGTGTGTTCCCGAGCTGGGTGGCTGAATGGGGTGACCGGGAGGACGGGAGGGTGGATGAGACTCATGGGTGGTGAGTGATTAGATGGCTGAACAAGCCTCAGTGATGCGGTGGGAGGCACATGGGGCCAGTCACACAGGTTGAAATGCCCCAATGCCACTTGTTGCGGCTACTATCAGCCCCGCCCGGGGGACCCATGCTCCACGGCTAGCTCGCCATAGGCACCGGTGTCCTCCAGCTCGTAGAGAAACTCCTGCCACGTTCCAGCATGGTCAGACCCCCAGGAGCTGGCACGGGGGCTGGGCAACCACCCGCGGCGACCTCGGCTTATTGCCACAAGCTAGCCGCCGTTTGGAAAATTAAAGGTGCAGCCCAACCCCGGAGCTGGCAGCGCACATGAGTCGCAAGGTGCTGGCAAGCGAGGCCGAGACTGAGGGGACAGGGGCAGAGACTGTCTGTGGACAGAGCCGCAGCTAGTATCAAGGGGCCCAGCTCCAGCTGACACCACTGGGGGCCGGTTCCCAGCTGTAAATTGGTGCTGTGTGATTGGCGTCACTGGGGCTGCCCCAGTTTACGGCAGCGAAGGAACTGACCCACCCCCAGCCACTGGGCTTGATTCTCCTCTCACAGCAGTGTTTGTTACCCAGTGTGTCTGCATTAAGGGCGTGGGAATTATTCCTGATTTACACCAGTGTGAGTGACGGGGATGCTGGCGCATTGTTTCTGACCTGCTAGGGTCCTGAACTATCAGTGAGATGCAGGCAAACCCGGGTGACGTTGGAGGATGGGGGAAAAGTGGCTGATGATTAGATGCTAGGAGAGCTAGTGAGTGTTGGGCTGGATGGGCAGAGGAATAAGTCAATAGATGAGTGGGAAGATGTGGATGAATGGCTGGGGGTGGACCTATGGCACGGGTGTGTGGATGAATGAGGGAGTAGCCATGTGGATGGATGAGGGAGGATATGGGGGTGGATATGGATGGGAGGACGAGGTGGATGAACAAGCCTAGGTGGGGAAAGATGAGTAGGTGGGCAGGCGGAGTGAAGAAATGGGTGAATGGAGTGCCTGGGTAGGGGCTAGATGACTTCATGAGCAGATGAATGGGCAGGTGAGCAGGGGCTAGATGACTTCATGAGCAGACGAATGGGCGGGTGAGCAGGAGGTTCGATTGCCGGTGAATGGGCAGGAGGTTGGATTGATGCTGAATGGGTGGGTGAGCGGGAGGTTGGGTTGCTGGTGAATGGGCGGGAGGTTGGGTTGCTGGTGAATGGGCGGGAGGTTGGGTTGCTGGTGAATGGGTGGTTCTGAGGATCGCAGGGCTTACAGCTTTGTGCCATGCAGACACTCAGGTTCCTCCAGTTCCGGCTGGGACCAGCCCTGGGTTGGGAAATACCTCACACGAGGGAGCCAGGCCCGAGCAGTTTTGCTGAGAGACAGCGAGCGGGCGAGCGCACACTATGCCCATGGCCGATACCTGCGTTCCAGCCCCGGCTCCAGCCCCGCTTGGGCCGACACTGCGCGGCGCCCAGGGACACACCTCGTCCAGACTGATGAAAACACAACCATATATTTTATAATAAATAATGTACAAATCTGCACCATTTATCGACATGCCTTGGCAAACCAGACCGTCCTGCACAGACCGTGGTCCCTAGCAGAACCCTGCCCCTGTGTTTCGACACTCCAGGAGCAGCCTGGCTGGGGGACAGGCCCCTGTGCTAATTCAGGCCAATTGCACTAACAGTTCCATGGACCAACACTGACCTGGATCCAGCCAAGCAGAGCTGCCAGTTGTGGTGTGGCTGGTCCCTGGCTGGGCAGGGCAGGGAGCTGACGGACACAAGGCCGGAGATCTGCAAATCACTGCGCATTACGGTTGTCTGGCGCCGTGAGTCAAGTGGGGGCAGGCATGTGCCGTATCCAGTTCTGGGGTGGAAACCTGCTCAGGGTCTGTTTGCCAAGGGGCATTTTCCCCCCTACACACTTTTTCTTAATTTCCCCTCTTTTCCGGCGGGGAGGAACGTCGGTACCAGACGTGGGGAGGACGTATTTTACCCACCCAACCCATAGGAAATGAGGAAAGAAAATAATTTTGGTTTTAATTTTTGGCCACCCACCAAAGAAAAGATTGCTTGAAAAAACGGGCTGGTACCAACCACCAGTACTGCCATAGAGAAGCCCGTATCTAGGGATCCTGGTGTCTATTCTAGGGGAGACTGAGTTTGCTTTGCGTTATAATTCTGTTGCTTTTCGCACCCTGGCAGGCGTGGGGGTGGGGGCACTATGAAATGAATGCCAAATTTCTAGTTTTCTTCCTTTCCCTTTAAGCACATCCAAGGGGGTTTCGTTTCCGGCCTGTGCTGCACTGACCCAACTCGAAGCATTTCATGCTTGAAGAGGATGCTGTCAGGCTCTGTGTCTATGGGTTTCCTTAGCTGTGGCGCTAATCACCCTTTAGCTCGTTAATATTAACACAGGAAGGATGCAAAAAGATCTAATTTGCTTCTCCGAGTTGTTCACTCTCCCAAGCTGAAAACAGGGGCCGCTGGTCAGTTTCACGCTTGTCTCTAGTCCGTTTCAGACGCTGCTCTTGCTGCAGGGAGGGTGAGGCTTGCCAGCAGGGGTGGGGGATGCTATTCCTGTCAAATTCACCGGTTCCCACTGAAATATCCTGTTTAAAAAATAAACTCAGGGGCTGGTTCTCTCCAGGCGAGGGTCTGTGCGCCTCACACTGGCAGCGTCCTCTGTAGCATATGATGGCTGGGTCAAAGTAAGTAACAGACCATCCTCTGGCTCTCTGCTGCCCCCGGCCGGTGCATGGTGCAAGCGGTGGGGACCATGGGCCTAGTTTTGGGGGGTAATGCCCCCCATTCACCCTCCACCTGTTGTGGGGCGGGGGCAAAGCAGGAGATGGGAGCAGACGTGTGGCACTGAGCTAACTGCATGAATGCTGGGAAGCTCAGGGGGTGGATAACACGGGGCGCCAGCCCTACCTGCCCGCGCTAGCTCAGGGCCATTGAGAGCCCCGGGCGTGGGATGTTACCACAGGCCAGCGAGAATGGAGCAGGGAGGAGTCAGTTTGGAGAGACCAGTGACCGATGCTGACTGTCCCGCTCTGGGTCTACTCCCAGCCACGAGGTGCTTCCCCCACCTGAGTGTTCTAATGATAGGGAACAAGGGTCCCCCCCACCCCATGCCAACATTTCATGCGAGGAAAGTCTGTGGGCTGGTGTCCCCCACAGGCACTAGCAGAGTTTATCTAGAAGCCTTGGGGGACAGTGACTTGGGTGGGGAGGGAGGGGGGACACTTTGGGAGGGAGGCAAGGTGGTGCTCTGCGTTAGAGACCCCAGGGAATGTTGTGAAAGGGTCTTTAAACCAGAATGGGAGAGTGGGGGGCATGTGCGAGTTGTGTGGGGGGCCAGCAGCGCTGGTGCCGCTCACTGCTGAGCCCGGATCAGGCCCATCCTTCTCCGGCTGCTGGGGGTCCGTCGGGTCTGGGTGGAGATCCCGGTCCTGAGGCCAGCGGGGTAGGCCACCACCTGGGAGGGGGCCTGCAGTTGCTCGTTGCCCCTCATCTCACGGCGGATCTCGGTCAGGGTGTCTACAGGCGAGCTGAGCAGGCGCTGGAAGAAGCTTTGCCGGGTGACGGGCTTCTCCTGGCAGTAGAAGGTCAGGGCCGTGCCCACGTCGGACTTCATCTCCCGGGAGAAGCCGTCAGACGTGCCGTCGAAGCAGCGGCCGATGGCAATCTCCTTGGCCAGTCGGGGGTTCTGGTCGGTGACCGTGTAGATGCCGTAGTTGTGGCCCAGTGGGTCCACAGGTGCCAACATGTTGAAGACGGCGGTGTCGTTGTTCTCCACCACCGGCGGGTGGCGGCCCAGGTACTCCCGCAGGAGGCTGTTGACAGCGGTGCGGCGACAGCTGCCCTGAGGGACAATGGAGACCAAGGTGCGGTCGATCAGGCTCTGGTCGAAGAGCATCCCACTGCATTTGAACTCCACGCAGGCGGCCGAGGTGTTGTAGATCTCCATGTCCCGGACGCTGCGGGTGTCCCGTAGGCCGTACAGCTGGCCACGTGTCCGGGGGTGGCTGCCGCCCACGCTCCGGGACCTCACCATGTATTCCTGAGGCCCACTGATTTTCACCTTGATGTAGCAGGCCCTGAACTCCTGGGGATTGGGCCACCAGGACAGGTAGTCGCCAGTCCAAGAGGCCAGGTCGCTCTCCTTGAAGGGCACGACGTTGTACTCGTACTTGTCCACCTCCACCCGGTAGAAGCGGAAGTGGTTGTCGGCAATGGGCGCCTCCTCACACTCCCTCAGGCTCCGGTAGGCGTAGATGGGCCCGTTGACCTCATCTATGTTGTTGGGGTTGGGCTTGGCCAGGTTGATCTGGAAGGCTGTCTTCTTGAGGCGGGGGTCGTCGTGGTCTGTCCGGCGGTAGCCCAGTTTGTTGAGGTAGGGCTGGGACACCCCCACGGCGTTGGGGTTGAGCTTGGGGCTGGAGGGCACCGCCTCCAGTTCCTCCCCGCCAATGGTGGCGGTCACGTAGGCCGTGTAGGCGTCGGCCCGCTGGCCGTCGCAGAAGGCCGGCAGGCAGGCTCCGTTGGGCCCGGTGAGGACGCTGTCGAAGCGCCCCCAGGCCCGGGGGTTGGAGGAGTAGCCGGGCTCAGGCTCCAGGTTGATGAGGGTGACGACCACCCCCTCCAGCTGCTCGCTGGGGATGAACTTCTCGTTGATGTAGGCCCGGACTTTGACGAAGCAGCGGCGGCTCTCGGGCACGTCCAGGTTGAAGAGCCGCCTCTCCCGGATCTCCACGTTGCCGACCAAGAAGGCCCTCTCCTCCCGCTTGCCCCGCCGCTCCTTGGCCCGGCGGAAGGCGCCTTCCTCCTCCCACAGGCCTGTCTCGGGGTTCAGGGACCACAGCTTCATCTTCTGGAGGTGCTCGGGCATGCGGATCTGTTCCGTGTCCACCCGCACCTCCACCCGGCCCGTCTGCAGCACCTGGTTGGACTCGCTCTCCCGGAAGTCCACGGAGAACATGCCGTAGGTCCTCAGGGGGAAGAGATCCCCCTCGGCGTTGATGAAGTTGAGGTCGCTGGAGGCAGCGGCCGCCGTGGTGACGTCCCGGGGGTCCAGGAAGGTCACGCTGGCCTTGACGGTGCCATTGTACACCTCCCCGTTGGGCCGGAGGAAGGATGCAGCTGGTATAACCATCTCCCCTACCGGCTCCTGGCCCTCCAGCTCCCCCAGCAGGATGGTATTGGCCTGCGTGGGGTCCAGGTCCACCGGCTCTTTCTTCCGCATCACCTTGATGTCCTGGTAGACGGCGCCGCCCCGGGGGTCGAAGGGCAGGACCTTGACCGTGTCCACAAACTTCTGCAGCCGGTCCACGAACCGCACCACCAGCCGCCGCGTGTCCGGGGGCACGTCGATGGCGAAGGTGCCCTTGTAGCCAGTGAAGCCGATGGTCTCTTTGCCCAGGAAGATCTGGCCAAAGCGCAGCGGCTCCCCGTCGTCGGCCGCCGTCACCCGGCCGTGCACCAGGATCTTGGGCCGGGCGCATCTCTCGCAGCCGCACTCGGCCACCACCTTGACGGGCAGGACTGAGCCGGCACAGTGGATCTCCCGCACTTCCATGCGCCGGACCCTGCAGCAGTGTCCCGCCCCATCCCGGCACTGCAGCTCGTCCTTCAGGCTCCCGGCGCAGCGGACATCGGGGCAGCGACCCACGTTGTAGTATGGGGAGCGCCCGGCCTCCTGGAAGCACTCGCTGGGCAGCTTGATGAGGTATTCCTCCGGCTCGGCCTTGCAGCTCGGCTGCCCCTGGCCTGGGCCGGGGAGAGAAGAGAAGAGTCACGTCAGGGGCTGCGAGAGGAAATCCCTCCACAGCGCTTGACTGGTACCGAGATGCCAAACGCAGCGGCCTCTCCCGCACCGAGCATCAGACACCCCGTCCCCAATCCAGGCAAGTAGCACCCAGCTCCTTCTACAGCAAGGGGTAAAGCACGACTCACCCTGAATCAGGTTGCTAGGGCCTGCCCCTGCCCCACCCCACCCGCAATCCCTCCGGGCAGCCAGCCCCCACGCTGCTGAATGGCTGACCTGGGATCCAGTGGCGGAAGCAACCCTACAATAATAAACCAGGCTGGGCAGAGGCCTGGCAACCTCAAGTAGCCCTCGGGTCAAGCTGCTGTGGAGTGGAGGTGCCAGGCCCTCCCCTGTGCCAGCCCCCAGAGGACAGGAGACCGTCACAGCCCAGCCGGGAGCTGCAGCTCGTCCTGCAGCAGCTCCCAGCTCTGGCTTGGCCGGTGCCGGGTTCACCACAGCTGCCCTCTGCTACTCGACCGGCTTCTTGCGCCCCAGGGCCTGAGGCTGTACCCTGAGGACAGCCTGGGCTCTGATCCAGCCTCCACTGGCGTTTTTGGAAAGTCTCTAACCAGAGTCAATGGCCTGTCAATCAACGGCCTTCACGACTGGAGGAGATTCCTTCCCCAGCTCTCCCCAAGAGCGCTAGTGCAATGGCCGACGCGGGTGAGCTGGGGGTAGCGACCCCGTCTCCCGCCCAGTGGCCGCCCCAGGACTCACCAGTCACGGTCAGGAACGCGGGGGAGGATTTGATGGAGCCCACGTCAGTGCTGGCTTTGCAGTGATAGAATCCGGCCTGGTGCAGCTCCAGGTCCCGCAGCACCAAGCTGCCGTTGTACTTGTGGAGTTTCCGGTCCAGGAGCGTCCCGTTGTGGTACCTGCGGGAGACGGGCAAGCAAAGAGCATCGGCGACTGGGGGGTTGGAGCATCGGATCGCGCCTGCTGCCCGGACAGCCGTCTGGATGTCTCCTGTGGGGGGGTTCCCCTGTACGCACAGACCCATCCCTTCTGTGCACCCCACACACACACATACACACACACCCTCAACCCCCCCCACACAACCCACCACCCCCTCCAACTCCCACACACAATCCCCTCCCCTCCAACCCCCACACACAACCCCCGCTCCCGACACACACAACCCCCCTTTAGCCCTCCCACAACCCCCACCACAACTCCAAGCCCCACCTCCACGTACACCCTCAATCCCCCCCACCACAATCTTCCCCCACCACCCCTCGCCACAACCCCACACACACACTCATGCTACCGCCTGAACATTAAAGCTGGATCTTCCCGTACGTAGCTCTGCCGGTGCCCCTCACTCCCGACCTGCAGCCCCTTCCCCTGCTATTCCTGTCCTACAACACTGCCCCCACCTTGGTCTGGGAGGCCAGGCTAAGCCGGGGGCAAACCCAGGTCTCCCCCCAAGGCTGATGGCGGTTGCCAAGGGCCGGCTCGTCCAGTTCCTGCAACTCACCAGTGATATTTCGTGGGCAGGGGGTTGCCGGAGGCCGCACAGCAGAGAGTCACACCCTGGCCTGCCACCCGCACCTTGGACTCGGGGTGCATCACCATGTAGGGCTTCTCTGCCAGACAGAGAGGGAGCAGAAGAGGCAACGATGCCCCAGTGATGGCAACAACCATCCCCCCACCACCACCACCCCACCACCCCCCCCCCCCCCAATCTGCTCCCACCCCACCCCGTGTTCCAGCTCACTCAGAAGTCACACCCTGAGTCTGCCCAGAATCCAGCTCCCGGCTCCCCCCAATTCAGCCTTACCCCCCCACACACACACTTGCTGTCAGCTCCCCAAGAAGGCTCATGGCATCGTCAGTCATGGGGGTCCTGTGCTTTAAGGGCTCCCTTTTGAAGCAACCCTCCCGGATGGGTCACCAGCGGGGCTTGAACCCGGGGTCTTTGTCCCTGCAGCACAGACCTCTACCCACTGGAACTCAAAGAGCAACTCCATTAGCGGGCAGCACTAGCAAGCTGTTCTCCTCTGAGTGGAGCAGTCCCTAGAGGGTGACATGGGACCCCCCCCCACACACACACACACCAGGCAGGGCCCCTCACCCAGCCTCTGGAGCGTGACCTGCACCGACGACCTCCTGGAGCCATTGGAGACAATCTGAGCCTCGCCCGGGGTGAACGTCTCCAACTGGACGCTGACATTGGCCCCGCTGCTGGCACAGACCCCCCGGATGCTGAAGCTGCCCCGGCGGTCGGTCCTGGCCAGCACGGCCTGGGGCTTGGCCTTGAGGGAGACCCGGGCATTGGCGAGGGCGGCCCCCTCGGCACTCAGGACGGTGCCCACCAGGGTGTGATCCTGGCACGTGCAGCTGCTGCAGTTCTTGTTTGCCGCACCCAGGGCGCAGCTCAGCTGGCAGGCTGGGGGCAGGGACAGAGGTGAATGCAATGAGAGTGGAACATGCTAGGACACCCCCACTCCCCCAGGAGAGAGCGGGAAGGGAGACCCTCGGGGCTCTGAGATGGGACCCACCGCCCTCCCCAAACTACCCACATGGCAGCAACCGGGCTCCTGACCCTTCCCAGGGAGGCTCAGCCCTTCCCAGGCAGTTTCACCCCATGGCCCCTGCTCCCGGGGAATACCCAGGAGTGGATCATGGTGGCCCAGCCAGCAGGCCATTGTACGTCATTGGGAACGAGAGGCAGCTCGTGCTTAAAGGAGACCCACGGCTGGGTTGCCAGGGTGGTGGTGGCTGGAGCCTAAGTGAGCAAGATGGGGGCATGGGGAGAGGTGGGTCGCAGGCCCCCCTGTTGGGCCTGTGCTGCTCGGAGCTGGGGTCAGGCCTGTCTCTAAGTCCCAGAGGGGGGAGCGCTGGGCTCAGCTCAGCTTTCCCCTGTTATCACCCCCACCCTCTGGGCACCTGAGCTCCCTAGGGTAGTTCTGCCTTCGGTGCAGCGCCTCCTGCTGGCCAGCTGGGAATCAGCTCTTTTCCAGCATACAGACCGCCCTCTGCAGGCCAGTATCTCCCCTGCCACTGGCCCCGTGTCCCTCCCGGACCCCGGTGATCTTTGCCTCGGGGTTCTGCCCCAGCAGTACCCCCTCGCTCTGGGCCTCCCCTCCCAGGGGAACCCCCAACCCTCTACACCCAACCTCTGATCAGGGCCAGCTGGGCCCTATGTGAGCTGGCCACCGCTGTGGCTGTGTCCCCAATGAGCCTGGCTTGGCTGCTTTTAACCCCCTGCTCTCCGGAAGTGGGGCAGTCCCCCCCTACACTGCCCACTCCGTGCCGGTGAGGGGAGAGAGATGGGGACAGAGAGGAAACAGGCTGGGGATGGGTGGAGAGAATGGGGGAGAAGAGGCCAGGGGGAGCTCACTTGGTGGGTCATAAGAGTCCTGCCTTTCTTACAGACAGATTTGGACAAGATCTGAAAAGTGAGAAATTCCAAATACCCCTCAGAGCTGAGGGCAAAACAAAGGGTCTGGGTGAGCGGCTGGATTGGCTGGCTGGCTAGATGGGATGGATGGATGAATGGGATGGAGTAGGACCTAGTAAGGGGCTGAGCTCAGGTCCCAACCATCTCACTCCAATTCACAAATCCAGGGGATTTTTGGACTGTCCTGAAGAACAACGGTTCCCCGCCCTTCCTGGGCAGCTGCCCTGTCAGATACCCCGAAATGCAGGACAGGGATGACCTGCCCCACCCCAAACCCTGGCCACACCAGAGGCTGGTCCCTCTTGCTGTGGGTGGCCCAGGGGAGGGAGCCCCAGCATGGCCAGTACCTGGGCAGGATGTCCGGGCGCATTTCTGCACCTCCGAGGGGCGGCCGACGCAGTGGGAACTCTTGGATTTCTTGCAGCTCCGATGCCGGACTCGCTTCCCACCGCTACCGCAGCTCTTGGAGCAAGGGCTCCAGGCACCCCACTCGCTCCACCCAGCATCTGGGGGTGGAGACACCAGTGATCCCATCAGTCAGCAGTTCCTCCATGCGCACAGCGCTGCACAGAGAATCCTGGGAATGGACCTGTGGGGAGAGCTGCCCCACACTGCCCTGTGCATTGACGTGAGCCTGGAGAACATGCCTGGTAGGGCAAGGGTGGGGGGGATCCTCCTGCAGGCTCCCCCCTCGGCTGCTGAATCCTACTTAGGGGGCAGATGTGACCCTCCAGGGAACCCATGCTGGGTTGGCACGAGCTCCATCTCCCTTGTCCTTGTTGACACCAGTGCAGAGTGAGCGTGAAACACAAGCAGAGTGCAATGGCAGTGGTTCACACCTGCTTTTGCACTGGTGTAGACGGCGACACAGGGTGCCAGGCCACGGAGACGCAGAACGCGCCTTGCCTTGAGTTCCATTGTGCCCCAAGCTGGGGATGTGACCAAAGTTGGTTTCAAAAGAACTCCCCCACCCCTACCCTGGCACGGCCCGAGGTCCCGGCCCCCTTGCGTTGGAGGATCATTCAAACCAATCCCCGCAGGCCAAGGGCCAGGGCGCTGTCCATTCCCAGCGTCAAGTTCCCAGGCTCAGCCTTCCGCACGTGCCTGCCAAACTATTTTTATGTCCTAGGCCTCTGCTACTTCAATTACCTTGAGCGGCTCGCAGAGAACAGATGGCGTGGACGCTGCCCATATGGACCCAGCGCTGAAGAGCGGGGTGTAAAGAAAAACTTGCCATGCATTGTGATAGGAGGGGGGAGTCAACCTAAAAAAATCCCCCTTCCCCCGCAGCTATGCAGAGATCTGGGGCCTGTTCCCACCAAGAACGTATCCAGCGCTCAGAGCTGCCAGCCACCCGCCATGAAAGAGTCCATTAAAAAGAGCCTTCACCATAAAAAAAAATAAAAAATCAGCCGTTCTAGACCACAGGCACATGTCTGACATTCCTGTCTGTTGATGTACCGGCTGCATTGAGGGCCTTTGTTGTTTAAAATGGGTTTTTTCCCTCCTTATTCCTGATTTAATGAACTGGTGAAAGAAAAAGTCCTTTAAAATAATTCAGCTGGTGGCTTTAAGAAAAGCGGAAGGTGCTGTGGTGCCCAGACGTGGCCTGGCACAGAACGGCACGTGCAGGAGTCTGAAATAACTCGGTGTGTGTAGGGGGCAGGGGAGACACTGGTGTTAAATCAGAGTAACTCGTATTATTTGTGTGTGGTACCAGGAGCCCCAGGCATAGAATCGTAGGACTGGAAGGGACCTCGAGAGGTCATCTAGTCCAGTCCCCTGCACTCAAGGCAGGACTGAGTATTATCTAGACCATCTCTGACAGGTGTTTGTCCAACCTGCTCTTAAAAATCTCCAATGATGGGGATTCCACAACCTCCCTAGGCAATTTATTCCAGTGCTTAACCACCCTGACAGTTAGGAACTTTTTTCCTAATGTCCAACCTAAACCGCCCTTGCTGCAATTTAAGCCCATTGCTTCTTGTCCTATCCTCAGAGGTTAACAAGAACCATTTTTCTCCCTCCTCCGTGTAACAACCTTTTATGTGGTTGAAAACTGTTCTCATGTCCCCTCTCAGTCTTCTCTTCTCCAGATTAAACAAACCCAGTTTTTTCAATCTTCCCCCATAGGCCGCATTTTTTAATCATTTGTGTTGCTCTTCTCTGGACTTTCTCCAATTTGTCCACATCTTTCCTGAAATGTGGCACCCAGAACTGGACACAATACTTCAGTTATCAGAGGGGTAGCCGTGTTAGTCTGAATCTGTAAAAAGCAACAGACGGTCCTGGGGCACCTTTGAGACTAACAGAAGTATTGGGAGCATAAGCTTTCGTGGGTAAGAACCTCACTTCTTCAGATGCAATACTTCAGTTGCGGCCTAATCAGCGCGGAGTAAAGCAGAAGAATTACTTATGTCTTGCTCACAACACTCCTGCTAATACATTCCAGAATGATGTTTGCTTTTTTTGCAACAGCATCACGCTGTTGACTCATATTTAGCGTGTGAGCCACTATGATCCCTAGATCGCTCTGCCCCAGTACTCCTTCCTAGGTGGGCATTTCCCATTTTGTATGTGGGCAACTGATTGTTCCTTCCTAAGTGGAGTACTTTGTATTTGCCCTTAGTGAATTTCACCCTATTTACTTCAGACCGTTTCTCCAGTTTGTCCAGATCATTTTGAATTTTAATCGTATCCTCCAAAGCACTTGCAACCCCTCCCCACTGGGTATCACCCACACACTTTATAAAAGTGTCCTCTCCATGCCATTAATCATTGATGAAGATATTGAATAGAACCGATCCCTGCAGGACCCCACTTGTTATGACTTTCCAGCATGACTGTGAACCACTGATAACCACTCTCTGGGAACGATTTTCCAACCAAAGGAGATTAATTGGTGGGGGGGGTGTGTGAAGAGAGAGAGAGAGAGTGTGTGTGTGTGTGTGTGTGTGTGTGTGTGTGTGTTTGTGTGTGTGCACTGCCCCCTGCTGGCTGACACTGTGCACACACGCATAGGGGTGCCCTCCCCGGGATGGACTCACAGCTGCTCCGCTGATCTTTGTCAGTCGCTTTTTGGTGGGGGGCTGACGACCCCGCTGGGGCCTCGCTGTACGTCCAGCGCGTCTCTCGCCACGAACCATCGGTGCCCCTCACGCCGCGGCCGGCCGGCGAACGGGAGAGCTGAGCTCGGATCCCGGCACCGGCGCCCGTGCGCAAGCCCCCCGGGTCGCCCAGCGGCACCGCGGCCCGTTACCTGTGCAGGGCCCGGCGCTGCACGCCCGTCTCTGCGTGGCTTTCCCCGCACACTTGGGCTGCAACCCGGATCGGGGCTGCTTGGGGAGGCAGCTGCGCTGTCGGGTCTGGAGCCCGCTGTCCCCGCAGGCGGGTCTGGAACAGGCGCTCCAGGCGGACCAGTGCGACCAGTCGTCGTGCTCTGGGGGGGCACGGGGACAAGAGGGGTTACTGGGGGGCGGGGGCGCCCAGGGCAGAGAATCCCGGCGGGGAGAGTTACTGAAACCTGCCCGCTCTCGGAGGCCCTGGAGTCAAGCATCTCCCCCCAACACTTCCCCGGCACTGGCCCAATAAGGGGCATGTTTGTAACCCCCCCCCCCATCACCACCACCACCAGCAGCACGGGGGGGTCCAGCTGCCCCAGATACCCCGGGGCCTTCCGCTGCGAGCAACTTTCCCAGCAGATGGACGATGCATTGGACTGGCTGGCAGGCAAAGGATTAACCCCCCTTCCCCGCAGAGCCGGCATAGGGGCGGGGGGGACACTGACGCTGGTGCTGCGGGCGGTGAGAGGGGACGAGACCAGGGGGTCGCGATGGAAGAGACCAGCTGGATTTAACGCTCCCGTCTCCAGCGAGGGGGCAATGCAGGAGCTGGCCGGGAGGGGCCGGGGGCTGTTCAGTCCCTAGGAGGTGCCCGGGGGGGGGGAGTGATCTGCGAATCCCCCCCTTCCCGGGAGACGGGCGGATGGGGGGGCGGGAGCAGCAGGCGGCTGGAAGGGACCCGTCGCGGGGCTGAAGCCAAAGGCCGCGGTGCGGATGAGCGACGGGAGCCGCTCGGTGGCAAGGGATGGGGGCCGTGGGGGGGGGGGGGGGGGGGGGGGGGGAGCCATCCCGGCCTGTTGGGAGGTCCAGATCCATCGTCTGTGGCCGTTGGCCAGCCGGGTGCTTTAGCCCCTTCTCGGGGTGTGAGAGCAGCGTCTCCATGGCACTGCCGGGAGTGCCGGGGTCCCCACACCAGGGCCATCCTACGACCCCCCCAGGCCAGTCTAGTGTCCCGCCCTCCGGCATGCTCCCCGGCACGTGGTTGGTGGGGGTGGGAGGTGGAGGGACTGTGCCCCGTACACCCCCCTCCAGCCCCCCCCCCCGCTGCAGCATGTCCAGCACCCTGGGGTGCTCCCCGCGGGGTCATTTCATGGTCAGTAACGGTTCTCTCAAGACACCCGGCTGGCAGCAGGGTCCTCAGCCTTCAGGGCCCAGGGGTCAGGAGGGAGGGCAGGGGCAGCCTGGGCCTCGCGCATCGCTGGGGTGGGGGCGGGAAGCACCAGGGACTGGCAATGAATAGAGGAAGGACCCGGCACCCGTGGCCCCACCCGGGCTGACACAAAATGGCAGGGTCGGCTCGGCGGGGCCCGACACCCAGGAGGTCGGGGATCTGGAGAGGGCACTGCCTGGTGACCCTCAGACCCAGCGCTCCCCCCCCCCCCCCCCTAAGGCACTCACTCACCCACGGGGCACAGGAAGCGGACGTGGTAGTTGGAGCAGGTTCTGCCCCCCGGCTGCTCTCGGTTGATGCACCAGAATCCCTTCTCGGGGCTGTAGTGCACGATCTCGCCCACGTCCTCGGGCAGCTCCCATTCGGTGGTGCGGGCCTGGATGGAGACTGGCCGGGCGCACACCCGCTCCCGGTAGTAGAAGCGGACGGCCTCCAGGCTCTCGTAATCGCCCTCCCCGCCGGGGTGGTCCACATTGAACCAGGAGGTCCACTCGGTGGCGCCTAGGGGGCAGGGAAAGGAACCCGCCGTTATCTCGCTCACAGCTCGCGGGCGAGGGTGATTGATTGTCATGCTTCAGGGCAGATTCCCCACTCGGGTCAGGAAGGAATTTAACACACACACCCACCCCATAATGCCACCCTAGCAAATGCAACATCCAGGCAGCGCCAGGGTTCCGGGTAGATGGGCCACTGGCTTGTTCCAGCTTGGCCAGTTTCTTGGCCTTTTGCAGAAACAATATGACCTGGGAGGGTTGCGCCAAGGATCCTCTGGGCAGGCGGGAGGCCTTGGAGCCCGCCGCGCCTCGGACCAGGGCTGTTTATTTGTCGCGGCTCTAGGCCAAAGCCCGTGTGTTTGCTGGCGCTCTCTCCAACCTGGCGGCAGCTGGGCCCCCCATGGCAGCTGCCACCGCCCCGTGCACCAGCTCTGCACCCTGCCTGGGCTCTGCCCCTCTGGGTATTAGCGCCCAATGCCCCGCCAGTTCCCACCCTGCAGGATGGATGCTCCAGCCCAGGCGTCTTCCGCGGTTCGGGTTATAGCCGCAAATTGCCTCTCGGCTCGTTGGGGCGGGGCCTGGCCTTTTTTATGTACAGCGCCTAGCGCCAGGGGTCCTGCGCAGAGGTGGCACCACCATGTTGCGTGAGGGACACTTGGCAAAATTACTGGCCTTAGTGACGGACATTGGCGGGGGTTCTGTCACTCAGTCACTCCATTGGTTTGAAAAATGACCACGGACCTCAAGTATTTTACCATGGACACGTGTGTCTGTGTCCGGACACGTTGGTGAGCCCTGGGTCGCACGCCAGCCCCGCAGCTCCGACGGGCCAGGGGGGACAGAGAATTAATAGCACAGTCTGTCTACGGCCTCCATGGACCCAACGCATCTTGCCATCCCAGATGGGGGGGGAGGGGCTCAGCTGGCACCGTCCTGAGGGATTTTCTAAAGCAGGACCCGTCTGGACTTTCGGATCCAGGGCCTTTAAGCTGTAGTTATTTTTTAAATTATTGTACGAATTGAAATGGAGGGGATGTTGCTGCTATGCTGGTGCCCCCCAATCCCGACCCGCAGCCCCCTGCTAGCCCAGCCCTGGGCTCCCCCCACAGCTCCGCCAGGGCACCCACAATCCCGCAGCCCCCTGCTGCACCAACCCTGGGCTCCCCCCAGCTCTGCCGGTGCCCCTCACTCCCGACCCACAGCCCCCAGCTAGCCCAGCCCTGGGCTCCCCCCCAACTCTGTGCCCCTCACTCCCGACCTGCAGCCCCCTGCTAGCGCAGCCCTGGGCTACCCCGGCAGCTCGGCCAGTGCCCCCCGCTCCCCAAATCCCGACCTGCAGTTTTGTACTAGGCCGTCTCCCCTGACCATGGCGCTTGGTTACTTCATAACAGGGCAGGCGGTGACCCGGCAAACGGGGCCAGCTCCGAACTGCACCGCACCTGCTGTGCCCACGCGGAGAGGCTTTCCCTCAGGCCTCTTTTTCCGGTGTTTCCCCAGCACGTCGGTCTTGGCCGGTCGGGAACCATCCTTCCGGGGCTCTGTGGAAAGAATCACACGAGGCAAGTGTTTGCATCCCCGCCCCACGCCAGTCCCCTCCCCCGCCGGCCAGGGTCCCACTATGAGCACAGAGCCCTTCTGCATTGCTGGAGTTCGCCCCATAGAACAAACAGAAGGTTGGTTTCATAACAACGGTTGAGACTGGTTTGTACAGCGCCGGGCACAAGGCGGCCCTGGTACGGCCGCGGCGCCCCGGTGCTAATGCAGTGCGCGCAGTCAGAATGCATCGCTGCATGTATTGGGCTCGTTTATTTGATGAGCAGTTGCAATGGTTTGTCACGTTCCCTGGGGGTGGGGGGTGACTCCTCGGCTCCCCGTGGTATTGTTTGCGGAAGGAATGAAGGTTGTTCATTGGAGCTGGGCAGGAAACTGCCCAGAAGTGGGTCCAAACAACGATATTAATTACCTCACCCACCTTGTCTCTCTTCCTGGGAAGATTTTCAAGCTATTGAAAAACATTTCCCAGTCCTGAATCCAGACCAAACAGCTGAAACTTCAGAAAAGGTTGAGAGCCAGAAATAAGAATAAACAACAAGCCAGACAGTTTGTTTCAATGATTTCAAAACATTTTATTTTAATGCTGACTTTCCCCCCCTTTTTACTATAACGAGCGGAAGCCTTGACACCCAAAGTCATTTCACACTGGACGTTCGTTCGTTTCGGAAATGGGTTGCACAATTTCAAAAGTGTTAACCAAAAAAAACCAGTAAGCTGAAAACGGTGTTTGATCCTTTCCCGGGAGAAGTGTGGGCTTCAACCAATCGGGATTTGCCAGTGGAAAAAAACCTTCTGTTAAAAGATTCCGACTTCATCCCATCCCTGCGCTCTGGCACTTGCTATGAAATCTCTGCGAGCGAGAGGCGCAGGGAGTCCTGTTCCCAAGGGCCTTCGTATTTCGGAAAAACTCCACTACCTGTATAGCTGGAGAAGAGGCTCCTCCTAACCATAAAAGGCACCGTGTTCCCACCCCGGGGACACGTCTGTCTAGATGGGTGTTTCTCAGCTGGTGATTGTGTCCCCAGGGCTGTCACGACTCCCGCTGGCGGTCAGGAGGCATTGAAACGTTTATTTCAATCTAAAGCGAAATATTTCACTCCCATCCCACACGCTGCAAGCCTGCCCCGCCAAGGACCAGCATTCTCTGCCAACTGCTCCCAACAGGCACACAAATTAATTGTATGGACCAATCATCCTTGTCAATGCCTCTTGATAATAAAGATAAGGAGATCGCGAAGGTTTTTGTCTTTAAAATGTGCTCGAGAATCGAGGACGCACTCCCCCGACTTAATGGGCTTAGTGTGGACATACGAAATCGACTGTATAAAATCGATTTCTAAAAATCGACTTCTATCATATCGACCTAATTTTGTCGTGGACTTCAATGGCCGACAGGCTTATGCGATAAGACGAGCCAAGGATGGTGATGCGAAAATAACCCTCAGAGGGTGGGATTCTTTCTCCCCAGCCCCCTTGGCTGTGCCTTAATTTCAATTTCAGGAATCTCCCTGCCAACAAATTGTTTGGCTCTTAACTTATTGGGATGGGAGGGGAAGGGACGGGTCTATTTCTGCCTCCCAGTGGAGTTTATAAGTGACACTGTGCTCATGTGTCCCCGCCCCCAGCTGGGTTAGATTCCCCCCTTCCCACGGGGGTAGGGGGAGTCTGGTGGACTGTGGCAGCAGATGGCATCTGAAGGGCACAATGCAGGTCCCTACTGCAGGTGGCGTGCACCATACAATCCACCCCTCCTCCCCTGGCAGGAGAGAAGGACAGAAAAGACCTCACCCAGGGGAGCAAAGGGGGCTATGAGGGGTGAGTGACCAATGGATCCTTATTACACATCACAAGCCCCAGGCTGGATTCACTAACGGTTCTGCCCTGTGTCCCTGCTGTGGGAAGCCTCCAAACACCGATTTCTCTGGGATTGTGTCCGGTAGGAACCAGAGAGGTTTGAAACACAACCGATCCGGCTCTGGGCCAGGAGGGAATGAGGGTACCTTGCGAAGGGACGGCTGGGAGAGTCTGTCTGTGTGAGAGGAGTGCAGAGAGACAGGGACTCGTGTGTACTACCAGGGGGAGCCGTGTTAGTCTGTAGCCACAAAATACAAGGAGGAGTCCGGTGGCACCTTAAAGACCAACAGGGCAGAAGCTTTCCTGAGGTAAAAAAAAAAAAACACTTCTTCAGATGCGTGTGTGTGTCGGTCGGTCTCGGTCTGTCTAACCGGCCCCAATCTGAATCTCTGTCTAAAACGGAGTTCCAAAATGATCCCCAGTCTCCACCAGGGTGTGATAGTGTCTTCTGCACCAGCAAGCCCTGACCCCAGGAGCCCCCTGGCCCCTGCCCTCGTGGCAGAGATTACCGGGATCAGTGCTAAATAACCGAGGAAAAACCCATTTCCCCAGGCCTGGCCCCGACACCAGGTAGATTTCCATTCCCACACACTCCGGTGACCATACGTCTGGTTTCAGCTGGGACAGTCCCCTTTTTTAAGCCCTGTCCCGGCTTTTCCGACTCTTTTTTCCCCCAAAAGGAGGAATTTGTCCCTGCTCTGGCCGACTTGATCAGCTGCCAAAAGCAAACGGGACAGGTGCCAACTGTTGCCAAAAAAAAGTCGGGTGCGTGCGAAGGAACATGAGGGGGAGAGGGGGTGTGAGCGGAGATGCCAGCCTCTTGTGGGGGGCAGGGCTCCAGTGATGGGCAAGGGCCTCACAAGAGGTGGGGAGGCCTCAGGCATCGGCTGGGCTGTCCTGTTTTCTCTTTGGGAAAGATGGTCCCCCCACACACACACTGAGGGCAGAGCGGGAAGGTGCTGTACTGGGGATCTCTCTAGCTACGCTCCCAGGAGCTCTCCGGGCACACTCATGTCTACATTACAAAGTTAAGTCGACATAAGGCAGCTTACTTTAACCTAACTAGGTCAGCGTCCACACTAGTGTCTCTCCCGCCGCTGCAACTCGCCTGCTACGCCGACCTAGCAAACCCACCTCGCCAGAGGCATCGGGCTTAGGGCGACGTCGTTTGGGTGACCTGGACATGAAAACCCACAGGAATGACTGCGGTGGCATCGTGAAGGGCAGGTTGCCCCCGGACAGCCCGTAGGAAGCCCTGGAAATGGGGCTGGAGGCCCTATGCCAGACCTGCGCTCCACGGGAGCCCCCTGACCCTAGCTCTTCTCCAGTGTATTGAGGGGCTGGGGGAAATGCGGCGTGGAGCGTCCTCCTGGGCGGTGAAAGCCTCGGCCTGGGAGGCAGGTGCTTGGGGGTAGCGACAGCTGGGGGGCTCAGGGCCCCAGTAACACATCTAGGGCTCAGGCTATGCCCAGTGTCTCCACTGGGGTCACGCCAAGCTGGGGCAAGGAGCAGGAACTGGGGGTCACTGGAACCTGCGGAGCGGCTCGTTCCCCTACTGGGGCTGGTCATGTCCGCTGACTCGACTCCCCACCATCCACCACCAAGCGTGAAATCTCCCGTGGACCTCCAAGGCCCAGCGAGGCCACTAGCCACAGGGCCCCCCCAGCCAGCCACGGTACCTCCGTGCACCCAGCACTCTCCCACCAGCCGATCTCCAGGGACAGTGAGGCTGAGAACCAGGCACAGGGGGACTGTGTGTGTGTGTGTGCAGAGATGGGGGTGCAGAGATGGGGGGCCAATATCGCCCCTGCGGGTGTTGGGGTGAAGGGAGTGACCCCGCCCGTGGCCGGGTCTAAGCCGATGCACCCCGCCCCCCCAGCTGGCGAGGTGAGCCCCGTGGTGGGGTGTTGCGGGAGCGGGGATTTTGTGTTTCTAACGGAGCTGGGCTTTGCATTCACACTCGGCCCACCCCGGGCGCTCCCTGGCTCGGCTTCCCGGTCCCTGCTTCGGGAGCAGCGAGACCCCCGGGCGGGGAGCCGGGCAGCGGCGTGGGATTCCCCGCAGGTCAAGTCACCCACTCAGCAAGTCAGCGACAGAACCAGCCAGGGAACCCAGGCGTCCCGGTGCCAGCCCCGTCTCTGGGCAGCGCCGCCGGCTCAGGGGCACCGGCCAGGCGGACGGTGAATAGGATGGGGGTGGGGAAGGAAGCAGCGAGCCGGGGGCGGGAAGGGCAGGTGTCTCCCCGACCGTGCCCCCCTCCCAGTCCAGCAGGGTCCGGGGCTTCCCCAGCCCCGAAGCGTTCAGCTCCCGGCGCGCTGCGAGACAGGCAGCCCAGTGCGCTGGGGAGCGCAGCGGCCAGGCGGGAGCTTCTCCCCGGCTCACCTGGGGCTGCCCCCGGCGGCGCAGGGACCTGCGGGCACCAGCCGCGGCTCAGCCCCCAAGGCACCAGCCTTACCTCGGGCCAGGGCTAGGCTGGCGGCGGCGAAGAGCAGCAGGGCCGGCGTGAGTCGCACCATCTCCGACTCACCCTCCTCCGGGAGCTCGGGCTGCGCGGGGCGCTGCGCTGCGCTCCTGGAGCCGGCTCGGCGCAGACTGGGAGCGCCGCGGAGTCCCCGGGCTATATAGGGGGCCTTTCCCCCGCTCCCTCCGCCATTGGTTTGCGCTGGGCTCCTGCTCTGACAGGAGAAACCGGACACGGGCCGCGGGGGGGCTGGAGAGGTGTCAAGGGGAGGGAAAAGCCCAGCTGGGGAGGGCTGGCCACACGCGGGGCTGCGGCCCCCGGGGAGAAGGGAGCCCAAAGGCGCGAAAACTGGATGAGTTTGTGGATGGGAATCGACAGCGGCCCGGGTCCCGCCAACACAACCCAGCCCCTGCCAGGGCAGGAGATGCAAAAGCGGCAGAGATCTGATCTCCCCTCCTCCCCCCAGCATCCCCCACCTGTGGAGATCCACACACGCCTGGCACAACATGGGGTGCACCTCGTCCAGCATACGGGGTGAAACCAGACAATCCCAACTCCCGCCAAGGAACCCACATGGGCACAGGACAACAGACAAAAACACCCTGTCACCCCTGGGCCAAGGCGTCTCACAAAGCCCTGGGCCGGGGCAGGCAAAGGAACCCTGCACAAGGCGTCGGGGAGCTTAAATGCATAAACTTTGCTAGACACTAATGATCATGGACTCCGCTACACACACACTGCCTTTCACACACACACACACACACACACACACACACACACACACACACACACACACACACACACTGCCTTTCTCTCTCTCTCTCTCTCTCTCTCTCTCACACACACACACACACAGAGCCTTTCTCTCTCTCTCTCTCGCACACACACAGAGCCTTTTACACACACACACACACACACACACACAC